>NC_057863.1:157838195-158149349 GCF_019393635.1 Dromiciops gliroides
AAATGAATAAAAAGAAGCAGCTAGCACCAGCAGAAGGGAAGAGTCATGAAACTTTGTAGGTGTTTAATAAATGTTTATCCATAGATAAATACTACTGGATTAAAAAAAAAAAGAAAATCCAAAAATCTTAATTCAGTTAGCTCTGTTCAGAGAACAAAGAGAGAAGAATGTAATGATTTCACAAGCATCAAAAAGGAAAAAGGGTCCAGTTTCCTAGGAACACTCAAATAAGCATTTTTTATAATTGTGTCAGAATTTTCCAACCTAACAAAATCTGTTAGGTACAAAACATTCCATTCATTCATATCCATCATCTTTCTCAACAAGATGAGACTGAAGATTCATCAAATACCAAAACTGATTTTTTTCTTTTTTGCTGATTAAAAGTTTACAAATTGCTAGTCTTCAGTGAACTTGTACAATATGCACTGACATAAAAAGTAAAGTGATTAAAAGAAGGTCAAGAAAGTAATTTAACCACATAAAATGAATGAAATAATTAAATGGATAATCCAAAGTCTATATTTGGCTTTGACTTTTTTCTTTTGCATCACATATAAACTGAATAGTCTAGAAATAAATTTAATATAAATTTTTTACAAAATAAGGTATGGCTTTCCCTCTGAGTTATAGGAACCTCAAACACTCCCTCCACCCTCTGGAAGATCTCCAAGAAACAGCCTGGGGTGATTTATATAACCTGGCTAAAAATCCCAGAGGAAGATGGGAGAATGAAAAACAGAGTGGGGATTACTAGCCAGATTCCAAATAATTCAGTGCACTGTGCTGACATGGGCAGGTAGCACACTGTCCAGACACTGGAGTATGGAGGAGATAAATAGCTACGGATTTACTGTGAGCCAACTCATAGTAGAAAACAGAAACTTAATTGAGTGGTACAGCAAAGGGGCATTTCCATAGGCACCTGAAGAAATCCTTTGTGTGAAGGGGTAAGATTATGGCACAGAAGATTTAAACAGACTGGAGGCACTTGATGCTGATGAAAGAATTGTAAGATACAGAACATGGGGCAGCTAGGTGGAGCAGTGGATAGAGCACCAGCCCTGGAGTCAGGAGTACCTGAATTCAAATCCGGCCTCAGACACTTAACACTTACTAACTGCGTGACCCTGGGCAAGTCACTTAACCCCAATTGCCTCACTAAAAAAAAAATAATAATAATAGTAAGATACAGAACACCAAAGCAGAAGAGTGAATGCTAGACTTCCTCCTTACTGGACCTGGATACTAAGAAGTACAATAGATCATGGGTACCATATTGGTCATAGCCAACCAATGGGCAAGGTGTCTGGTCTAGAGGCTTAAAGGTGAGTCCATTCTGCATCTTTAATTGCATAAATAAAATCCTGCTACATTTTGAGCCTGGGTGCTTATAAGGGAAGCCAGCCATTATCCTTATGAAAGGGGCAGATACTGAAGTGCTCAGTTTCCACCTGCAGGGGAGGGGGGCAACAAGCAGATAACTAAGATGTCTCAAAATTACACTTAGTTCTTTCATGTCAGCTGAGAATCTCTAACACAAGCACTACATTTTTTTTTAAGTGAGGCAATTGGGGTTAAGTGACTTGCCCAGGGTCACACAGCTAGTGTTATGTGTTTGAGGCTGGATTTGAACTCAGGTACTCCTGACTCCAGGGTCGGTGCTCTATCCACTGTACCACCTAGCTGCCCCAACAAGCACTACATTTAAGGAGACACTAAATGATTCCCTGTACAAATGTGTACTACATATCTCTACTTACCACATCTGGCTCACTCGAACACCTCAACTTTCACCTCCATGCAGAAAACCCCCAAATTTATTTCTCCAATACTGACCTCATCCTCTAACAATTGTTTATCCTCAAAAGCCACATGACTAAAACTAAGCTCATCTTTCTCTCCCTGACCAAATAGTACCCCTAGATTTGTACATTTCTATTCATAACATCACCATTCATTCTCCTGTCCTCTTGGGCTCAATGTTTGAGCGTTCTCTCTTACACACTGCCACCCTCACTATCCCAACCTACTTATTAGTAGTTCAAATATTTTTTTGTATCCGTCTCTTCTTTTCCAGTCCAATGGTCACCACTCTAATCTAGGCCTTTATCTTTTTATGCCACGTCTGCTGCAGTAGTCTCGAGTTATACCCTTAAATCAGCCTCTCTCCTCTTGTATCTTGCCCACCACTGACAAATTAATTTTCTTAAGCACATTGTGGCTCAAAACCTTCAGTGACTGCAGGATATAAACCAATTCCTTAATGCAGAATTCAAAAGCTCTTGCAATCTGGCTCCAACCTACCTCTCTACTGTCTCTCGTTTCCCCCTTGACGGGCCTGTACTCCAGGCAAACCAAAACTTTGCTTTCTTGCTCCTGGCCAATTGTCTCCCTGCTTTTGTGTCCTTCATACCATTTCCTCTCTACTTGCAATGTTCTTTCAACATTCTCTGCCTGTTAAAATCCCATGAGTTGGGAGCAGCTAGGTGGCACAGTGGATAAAGCACTCGCCCTGGATTCAGGAGGACCTGGGTTCAAATTCAGCCTCAGACACTTGACACTTACTAGCTGTGTGACCCTGGGCAAGTCACTTAACCCCCACTGCCCAGAAGAAGAAAAAATCCCATGAGTCTTTCAAGGTTCAGGTCAAAGTTCACCTTGACCCAGAGTCTTCCCTGATCTTCCAACACTGAGACATAATCTGTCCCTCCTCTATGTTCCCACAATACTTTGAATGTTCCTGCCCTAAAGCACTTACTACATTATATTTATTGGTGGATGTGTCATTTCTCCGAATAGCAGAAGCTCCTTAAAATCAGAGACTACATGAGGATCAAATAACATAATTGTAAAGTGCTAAACACAGTGCCTGGCACATAGTTTCATTGTTCAGTTGTTTTTCAATTGTGTCCAACTCTTTAGGACCCCATTTCGGGTTTTCTCGGCAGAGGTACTAGAGTGGTTTGCCATTTCCTTCTCTAATTCATTTTACAGATGAGGAAACAGAAGCAAACAGGGTCAAGTGACTTGCCCAGGGTCATACATCTAGTAAGTGTCTGAGGCTGGATTTAAGCTGGATTTGACCTCAGGAAGATGAGACTTCCTGACTCCAGGTCTGGCACTCAATCCACCGCACCACTTAGTTGCCCTTGTCATAAAATAAGCACCATACAAATGTCAGCTATTATTATTATTAATATGTCATTTTTCCTAATAGATCAAAGGTTCCTTACAATCAGGGACTGACTACATAAGGATCTCACTGAGCCTTAATAACTGTAATGCACTTAGCACAGTGCCTGGCACATAGTAAGAACTATATAAATATTAGTCGTCTTCGTCATCATCATCATCATAATAGATAGCAGTACATATATAGTACATATATACTATATAGTGTATATATACACACTATATATAGTGTATGTATGTGTGTGTGTGTGTGTGTGTGTGTGTGTGTGTGTGTGTGTGTATAGTACATAGAGTCATTCAACTTTTGTTGTTGTTGGTCATTTTTCAGTCATGTCTGATTCTTTGTGACCCCATTTGGGGTTTTCTTGGCAGTAATACCAGAGTGCTTTGCCATTTTATCCTCCAGATTAATTTACAGATGAAGAAACTGAGGCAAATGGGGTTAAGTGACTTGCCCAGGGTCACATAGCTAGCAAGAATCTGAGGCTAGATTTGAACTCGGGAAGATAAGTCTTCCTGACCCCTGGTTTCCAGGCCCCCCAGTCTATCCACTATGCCACCTAGCTCCTCTGTCTTTCAACTAATGCTGGGCAAATTAAATTGCTACACCTAGTAGGTACCTGGTAAATATCTGTTGAATTAAAATTAGCTAGTCATCAGGGGAGATTTAAGACCCCCCAAAATAAGACTGGGTAAATATTAAGAGAGCCAAGAGCCTAACTCTAATCAAAGTATTAAATGAAGAAGAAAAAAGAAGCAAAGCAAATTAACGATGGCAAAAAGAAATCAAATTTAGAATTGACTTCTTTGTTTCCACCATACTCTTCTAAGAAAATTCGATTTGCACAGGGCATCTGAAAACCTCCTCATTTAATATCTAGCTATCCGGATGTCAACTTAGGAACAAAATTCTATTAGGCTTTTCAGGGTCTCTGCTAGCAAATAAGCGTTCAGTAAATGCCACAATTCCAAAAAACAAAACACAACAACAAAACAAATCAGACTATCATCAGATTCCAAATCTAAGTATAACATTTCTTAAGAGTAATGCCTATTTTTAGCATTACGCTTTCTTATTATTGTTCAGTAAGTATCCTATCTAGCAGCATCATAAACTCCTTAGATCAAAGATTCTTAACCCTTTTTGGGGTCATTTTACATCATAGACCCCTTTGGCTGTCTTTTGAAACCTCTGGACCTCTTTTTAGAATAACATTTTAAGTGAATAAAATAGAATCTATAGTTACAAAAGAAACAGAATGTATTAACATATTATCAAAATAGTTTTTTAAAAAACAAATTCACAGGGGGCAGCTAGGTGGCGCAATGGATAAAGCATCGGCCCTGGATTCAGGAGGACCTGAATTCAAATCCAGTCTCAGATATTTGACACTAGCTGTGTGACCCTGAGCAAGTCACTTAACCCTCATTGCCCTGCAAAAAAAAAACAAACCCAAACTCACAGGTATCACCTATCCCACCCCCCACCCTGGTGAAGAATCTCTCCCTTACACTGTTGGTGAAGCTGTGGACTGCTTCAGCCATTCTGGAAAGTGATTAGGGATTTTTTTTTAAGTGACCAAAATGTCTATAGCCTTTGACACAGAGATCCTACTTTTGGGCATATAACCCAAGGAAGTAGATCAAGGATAATAAAAAAGATCCCAAAGATACCAAAATATTAATAGCAGCACTTTTAGGGTAGCAAAAAAAAATGGCAACAAATTCATTGCCCATCAATTGGAAGATGGACCAATTGTGGTAAATGCATGTAATGAAATATTATTACCATGCTAGAAGAAATGAATGAATACAAAAATAATTTTAAGAATCATGGGAAGATATATGAATTGATAGGACAAAATATAATTTTTTAAAATCTGTCTTGTTATATTCTGTGGACCAATCTCATTGATTGCTTATGCTCTTACATGCTCTGTATAATTTTTTGATGGTCAGTTTTCATTCAGAATATATTTCAAAATCATTGCAAATGTAGAAGCTCAAATTTTGTTTTTGAAAATAACTTGCTTTTATTGCTTATGCCCCAAGAAGTGTATAATCCTTTAAAAATATTGTTTATTTTTCCTTTTTAAATTTTTCTTTTTTTTAAGGATGTTTTTGGTTTTATATCATATTTGTTTCTGAGTATATCTTTTCCCCAGCCCCCTATCCAGCAAGCTAACCTTTATAACAAAGATTGAAATTGAAGGGGGGAGCAATCTAGCAAAATTAATCAACACATCACTGAAATCTGAAAGTATATAAAATATTTGATATACAGAATCCATTACTTCTACATGAAATATGACAAATTTTAAAAATTATGCTTTGTTTATGAAAAAGTAGACATACCCCACCTTTTTCAGGAACCTCAAACCACCCCTTTTCAAAGCATTCAGATTATCCAAGATTTGATTTTTTTAATCTCAAAGACTGACATGGAGAAATTGCATAAAACTAGGTCTCAAATACAGTCGTAGGTTAGTAACAATTAAACTGCCTGACACAGAATGTGCAATTCAAAATAATATGGATTTTTAAAAGAATGTTCTTTCAATCATATGCCCTCTTGAGCTTTATGGGGATGTGTCGAGGTTAAGTGAGATCGGACACTAATAAAGGCAGCCATGACATAAGTAGATATCTTGTACTTCAAATACTGTCAATGTTTCTTGACACAGTTAAGAGTTAAAGTATCATCACGGGCAAAGTGTCTATCTTTTTCTTCATTTCAATTCCCTCATGTGTCTACTGACTTCATGTATGGCAAAGAAAGGGAAAATAAGGAAATGGTAAAAAAATGACTTTTCCATCAGGGTCTAGCTGGAGTTACTCTGCTTTAAATTTCCTGGATATTTATGGGAAACCTTCTGTCAGGCCAACAACCTTGAATCATGTGTTACATTAGGCAAGGTTTGAGGTCTGTGGTTAGAGCTATCCATTCCTCTTCATTCAAGGAATCTTGTCCTGCAGATTTTTGTTTTCCACCAGTAGTTAAGTTTTTTACTTGAACACTAGGAGAGTCTGAATCAAAGATATGATAAGTATTGAAGGGGAAAAAAGAAGAAAGCAGTGGAGAATTTTTCCCCAAAATTGCATTGCATCTAAGCCATCCACATCATTTGTACCACATGAAGGATCTGGGGCGGCAGTTTTTAGGGAAAAATGTGCTGTGGGGCCAAACAACAATTACCCAGAGAGCCTTCCATATACTTTGAGGACCTGTGATTTTATCTGTTTGGGTTTTCTCTCCACCTGCGTGGGGAAAGTTTCTGTTGCCATCCCAGGGACAGGCCTCAGATAAGAGACATACAGTCCACAATCAGGGTGGTACTCAAAGCGTTTCTGGTTTAGCAAGACCTACCAGAATTCGGACTCCATTGGTTACAGCTTTTGAGAACAGAGCATCACCTCAAGATCATGAAGCAAAAGTGGGACAAGGATTTTCATGGAAGATTTTATACATGATCATTACATAAATATTTATTATGGAAGATGATGAAGAAATAATCCAATGGGGATAAGAGAACTGTATAATTAATAATAATAATAATAATAGCTGGCATTCATGGTGTTTTAAAGTTCTCAAAGCTCTTTATCTACATTATCTCATTTGATCCTAACATCAGGTCTATGAGGTAAATGTTACTACTATATCTGTTGCACAGGTGAGGAAACTAGAATTTAGAAAGGTTAAATGACTTGCCTGAGGTCCACAAAGCTAGAAAATGTGTTCCATTTCTGCTGTCTTTTACTTCCTTTTGTATCCCTAGAGTTTAGAATGATGCCTGGCACATGATAGGTGCTTAAATGTTTAATGATTGATTGATTGATTGATCAAAGTTTTTCCTGACTCCAAGTTCAGCACTTTTATCCACTACACCACTATGTCACCCTGGCACTTATATCTTTTAAAATTCAGAAATTTAAAAAAAAGTTTGTTTGAGATTTGGAGTTCTATTGGCACTCTCTGACACTATCACTTAGATTTTAAAATCTTTTTTTCTTTTTTTTTTTAAGTGAGGCAATTGGGGCTAAGTGACTTGCCCAGGGTCACACAGCTAGTAAGTGTTAAGTTTCTGAGGTTGGATTTGAACTCAGGTCCTCCTAACTCCAGGGCCGGTGCTCTATCCACTGCACCACCTAGCTGCCCCTTTAAAATCTTATTGGATGTGAGAATTAGTTTTCACTATGCGTGTTTATTATTATAATTTTGTTTTTCTTTTTTTTTTGGTGGAAGGAAGTGAGAAGGAGATAAAATAGATTTTTGTTATCTGAAAAATAAGCCTTATTTTTAAAAAATCTTATTGGAAAGTATTGGACCAAATCCAGATTCAGTCTAAGAGCCAGAAAACAGACAAGAAAATGTTCAAGTAAATAACTAACTAGGGGACATTTCTATAATCCTGGGTCAGAGTTTCCCAAATGAATTTGGCCAAGAACCATTTCTGAATTTGGAAGCACGCTCACAGAACCCCTAATTGCTGGGCCTGGTGAATGGAATTGTTGTTGTTCGTTCATTTCTGGTGTGTCCAACTCTTTGTGACCCCGTTTAGCATTTTCTTGGCAAAGAAATTGGAATGGTTTGCCATTTCCTTCCCCAGATCATTTTATAGATGAGGACACTGAGGCAAACAGGGTTAAGAGACTTGCCCAGGGTCACATAGACAGTAAGTGTCTGACGCCAGATATGAACTCAAAAAAATGAATTTTCCTGACTTCAAGCCCATCACTCTATCCAGCACATCACCTAGCTGTCCCTAATGAATGGAATACTCCTGGGCAAACTTTGGAACAAAAGTGAAAAAAATAAACCTATTTTTGCATAAAAAGAATTAACACATAAGTATTTCCTACACACATCTAATTTTCAATATAATGTTAGAAAAATATCACTTGTACCAAAATTTTTTCTGGGATCCCCAGCTCTCAAGAAAGGTCTCACCCTATTATTTAAGTTCTAATCATAATCAGGAAGTTCAGGTGGTGAGGGGCCCAAGAAAAATTTTCAGGAAACCCTGACAGTTTTAAACTGTCAATGCCCAAAATGAGAACATGATAGGTTTTTTGTTGTTGTTGTTGTTTTTTGTTGTTGTTGGGTTTTGTTTTTTTTTTTTTGCGGGGCAATGGGGGTTAAGTGACTTGCCCAGGGTCACACAGCTAGTAAGTGTCAAGTGTCTGAGGTCAGATTTGAACTCAGGTACTCCTGAATCCAGGGCTGGTGCTTTATCCATTGTGCCACCTAGCTGCCCCCACATGATAGGTTTTTTAAGTAATCATGTAAAGTCCCCATTTTCATTGCCTGTTTCAGAACTTATTCAATATCCCAACAATGGTAAAAGTACCTCACCAACATGGTGTTTTAGAGTTTACAAAGGGTTCTTCTCATCATAACTCTGAGGTAGACAATGAATGTGTGGTCTCTATTCCAGAAATGAGGGAACCAAATAAGACTCTAAATGGTGAGCTATATTGTCCATGGTCACAACCAGTAAAAGCTGGAATGGGAACTTGAACCCACATCTTTTGACCACAGCAGGTACTCTTATCATATCATACTGCCTCTCTCTGATCTTTCCCCCAGATAGCAAAAAATTAGCACTAATTCATGGACTTGTTGAGAACCTAAGGAAAGTCTTTGAGTTCATTGTTGTCTCATAACAGTTCTCCACTATCTCTTGCAAGAAGAAGAGATGAGAGGGCTCTCTGACCCTCACAAATGAGCAACTTCAAGGTTGATAGCAGTCACCTGGAAGGATAAAATGATGATATATTTTTTAATTCTACAAAAATCTGCCCATTCCATCTCAATTCCACTGCTTCTATGTGACCAAAAAGAAACATTGTCATTCTTGGAGAAAAGCTGTCCTCACCATGGGGCAAATAGAGTATTTTCTTCCTCTGATTCAGTTACTATGAGTTGTCAGGCAAGAGTACTTGGAATAGAGAATCAAGTTGCAAATGCTAACTCTGTTACTTAACAATCTATATTACTTTGGGCAAATCACTTAACCTCAGTTTCTCATTTGTTAGGTGATATGGCCTATAAAGTCCCTTCCAGCTCTAAGTCTATGATCTAGCAATAGGGAAGAATAAGATAAATATACTAGGAATTCAGAGAATACTTTCCTATCTTGGTGAAAAACCTGTGTCTAGATACGACTTCTGAAAGCAAAGCATCGCTTACAGTCATTTTCAAACAAATTGAAGTGTCTTAGCAAGTACATGATTGATGATCTACAACCAAAAAGCCACTATTGGGAAAAAAAAAAAAAGAGAAAAGAAAAAAACTTTAGGAAGACTTATTTTTTCAATTAACGATATCAAACTTGGTTAAATTTTTTAAAAAACCACAACAACCTATTAAATATTCTGAATCTGGTCAGTCCATTTCCATATATTATAGTCTCATTTATCTTTCTCCTATGTACTTGGCAGTCAACAACAATTTCAATTGACATAAAGGCTTTTACTTGGCAGACATGTATTTCATTAAAATCATCAGAAATTAGAAATGCGCAAATTACCCATTCCCACAGGGAGCTTAATTCAGAAGAAAAATGAAAATGGCAAATCTGCTTTATTAAATGCTCAGTAGCAGAAGCCAAGAATCTAAGACGTCATTAGCTTGTGAGGAGCCGCAAGTGCCAGCAACCAGGTTAAACTACAGGCTCCTTCTTTATTAGTTAGAGTTCAAAAATAGCCACATCCTGCAGTGCTTGGATACATCTGACCACAGAGAGCAGGCTTAAAAGAATATAGAGGGAACTCTCTGATGAGCAATAAAATGGTAACATGGATCCGTTGGTTCAGTTAGAGAACAGCGCTAATGAGTTTAGGGGTTACACCTCTCTTGGCAGGGTCCATTTGGTCTTAGAGACAAAATCTCTGTTCCATACCTACATATTCCAGCCTGCCACAGTGAAAACATGTGCTATGCCATCTTTATCCATGTGAGTGAACTATTAAGACACCATAATGTATCAATAGCTTGCATTGATATAGTGCTTCAAGGGGTGGCTAGGTGGCACAGTGGATAAGCACCGGCCCTGGATTCAGGAGTACCTGAGTTCAAATCCGGCCTCAGACACTTGACAATTACTAGCTGTGTGACCCTGGGCAAGTCACTTAACCCCCACTGCCCCGCCAAAAAAATCAAATAAATAAATAAATAAATAAATGTGAGATATAGTGCTTCAAAAAGGTTTGCAAACTGCTTCACATACATTTTCTCACTTGATCCTCAAAACAACAGCTAACATTTATATAGTGCTTTACAATTAACAAAATCACATTTATTTATGTACATGCGTATACACATATATTCTCATTTGATTTCTCATGAGGTAAATATTGCTATTATTTCCATCTTACAGGTAAGGAAACTACTAAGGCCAATAGAGGTTAAGTGATTTGCCAAGGGTCACACAACTAACTAGTCATAAATAGTTTATTAGATGCAATTAAAACTCAAATCTTTGCATTTCCAAGGCCAGCACTTTATCCACTAGGCCACAATGCCTCCCAAAAGATTTAAGGGGGCAGCTAGGTAGTGCAGTGGATAAAGCACCGGCCCTGGATTTAGGAGTACCTGAGTTCAAATCCGGCCTCAGACACTTGACACTTACTAGCTGTGTGACCCTGGGCAAGTCACTTACCCCAATTGCCCTGCCAAAAAAAAAAAAAGATTTAGGAAAACCTGTAGTTATTTGTGGATATACACACACATAAATATGAAAATATATGTATGTGTGTTTATGTCTTTTTTCCCCTGATAAAAATGATTATTTCTCTCTTGTACTAATAGCTAATTATTGAATGGGGACCAAGGTTTTCCCCCTTTTCTACTTCCTCATCCAGAAGTCAACCAGTGTGGGAAATCTTGGGCAAAAATTATGGATTCCTGCTCATTGTGTTTATTCAGACAAGTCTGGGAAAATGTGGGTTCTCCCCTTTGTCACACAGGTGATAAGGAAATTGATCAATCTTCTTTGACCAAGACTTGGGTGATCCAAGTCACTACTCCCAAGACTCTCACTGGACTATAGTCCAACCTCTCATTGTAATATTCATTTTCTCATTAATTGTGAACCAATCAGAGTTGATTGCCACCGTCAGGAACAACTACTCTTCCAAGGGCATATAAATTGTAAGCCTACCACCATGTGGGGTCTTTGGCATTCAAGAGTGCCAGTGACCTCTTTTTATTAATAAACATGCTAGCTTTATTAATAAAATGATTAAATTACCCAGAAACTATGTCTCTTGAACTTTTTAAATGTCAGACCCCTTATTGTATTTATTATAAATTCCTAGCAGATAGAAAATGGTATGATACCATCAGGCAAGAGGTAGAGGAAACCTTAGAGATTATGCAGACATTATTTGAAGAAATTAAGGTACATAAAAGGTTAAGCAATTTTTCCAAGGTGACACAACTAGTCAATGGGAATCAAAACCAGAACTCAGATATTCAATCCCCTGAGTTTTTAAATTCCACATTGTTTCTCTCTGCATCCTTCATAGTACTTAACACAGGGATTTGCAAGTAGTATACATTTAAATAACCATTCAATGAATAAATGAAAGAAGATGGTCCCAAGTGAAAATTATTATTTCCTGCCTCCAGTTGCTCATTGCACTTTTCTTTTTGTGTGTATTTTTTTGTTTTGTGAAACAATCGGAGTTAAGTGACTTGCCCAGGGTCACGTAGCTACTAAGCTCATTGCACATTTTTCTTATTACTCTTTTGCACTCATCTTATTCACCTTTATTTCTCAATGATCTGTGTACATGTCTTCCCCAGCTTGACACTGTGGGTTCCTTTAGAGCAGAGGTGTCATTTCTGTCCTAGTATCCCTAGTATCTCTCACAGAGCTTTGTGCACATCACCGGTGTATAATAAACATTTGTTGAATCTATTTTGAATTAAGAGGAAGTAATTTTTCCATACAAAATACAAGACATTTTAAAAACTGCTACTCATAAACCATGCTTAAAGTACTTGCTCCATCTAGTGGATTAATTGAATATATTCATTGGGAGATGCACATTTCTTATATGATTAAATTCAAGTAATTCCTGAGTCAGGATATTCCTTACATCCACCAAATTACAGCTGTCTTTTGTTGTTTTTGTTTTGTTTTTGTTTTTTGCGGGGCAATGAGGGTTCAGTGACTTGCCCAGGGTCACACAGCTAGTAAGTGTCAAGTGTCTGAGGCTGGCTTTGAACTCAGGTCCTCTTGAATCCAGGGTCAGTGTTTTTATCCACTGTGCCACCTAACTACCCCCACAGCTGTCTTTTAAAGGAGGTACTTTAACTTCCAAGCTTTTCTGTAATTGTCATCAACCAACTAGGAGTTTCTTTTGTTGTAGCCAAACACAGCTACTTGACCATTTTTCTGTGTCTAGGCAAAAACAAAGGGAAAATGAACAGAAAGCTCAGTTTAGACAAAAATATAGTAGCTTATGTTTACATGTCACTTGAGGGTTTGCAAAGTATTTTGCATACATTTTCTGCAAAGTCTTTCACCTACATTTTTCTCATTTGAAGCTCACAACAACCCTGTGAGGTAAATGCATTTATTTACAGATAAGGAAGTCGGGGCTCAAAGACTCAGTGTCACAAAACTGATCGGTATCTAATGTGAAAACTGAACCCAAGGCATTCTAGCTGGCTCCAAGTCCAATACTGCATCCGATAGGCTGGGCTGAGGCTTCTCAGGTAACATTCCAGGTACTTGCCTAGCAGAATACTGATTTCAAGGAAAGGCTAACTGAACAGCATCAGAGGACAATAAGATCTAGTTCAAGCCCTCATCATCTCATTCCTGGTCTACGGCAACAGCCTGCTGATGCAGTCCCTCCCCACTCCAATCCATCCTCCATTCAGTCACTAAGGTGATTTTTCCAAAGCACAAGTCTGATTATGTTACCAGTGGCTTCCTGTTGCCTCCAGGAGCAAATATAAAACACTTATATTTGGTATTCAAAGTCCTTCATAACCTAGATCCCTCCTACATTTCTAGTCTTCTTACCCCATTCTTGTTGTTGAGTTGTGTCTGACTCTATATGACCCCATCGACAAAAGTCCATGGGGTTTTCTTGGCAAATACTAGAGTGGTGTGCCATTTCCTTGTCCAGTGCGCCCCTATCTTACAGATGAGGAACTGAGGCAAATAGGAGTAAAGTGACTTGCTCAGAGTCACACAGCTAGTAAGTGTCTAAGTCAAGATTTGAACTTGGGTCTTCCTGACTCCAAGCCTGATGCTATATCCACTTCACCATCTAGCAGCCCCTTGGCAACCACAAAGGGACTTGAACCCTCAGTCTTCTGATTACTCCCCAACATGGACACACCAAGAAACTTCAACCATCTGCTCCAAGCATTCTCTCTGACTGTCTCCCATTCCTGAAACGCTCTTCCTTGTCTGCTCCAAATATTGATCTCCCTGGCTTCCTTTACGTCCCAACTTAAATCCCACCTCCTATAGTAATCGTTCCTCAGCTCTTCTAAATTCTAGTATCTTCTCTCCATTATTTCCGATTTATCCTGTGCACAGTTTGCTTTGTATTTATGTGTTTACATGTTGTTTCACCCATTAGATGGTAAGCTTCTTGAGGGCAGGAACTATCTTTCCCCTCTCTTTATATATCCCCAGTATTTAGCACAATGCCTGGCACATAGTAGGCACTTAATAAATGTTTATTGATTGATTATTCTCATTTTACTCTTCAGTCCCTTGGGCTATCATCCACCTTCCTCAAAAAAGACAAAACAAAGATATAACCAGGGCTTTTCCAGGAGCCCCATGAGGCAAGAAAGAAGTATAACAAAAAGGTAAAGAGTCCATGTAAACCTTGAGTTATAAATACCAAACTTATTATCTGAAATTTAAAAATGCATTTAGCCAGCCTCACATTTCCTCTCTCATTCTTTTTATTTATTTATTTTTTGGGTGGGGCAATGAGGGTTAAGTGACTTGTCCAAGGTCACACAGCTAGTAAGTGTCAAGTGTCTGAGGCTGGATTTGAACTCAGGTCCTCCTGAATCCAAGGCCAGTGCTTTATCCACTGCACCACCTAGCTGCCCCTCCTCTCTCATTCTTAATCCATTCTAAAGCAATTTCTTCATCAGCCCCACTTCAAATTGTTACTGATGGCAACCAAACTGTTTTGGCCCAAAGATGCCACTTGGTGGCTGCCACAGAGAAATGTCTAACTTCAAGTGTCTAAACCACATCTCTTCATCATCAAGCCCCCACTAGCTCCTTCCCCCAGTTATTTTGTAAAAATTTTAGAAGGGACTCCTGACCACGTTCAGGGACTTTCAAGGATGCCAACCACAGTTATTATGTCTTAAAATTAGTCAGGTTCCTTATTATGTCTTAAAGCTGTGAATCAAAAATATATGATTTTCCTTTGCCCTCATAGAGTATTATCTTCAAAATTATCGCCCACCACTAGGTTAGTTTTTTCTGATAGGATGAGAAAAAGATCTCCCTGAAAAAATTATGCAGGAGTTAGGAATGAATTTATTCATTATAATACAAATTATATATAATTATACACTTACATGTATTTATATAATTAATATATTTTGTAAAATATTATATCTAATATAAATATAATGACTCTGTATCATGTCATATAAATTACTATGTACTATTACTGTCACTGGGCTAAGTACTTTGCAAATATTATCATATTTGATCTTCGTGACCCTGGAAGATAGAGGTTGTTATTATCACCCTCATTTTATAGGTGAAAAAATTGAATCAGACAGAGATGAAGTGATTTACCCAAGGTCAAAATGCCAGTAACTGTATAAGGCTTATTTTGAACCCAGGTCTTCCTAACTATAGGCAGACAGCAGAGATTGTGGAGGGAGAGGCAGATGGGGCTGAAGTGCAATATTCTAAGACGGAAGTACAGTGAGATGAGTGAAAAAGTGAGGAGGCATGACTCCTTGTCTAGTTGTGCTTAAGTATTTTAACAAAGAGCCTTATCTTGGGGCGTGGGGGGCAGGGTTCAGGAGTCACCAGGATGAAAAAGGCCTGAAACCAAAGTCAGGATGAGCTTTGACTTATCACGCAAGGACATATAATTGTTTTATTTCCTTCCCCCTTTATTCACTGGGCCATAGGGATATAATAAAGGGTTGTGATCAAGGGAGTGACATAACTTTGTATAAGAAAGACTAATTTAACAGCATGTTAAGGATGGACTACAAAGGATGGATTTACAATTGGCAAGATCTGTTCCAAGGAGGATTTTTGCAACAGTCCAGCCCACTAATAATGAGGAGACTTGTGGCAGGTCAAGATTTATAAAATGGTAATAATAATAATAACACTGGCCCCCTGTAAACTTCTATTCCCAGATGCTCCCCAATTAGCCTCTTTATTCTCTTCCCCAGGGCCCTTTTTCCCTTTTCCACAGCCACTTGTTCTGATGAAGGATTGAATATGCTTTAATGCTCTGGCTCAAATACCTAACCACCATTTGAATATTACAACTACAGTAAAACATGTTCCAAATTCCTAAAATTCAATTTTAAAATGAACTTTTAGAATATAACCCATCTTTTGGGTTTGCATTTATTTCATTTTATTCCAACCTAGCAATCTTTTCCCCCTCTTTTTGACCAATGTTCATTCCAGGAACACATTACTGGGACCCACTGTGGCTTTCCATGACTTTCAATACTCCTTGGGTGGACTCATATTCAGTGGGGGTGCTGGAGCCAGCTCACACAGGCTCCTGAAAGCTGATTATTAAGTTTTCAGTGTGAACATCTGAACCTCAGAAACTATAAGGTACAAATCAGAGCTTGACGTATTGTTTTGCTAGTTATATAGACCAGAGGTTTCCAATTCCCAGCTAGTGGGCTAGGACGAGAAAAAAAAAACCTGTAATTGGGAAATGTTTAACAAAATAAATAAAAAATGCAAAACAACATAGATAATGTTAGTTTGTGGTTTTCTAAGTCAGCATGTACCACAGGGATTCTTTTCTATTTAAGTCTGATGACACCACAGATCTGGATTTAAGAAAGCTATGGAGAAATTAATGCAGATTAAATGTAAAACACTACTAAGCATAATTTTTTTGGAGCCTATTGTTAAATATTTACCCCATCCCTGCTAATATTCCATATCAAACTAGTAATTATTGGGCACCCTCCCCCTCAACCCCTTCATCTTTGTCCTCCCTTCTACTAATATTATTTACCAAAACAACCCTGGGAAATATGTAATATATACATTTAGTACCAACAGAAAAATGTACCTCAACAAGCCACTTGGAATTCACTAATTCGAGTTAATCCCTTTTACTCAATAATACACATAATAATAGAAAGAAGTGATAAATAGAAGTATGTATAGAGGGCATCTAGGTGGTGCCGTGGATAAAGTACTGGCCGTGGATTCAGGAGGACCTGAGTTCAAATCCAGCCTCAGACACTTGACACTTACTAGCTATGTGACCCTGGGCAAGTCATTTAACCCTCATTGCCCCACAAAACAAAACAAAACAGCAAAACAAAAAAAGAAGTATGTATAGCATAATTTTACATATATATATATGTATGTATATATATATATATATATATATATATGCCTATTTTTGTCTAATGGTAGCCATGGGGGGGTGAAGGGGGGAGGTAGATGGAAGAAAAAAAGAAAGAAATTTACAGGATAACTTTATTATATATTTAAAAGGAATAGCGGGGGCGGCTAGGTGGCGCAGTGGATAAAGCACCGGCCCTGGATTCAGGAGTACTTGAGTTCAAATCCGGCCTCAGACACTTGACACTTACTAGCTGAGTGACCCTGGGCAAGTCACTTAACCCCCATTGCCCCGCAAAAAAAAAAAAAAAAAAAGAATAGCAAATTGTACATAATAGACTTGCAGTTTCATGTGCAATCATCTTTTTTATTATAACTATGTTGGGGCAGTTAGGTGGAGCAGTGGATAGAGCACCAGCCTGGATTCAGGAGGACCTGAGTTCAAAGCCAGCTTCAGACACTTGACATTTACTAGCTGTGTAACCCTGGGCAAGTCACTTAGCCCTCACTGCCTCACAAGCAAGAAAATATAACTATGTTATGGTAATGCTTGTTTTATTCATATATTAAAAATAAAATTGCAAAAATAAAATTTAAAAATACACAGAACCTGTTTTTGAAATTCTTATGTTCTGAACACACTCAATTCTCTATATCAGAACTTTAGCTACCCCACAAAAAAAAGAAGGTTAAAAAAGGGTACATCAGAAGGTTGAGAATGAAAAATTAAATTGTGGAAGGAGACTAAGGATCATAATCTTTCTTACGGTCCCTCTATATCAAAGATTCTTAAACTGTGGGTTGTGACCCCACATAGGGGTCAAGAAAAGTTTGGCAATCAATGTTTGACCTGCATACCTATTTTATCCTAGGGTCACATAAAAATTTCTCAGGCAAAAAAGGGTTAAGAGTGGAAAAAGTTAAGAAAGCCTCCTCTATATCATCCCTCCTTAGCCACCACTTCCCTACTTCCATGTTTTCAATTACCATTGGAGAAAGAGAAAAAACCAGTTGTCTCCTTTCTAGTCTATCTGGCTATACTGATGACGCAACTCAGATGGGGAAGGAAATATATATGTATATATATAAAACATATTGTATTATGTGTATATGTGTGTGTGTATTTCTCAGTTCCTCAGTATCCATTTAGATCAAGGATTTTTTTTTTAAGTGAGGCAATTGGGGTTAAGTGACTTGCCCAGGGTCACACAGCTAGTAAGTGTTAAGTGTCCGAGGCCGGATTTGAACTCAGGTACTCCTGACTCCAGGACCAGTGCTCTATCCACTGCGCCATCTAGCTGCCCAAGATCAAGAATTTTAAAGCAATGATCTGTGAACTTGTACTGGTTTTTTTTTGGGGGGGGGGGGCAGGGAAATGAGGGTTAAGTGACTTGCCCAGGGTCACACAGCTAGTAAGTGTCAAGTGTCTGAGGCTGCATTTGAACTCAGGTCTTCCTGTATCCAGTGCCAGTGCTCTATCCACTGCTCCACCTAACTGCCCCAACATAGTTATAATAAAAAAGATGATTGTACATGAAACTGCAAGTCTATTATGTACAACTTGCTATTCCTTTTAAATATATAATAAAGTTATCCTGTAAATTTCTTTCTTTATTTCTTCCGTCTACCTCCCCACCCCTCATCCCCCATGGCTACCATTAGACAAAAACAGGCATATATGTAAAATTATGCTATACATACTTCTTTTTTTGTTTGCTTTTTTTGTTTTGCTTTATCCACTGCGCCACCTAGCTGTCCCTAAAAAAATGTTTTAATAACTGCATTTCAATAAATTGTTTTTCTTTGTAATCTTATGAATTTTATTTTATGCATTTAAAAATGGTATTCTGGGGGGCAGCTAGGTGGCACAGTGGATAAAGCACCAGCCCTGGATTCAGGAGGACCTGAGTTCAAATGTGGTCTCAGACACTTGACACTTACTAGCTGTGTGACCCTGGGCAAATCATTTAACCCTCATTGCCTCAGAAAAAAAAAATAATGGTATTCTGAGAGGAGCTCCATAGGCATCACCAGTCTGTCAAAGGGTTATATGGTACAAAAAAGAACTGATCTGGGGGCGGCTAGGTGGCGCAGTGGATAGAGCACCGGCCCTGGATTCAGGAGTACCTGAGTTCAGATCCGGCCTCAGACACTTGACTTACTAGCTGTGTGACCCTGGGCAAGTCACTTAACCCCCATTGTCCAGCAAAAAAAAAAAAAAAAAAAAAAGAACTGATCTAGATAAAGGCTTCTTAAACTGTGGGTGACTGAATGTGGAGGTGGGGTCATGAGAAATCTGGCAGCAGTAAAAGGTTATATATACCTGTATGCCCAGGGTTGTGTAAAAATTTCTTGGGTGAAAAGGGGTTGTAAGTGGAAAAAAGTTTAAGAAACTTTGATCTGGATGGCTAAAAAGCTAGCGATAAAGCAAGGAAAAGAGTATGGGGAAGGAGAAGGAAAAGGAAGTAATTCTAAGTAGGGTACACCACAGGCCACAGGATGATGTGCTTCCTCATATCTGGCATCATGAAAACATACTAATTGTTCTTAATTCATTTAATCGGATGACATTTTCGACCACAGACTTCCAAGGGGTTTTCCCCATTATATATGCCTAATATGTGAATAACATTATTTTTTTCAAAGTGATTTCACACTCAATAACTCTTATGAACCTCACAATAACTCTACCTAGGGATAATAGGTCTTTTTTTCTGATTGAATAAACATTTATTGAACACCTGTTATACTGTCCAGCCCTGTGAAAGGCACTAGAAATAATCCCTACTGTCAAGAAGTTTGGTGGGGAGGATTACACAACAATAACAACTAGGAAGATCAGGAAAGGCCTCCTCCCACTGGAGGCTACACCTGAATTGATGAAACTGATGCCTAGAAGTGAAGCAAGTCACTTATGATTATGACTAATTCGTGGCAAAATCAGGAAGAGAACCAAGTCTCCTGACTCCTCCTGGTCCGGGGCTGAGGCAGGTTTGGAGTTTGACAAAGTACAAGTTATGTAAACATGAGAAAGGAAAAAAGAAAAGATAAAAGAAGAGATGAGTAATCTCCAGTAGGTCTTCTCTTTCACTTCCCCTTCTGACCTCAAGAGAGAACAGGGGCAGGAGAGAAGGATGAGCTCTTGACAAACTACATAACTATTTTCTCAATCTGGAAGAAGAAGAAGTATCAGAAACATTACTGTGCTTAGCTGGAAATACATAAATATATGCATATACATGTATATGTATTATATTGATTATTATGCTAATTATATATAATAATATATTATTGCATTTATTGATATATTAATATCCTCAAAAGTATACCTTTATTTTATCTTTTCTACATAGAGAGATACATTTTAAGTGGTTTATTTCAATTCACAACAATGAGCATTATAAGAGAAAGCATGGTACAATGAAAATAAAACTGGACTGAAAATCAAGAAACCTTTTCTTTTAAGGGTAATGAGGGTTAAGTGACTTGCCCAGGGTCACACAGCTAGTGTCAAGTGCCTGAGGCTGTATTTGAACTCAGGTCCTCCTGAATCCAGGGCCGGTGCTTTATCCACTGTGCCACCTAGCTGCCCCCAGAAACCTATTTTAAAATCCTAGCTTTGTTATTAGTTAGGAATGAGATCTTCGGCAAATCAATTAACCTTCCTAAGCCTCAGTTTCGTCATCTGTAAAATGAAGGGGTTGGACTAGACTGTTGCTATTCAGTCAGGTTGCTTTGCCATTTCCTTCTCCAGCTCATTTTACAGATGAGGAAACTGTTACAAATAAACATTAAGTGACTTGCCCAGGGTCACACAGCTAGTGTCAAGTGTCTGAGGCCGCATTTGAACTGAGGTCCTCCTGAATCCAGGGCCGGTGAATTCAGTGGATATACTGCGCAACCTAGCTGCGCCCCCACCTCAGTTTCTTTTTAATGTTAGTGCCTTCCCTTGGAGCTTATCTCCAATTTGGCCTGTTAATATCTCATCTGTACACAGTTTTCCCACTAAATTTCAAGCTACTTGAGAGCAGTGACTGTTTCTGCCTTTCTCTGTATCTCCAGCACATAGTAGATGCTGAATACATGTTTGTTGGTTTGCTCTAAGATCTCTTCAAGCTCTAAATATGTGATCTCTCTCTAGACCTCAATTTTCTCACCAATAAAAGGATGATGTTGGATTCAATGATCTCTAAGTTCCTTTACATCAAATCCTATGATGCTAATTTACTCTGCACAGTAAAAATGAAGATGGTCAAGTCAAAAGTGTGTGTTTTTCTTTCTGTTAAGTCAGCCCCAGGATCACAACTCCTAGAAATGTTGCATAATGCTTTGGGTGTCTGAGAAATGTTACCTGCCAATGAACTAAGTACTTACATAATGCTCTTATATTGGATCAAAGCTGTTCACAAAACAGCATGTGAGAAGTTGACCGTTTTTGAGATGGAAACACCAAATTAGGCTGTGAACGTCCATAAGCCCTGAAGTTGGCAAGAGTGGCAATCCAAATCCCATTGAAATTACTTCAATTCTACACAGAGGGGGAAAAAAAATGACTAAATGCAAAAATTAAAAAAACAAACATTTCTAAGACTCTCAAGTGAGATCAAATGGAAAAAGTTAGTACAGTATTCTCAGAAACCAAGATCCAGCAAAGACAATGACTTCAATGCCAGCATCTTCAGGCTTTCTTCAAAGCAAACATTTATGGCCGCGGTTCTTGGTTTTTTCACAGCAGAACCACACACACAGACACTTGCCTTCATTAGAGACAAATGCTTTTGCTTGAAAGAATCTAACCCAGACCTTAGATTAAAGTGATCATAGTAATAATCTTGTCTTCACTTCAAGTTCATGTTGGACTACAAACAATGCCTAGCTTTAAAAGCTGACTTTCTGCCAAGTCTTGAAACTAACTTCAGGCAGGATCCTTAGAGCTTTTCACAGCTCATGGGTGAAACGGAGCTTCAATTTCCCATGTGGCATTTTTGGCACCTTCTGTGGGAATGCCCATCCAGATTCTTCATGTGCAAGTCTTTCTTCAAGAAGGAATTAAGAAAGGGAGGGATAACCAAAGCTTCAATATTTTAACTAAGTGTAAATAGAGGAATGGAAGTCCAGATCTATGAGGAAAATTTCTCAGGGTGGTGTGCTCAGGTAGATTGCTCATATATACAGTGCTCTGAGATCTATTTGTATACATACTGTATTTTTTTTTTTTTTAGTGAGGCAATTGGGGTTAAGTGACTTGCCCAGGGTCACACAGCTAGCAAGTGTTAAGTGTTTGAGGCCAGATTTGAACTCAGGTACTCCTGAATCCAGGGCCGGTGCTCTATCCACTGCGCCATCTAGCTGCCCCCTACATACTGTATTTTAAGTTAGTACTTAAAGGACCACAGTCTTACTGATTGAGAGTTGAAAGAGACCTTCATCTAGCCCAACCCCCTTGCTTGACAGATGACGAGACCCAAACTGAACCAAAGTCACAAAGTAGCTGGGCCAGGATTTGAACCCAAGAACTAAAGACTCCAAAATGTACAGTTTTTCCACCTGTGGCTTGTTACCTCTCACTTCTCTTATTTGTCCTCTAATACTGCAAGCTCCTAGAAAGTAGAACCTCACTCTATATCATTCATCTTTTTATCTCTGGCATCTAGCACAGTATCGTCTATAGAGTTAGTACTTAATTTTGTTTGAATTACAAATTTGAAAAAAAAATGTATTCTTCCTTATAGGATTCCTTAAAAAGTATGTATGTGCCTCAGATATTTGACACGTACTAGCTGTGTGACCTTGGGCAAGTCACTTAACCCTCATTGCCCTGCAAACAAAACAAACAAAATTTTCTTTTCAATTTAAAAGTATGTATGCTATGCTGCTTGCTATAAATTCTTTAAAAGAAGCATCTTTTTTATATTTGCTTTTCTGAAACAACACACAAAAATGTACTATTTGAAAAGTCCGAGCAACAGATTAAAAAAATTAAACATTCTTCATTTCTGAAGTTTGATAATCTAGTAGTCTAAACACAAAGTATTTATATTAATAATATCTAAGAAAAGAGAAGTTACAATATACCAGTTGGCAAAATAAATTCCATAACTTGTGGGTGTGGTAAAATGATCCTATTCAATTTGCTGTTGTTATCATCATTAGCATGGGTTAGAGAGAAGTTTAAGAATATTTTGATTTGCCTATAAATTCCTATTTGTAATTATTATAATATATAGTTATAGGGATGCTAGAAAACAAGATTTATATCACATCAAATCGAAATGTAACTTTGACCCATGTGATTGGAGACCATGATTTCTCTGACAAGCAAGTCAGAGGAAATATGAGTTAGGAATCTTAGATAGTAGTTTATTTTTCAAATTAACTAAATCCTTAAGAGTTGACATTTAGAATTTAAATTTGGAAGGATCATTATGGGTTATTCAATCTAGTCTAACCCCAATCTACCCACTACCATGACCACCCACTCGCACCATTTTACAAAAGAGGAAAAACCAAGACAGTAAAGAGGATTTCTTAACCTTTTCTTTTGTCCAACAGACCTCTTTGACAGTTTGGTGAAGAGAGGTTCTACTTCGAAGAAGCTCTCAATCTATCTCTTATTAGCCTGTGATTGGATCCTTCAATGGATGTGGCATTGTTCATTCGTTTCAGTTGTGTCCAACTCTTTGTGACTCCATTAGGGGTTTTCCTGGCAAAGATACTTGTTTTGCCATTTCCTTTTCCAGTTCATTTTACAGATAAGGAAACTGAGGCAAACAGTTAAGTGACTTGCCCAGGGTCACACAGCTAATAATTGTCTGAGGATAGATTTGAACTCAAAAAGATGAGTCTTCCTGATGCCCAGCTTCTTTGGCTTTGAGATGTGTCTGCCAGTTTAGTTCAACCTGTGAGGAAATGGATAGTTGTCTCCTCTCAACGTGGATATAACTGTCAGTCATACTCCTCCTGACCTGTTTGTAGGACAAAGGTCTCAGATCCCCTCCTCCCCCTCAGGTTAACAAAATCATATGGTTCAAGGAGCCCTGTTCTCAATAAGGTCCGCTCCAGAGTTGTGTCCATATAAGGAAGTATAAAGTCCACTCCTGAGTTATGCCCATACAAGGAAGAGGGGTGGGAATACTGCTTTCCTTTGCGTAGATTGTAACCCTTGAGTAATCAGACCAGTGGTGAAAAAGGGGAGGATCCATTTGTATTAGGGATTAGGGCCTGTGAGCCCCCTTTCTTTGCATCCACTAGCTTTACACTAGGATGCCTCCCTCTCATGAGAAGGAAATAAAGAGCCTTTGTCATATCCCTGTTGAGTTCCTGAGAATTATTGAGAAGAGGATTTTTTTTTTTCCCTCACAAACCAAAGTGGTTAGGGAAAACAAGCCCCCCCAGGGAACATAAATTCAGGGCAAGAATGCCAGTAACCATAAGCAGTGGAAACTGGTTGCTCAATCTAGAGGGATTAGGGACTGCAGCCTGCATGGCAGAGATTGGAAGAAGGGAATAGTTCATCAAGGGCTGATATGGCTGAACGAATCATTAGTACAGAAAGTCAACCCAAAAGAAAAAAGAAAGAAAGACAGTAAAGCCTGTCAAGTAGCTGGTAACAGAATGCAAAATAGGTGGAAGCAGATGTCAAGACCCAATTCCCAGGAGAGGCAGCTTTAGGGTACAGCTACAGAAGTTATTTCTCAGTGGGAGTTTCTGTGGGTTTTTTGAAGGGCTTTTCCCCTCCCTTAACATGCGGTGGGGAAGAGGAATATGAAAGGATGGGCTTTCCCAAGCCCTAGCTTGAGGTAGAATTGACCCAAGATGACCAAGCTGGGGAATGATAAGGGAAATCTCTCCCTTTGGGCCCAGGCTTTCATGTGCCACACTGAGGAGTAGGGAAACATGTTCCACAAAGCTGACAAAAGCCATTCCATCCCATGGTTGTAAAACGTTATAACTAAGTTAATACCAAGATAATGCCAGACTGAGAAGACGTTTAGGAAGGACAGAAAAGGAGAATAATCGAAATCTGTAGCTATTAAACAAAGAACCTTTGGAAACTGTACCTTTTCATCTGTTTATCTATCTTTTCTAACATTTTTATGTTTCCTTGTAATGATTCAGAGTCAATTACTTCCCTTTAAATACCTAAG
Source organism: Dromiciops gliroides (assembly GCF_019393635.1). NCBI lineage: Eukaryota > Metazoa > Chordata > Mammalia > Microbiotheria > Microbiotheriidae > Dromiciops > Dromiciops gliroides. Next base: position 157,863,112 of record NC_057863.1, read on the forward strand.
TGGTTATCAGGAAACAGGGGAAGAGGTGGGGCACAGGAAACCCTACAGTCTTCCTTAGGGAGGGCCTTGGGATTTTAGCACTCCAGGGGGCAAAACAGGAGATCAGTTGGCAGAAGCCTGGGCTCCAGGCAGATATAACAGAGGAGTCTGAACATAGAGGACATCTCTGGCACCCTGTAGCCTCACAATTTGTGTTAAAATATTTCCATATCTATATAAATATGAACTGTTATTACATTCTCATCCAGAATGATTCATAAGAAAGATTTTTGGGGGGGGGGAAGGATTTTGGGGGGGGTGAGGCAGTTGGGGTTAAGTGACTTGCCTAGGGTCACACAGCTAGTGTTAAGTGTCTGAGGCCGACTTTGAACTCAGGTCCTCCTGAATCCAGGGCCGGTTCTCTATCCACTGTGCCACCAAGCTGCCCAAGAAGGATTTTTTAAAAACTTGTAACATGTGGGGAATTGTTTTATTTATAACAATTAACATATAGTTAAAGCAATTTTAGATGTTTCTGGAGACTGTGGGAAAATGATGCAAACAATGGAAAAGTATAACTTGGAAAAAATGAAAATTCACTAGGCTGGTATTTGTCATAATTGAGTTTTAAAAATAAAAAGGCGGATTGGATGTCCTAAGTAAAATAAGCCTTGGCTTTTGCTCATCCCACCTCAGTCACTTACTAGCTGTTATGACCCTAGGCAAAGCACTTAATCTCTCTTGGCCTCGTTTTTTTTCCCTTGGTAAAATTAGGGGGTTGGCTCAATAGGTTGTGAACTCCTTGAGATGGGACTGTCCTTGGCCTTTCTTTGTATGCCCAGAGTATACCACATAGTAGGCACTTAACAAATGCTTACAGACTGACTCAGTGATCACCCAGGTTCCTTCTGGGTCCAAGATTCTAGGTGACCCACAAAGAATCCCTCCAAGAGGAAGAGACTGTTAACATTTCCTTTTTAATGCACTTTTACACAGCACTTTAGCAAATCACTATTCCTTACAACCATCCCAAGTGGGATGTAGTAGCAAAGATATTATCTTCATTTTATGAGGAAATTGAGGCTCTAAGAGCATTTAGAGACTTGCCCCTTTTTCATACATACAGCTAGAAAAGCATCTGATGTAAAATGCAAATGTAGGCTTCCTCACTTTCTCATTCCAGTCTCTAGCCACTCCCCGCAAGCTGCCTCTCACTTTGAGCTTGGCAGTGACCCAGAAGGCCCGTTTAAAGGTATAAGCACCATTTACAGAGTAATCAAACATTCTTACCTATGATTACTGTGAGATAAAAAACGTATAACATTTTCACAGTTATGTCATAAAAGGTGCTATGCATTCATTAGTAGCTTATATCAAAACTCCTATTGGCAATTCAGAATTAGCTTCCTAAAAGAACAATGGGAATATTTTCCAAGCATTTCTCTGACTTAAGTGCAAATACTGGGGGAAATAAGCCTCTGATCCCAAGCACTCAAAGCAGTGCGGAAAATTTACCAGGGCTGGAAAAAATACCGTCAGATGCAGGAATCTACACATTAGTAATAAAAGCACTTTACAACTATAGAGTCAGTCATTTAAAGCACTCTCACATACATTATATCATTTTAAATAAATTGGAATTCTAGAAAAGAGAAGTTTGCCTGCCACCCAAAATGAAAATATTCCATACTTTTGAAGTAAATAAAAACCTTGTTCCATAGACCACTTATAGTTCCAGGAAGACATTTTTCTAATTGGCTGTCAGTTTCTGACAAGATCCACTCTACTAATTTCCCAAATGGTCTGAACCTTCTCAGAGCTGCACTGCCAAGATCCCTCCATGAAAGATACTGTTCTTTCTGTGGGGTCTGTTATTTATTTGGAGGGTCCTGTTACTAAAGAGGAGCTATACCTGGTAGGGGCTCGGCACCTGGAGTAGGGAAATATTTAAAAGAAGGGACAGCACGGGGAGGGGGAGGAAGCTAAAGCAAATTGGGCAGTAAGGCTCGCCTGATGTCTTTTTACACTAATTCTCTGCTTGAAGAGCATATTTCAATTCATCACAGGTGTAGTTCTGCTAAGCTATGCACCTGCACAGCTAGGTTGGCCCCAAAATACCTCGATGCAGTTTCTATTTGTGTCAGGGCAGACAATGGCAAACCGGTCATGTTGATGGGACAGTAAATTTAGAGCTGAAGGGACCTCAGAAACAATGTAGCCCAATCCCCTCCTTTTTTTTTTTTTTAAAGCAAATGAGGAAACTCAGGCCTGTAGAGGTGAGGTTACAGGGCCAAGGTCACAGAGATAGGAAATAGCAGAGCCAGGATTAGAACAGACCACAAATCCATCACTCCTTTTTACTGTACGCATCTTTGGACAATCCTGCTTTCTCTTTGTTTTCCTCCTGCTTCAGACACCATCTGCTTTCTGGTTTCTCCATTATCAAAACAGGAAAGAATGTTAGCCCATCATTTATACTGACTACAATTCATTCATACCTCTCCCAGGCAGTGACATTTTTAAGAATTTCATTTCTAATTATAACATAAAGGGTCTGGCCGATGTCAAAAATAATTTCAAAGAGTAACTAGCAAACAGGAATATGTTGAGAGACCTTTTCCTTGCTCCTGAATCATACATATTCTGCCAAAAGGTAAGCCCTCCTTGAGTTTCTGTTTCTTTGTCTTGGGAGGTATTTCATGGGAGGGGGGAGGGCTGTGCCCGTTCTTCCCTGACATTTAACCCTGACATTCCTCTCTATGCATTCAATTCAACATTCATTAAAGGCTCACCATAGACACAAGACTCTGCTAGGTATAAAAGGAAATACAAAAACTGAATGAGGCACACAGTTGTAGTCTTAATGGTGTTTGCAGTCCAGTAGGGCTACAACAGACAGAACTAATGCACAATATTATATGATAAATGCACCAGAGGCACAAACAAGATCATTATTAATTAGCACATTTCATGGGATGGAGGGGGAGGAAGATAGCCCTTGAGTTTAGCTTCAAAAAATGAACATTAAAGATGGTGATTATGATGACTGAATACACCTATTCAGGTTAGAGTCTGTTACTAGGACATAAGAGGGTCCACTAAAGACAATGCTGAAAACAGGTGTGTGTGTATGATAAGACCACATGGCTTAATTGGAAAAAATCAAGGGGCTGGTAATCAGAAAAGCTAAAAAAAATGTTCCCACCCTCCCCCCTCAAATTTCTTTCCCCTGTTGCTTTCATCTGTTCTTGGGGTCAGCCATGAGATCATCGTGAACATAGAGATCCCAGTCCCCCTCCTACAAAAGGGTTAAGAGCAAGATCCAAAAATCTTTGGGGAGGGGGTGTCACTTATAGGGCAGAGGTTGTGACCACCTAAGATATAGCACTGTTCCTTCTCCTTCTCTTCTCTATCCTCTCCCTTTTCTCCTTTCAAGGCTGGTCTCCCTCAGAAGGACCACTGGATGCTAAGCTTCCCATCAGTCTCCTACAGACTTATCAAGTTAGATGTCAAAATTATATACACCCAGGCTTCTTATTCTCCCTTCACTCCTGGAGGAAAGCAAGATGGGGTGCTGGGACATCATAAGTCATCAGTTACATTCCCTCATAGAGTTAGAAAATGGGGGAGGGATGAGGCGAGGTGGGGTTTCTTATACATTTTTATCTCCCCCTCCACACACCTACCAAGTATTTTGTATATTTTTATGGAGTGCCCTCAGTCCAACCCCCCTCTGCTGTTTAATTACATGCTCAGACTAGTGTTGTTTTTTAAAATATTCTATATAATACACACACACACACACACACAGAGGTTGTTGTTTTTTCTTTGCCAATCCTTTGTTTCTTTACCCTAATTTACTCTCTTTTCACATTGTCTATGTTTGGTCATAAATACTGCACATTCTGTACACGGGCTGTCTTCAGAGAGTATGGATGGGATAAGTCAGTGGTTATTGACTGACTATACATGATTTTAACTGACTAGGAAATCTCATCACCAGCAACAGAAATGCCTGGGGGCTCAGAGCTTTTGTTATTTTTTAAAAAAATAATAATAAGTATTAGTAACCTCTAGAAAATAGTAAATGACAAATACGACAAAAAAAAAAAAAAAACCTAGCAGACCATTTCGACAGGCTAAAACTGGAGCTTATCTCTTTTATCTCCAGCAAGCTATATTGCTTTGAATTTTTGTACCTGAAGTAAGAACCTCTACCTTTCCCACAGCATGAGAAGAGAGGAAAAGACATTGGTCAAAAAAATCCAACTCCAACCAAAACCAAACACTCTGAAAAGACACATGGAGCGTCTGGGAGATTCAGCTCCAATCCTGTTCATTGGGAGGGTCAAAGTCCCCCTTGGGCCCTCTCCCCTCCATAACAACATCTTCAGTCTACAGTCACATTAAAATATCACTGACAATGTTCTAATATCCAAGATAAATAGATAACACAAAAATATAAACTCATGGGCAAGTACCAAATGGATCAAAGGATACAAATGGTTCTCAAAAGGACTAGGAACTATTAACAATTGCTCCAAGTCATTAATAATAACTCAAGTTTCACTTCACACTTTGCAAATTGACAAAGAGGACAAAAGATGTAAATAGTCATGGTTGAAGTAGATTCAAGAAAAAACAAGAATACTAATTTTTTGTTGTTGGTAAAATTAAGAATTCGTCCAAATTTGGAGCTATGCTAAAAATAAACCTAAAATGTTCATACCCTTTGACCTACAGTCCCCACTGACAGGCATACACTAATGAGTTCAAAGACAGAAATAAAGGTCTGATATATATATATTAAAATGTCTAATAGGGGGCAGCTAGGTGGTGCAGTGGATAGAGCACTGGCCCTGGATTCAGGAGGACCTGAGTTCAAATCTGGCCTCAGACACTTAACACTTACTAGCTGTGTGACCCTGGGCAAGTCACTTAACCCCAATTGCCTCACCAAAAAAAAAAATGTCTAATAGTAGTAATTCATTGTAGCAAAGAACTAGAAACAAAGTAAGTGTTTAGGAGGGAGGGAGGGAAGAAGGAAGGAAGGAAGGAAGGAAGGAAGGAAGGAAGGAAGGAAGGAAGGAAGGAAGGAAGGAAGGAAGGAAGGAAGGAAGGGAGGAAGGGAGGGAGGGAGGGAGGGAGGGAGGGAGGGAGGGAGGGAGGGAAGAAGGAAGAAAGAAAGAGAGGGAAGGAAGGAAATACACATATATTAAGCAACTACTATTAGGCATTGTGCTTTACAAATATTCTCTTGTTTGATCCTCACAACAGCCATGAGAGGCAGGTACTATTATTATCTCAATCTTACAGTTGAAGAAACTGAGGCAAAGGCTAAGTGACTTGCCCAAGGTCACATGGTTAGTTAAGTGTCTGCAGCCAAATTTGAACTCAGGTCTTCCTGACTCCAAGCCCTATGCTCCATCCACTACTCTGCCTATATATACACATATAAAAATATATACCTAAAACTAAAATTGAACTTCATTTACATGAAGTACATTTAAATGACTAAGCATGGCCCTTGAGAAGACTTAAGAAAATGCACCTCCCTTCTTTGACTACAAATATGGAAGAACAAACTATATATACTTCCAGACATGGTAGACATATTGGTTAGTGTTACGCTTCCCCCCCTCCCCAATTTTAAAGTCTCTTGTAAGAAAAAACACATTGGGAGTTAGCTAGGTGGTACAGTAGATAAAGCACTGGCCCTGGATTCTGGAGGACCTGAGTTCAAATCCAGCCTCAAAAACTTGACACTAGCTGTGTGACCCTGGGTAAGTCACTTAACCCTCACTGTCCCGCCAAAAAAAAGAGGAAACACATTAGGTAGGAAATATAGAAGGCTATATTCAGAAGCAAATGTGCTATAAATTTAATTTTTGACATAATAAAAGTAAAGCTAATTACATTCATACCCCCATATAATGTTGCCTAAACAAAAATCATTTTGTAGCCTAGCTGTAATGTCATTCTGCCTATCACCCAACTCACAAATTAGTTGTTTGGTAATGATCCAAGCAAGCTTGAGCCTCAAAGATATTGACACTGCTGAACATTACAAACAAAATACTAGACCATTTGGCCCATAGCATTTGCATAAACATTATTCCTACAAAACTAATATCCCTTATAACATCGTTTCCCATAATATATTTTCTCAGAATCAATTAACAACAGAAAGAGTATGCCTGTACCTTATGTGAACTACTTAACAATAATGCCCAACTACCATACAACATAATGATTATTAAACATGGGACATTAATTTTATTGTCATTTTATTTTACCAATAAACTGACTCCGAATCTACACCTTATCTTCCTCACTCTACATACAGTATGCTTAATCTTCAAAGTCTGCTATTCACAAAGGATAACTATCAACTCATATCACTTAGAGGGAACATGGATCACATTGCCTCAGGAAGAGCAATGTAAATAATTGCTAAAAAATGGTTAGACTATGCTCCCGCCTACTGGAATGGGCTCTGTAGAAGCCTAAGAAAGGTTTTACGGCATGCATGTTTCCCTAACGTTCCAATTCCATTAAAATCAACAAGCATTTATTAAATATCCACTATGCTGGAAAAAGAACCTGCCCTAAAAGAGCTTACATTCTACTGAGGAGAGGAACAAGTTCTCAATGCAGCTGAGAAATTTAGGTTTTGAGGAGTGCTCCTGATGTTCCCATTCTCCACTCATAGTTGGAAGTTGACATGTGTAAAGTGCTTTGTAGACCTTAAAAGTGCTAGATAAATGCTAGTTATCATTAAATTATTAATATTCATATAGACCCCAACTATGCCACATGCTGTTGATGTTAGGACAAAAATCACAAGGGTTAGTAGATAAAGCACCAGCCCTGGATTCAGAAGGACCTGAGTTCAAATCCAGCCTCAGCCACTTGACACTTACTAGCTGTGTGACCCTGGGCAAGTCACTTAACTCTCATAGCCCTGCAAAAAAAATTCATAAGGGCTGCTAGAAATAAACTTGAAAAATGACATGGCATTATTTGTAACCGTCAATATTGTTTCCTGATTTCTTTTTAGGGAAGGGGGAATATTAAAAACATGACACTGGAAACAATAATCAAGAATAATAAAGTTCATTTTTGGCAATAAAAATATAAACTTAGAAATGCACAGTTTCTAATGGAATAAAACCCACCAAACTTCTAGTATTTCCTATTTATTAGAACACAGAATAGAATGTTAAAGTTAGGCAGACTTTAGGATACATCTGGTTCCAGCCTTCTCATTGTACAAATAAAAAACAGATTCAAAAAGGGTCAGTTTTTCCTCTCTAAAGTAACACAGTTGGAGAATGGGACGACTCAGGACTAGAACTCAGTTTTTCCTCCCTCCAAGTGTAGTTAATTACTAAAAAAGTTAGAACAACTGTTTTCTCCCAAATAAAAGTATACCACTATATGAAGAAAAGAGTAGAGAAAACCTAAAAGAACCAACATCTATCTGCCTATAACAAGCAGAGGCTTCCTGACTTTGATTCCTACATTTTCTATTTCAAAGCAGGATGAGACTTTATTGTATTTTGATCATCCATTATTTTGAAAGATGATCTGAACAGCTACACTAGCCACCTTCAATTCATTACTACAGGATTTTCTTCTGACAATTACTCACTCTATTAACCTTTTTTCCCCTAATGATACAGCTCTACCTATTTTTCACTGGCTACACAATTGGGGAATGTCGATTGGAAAAGTCAGAACAGGTAGGAACTCATGTTCCAACACTGCTTCCCCTGACTCAGCATCCCTCAGCGGCACTTAGGACAAGTTGATTCACTTCCTCCCCTCCTCCCCCCCCCCCCATTTCTTCATCTCTAAGGTGGGACTCCTCCTAACCTGTTTCACAAGGTGCTGGGCATTTGCTTTGAGTAAGAGGAATTCGAGCACCTCCATGGTAATATATTACATAACTCAGAGATATTGCATTGTCACTTGCCCCATTGTGAGGGTAAGAGAGGAAGTAGTCTGTTGATTTTAGTTGAAGCTTTCAAAAGGAGGAAAAGCTTTTTTATATGCAACGTGTAGCCTCCCTCAGAAGCAGAAGCAAAAGAATGCTATTCTCCCGGAAATCAACCACAATGCTTCATAACCTGAGTGACCTGTCTTGACAGTTGAATACTCCAAAGGACTTGTTTAGTACCTGTGGGACAATCACAGAGTCTAAGCTTTGGGTGGGACCTTGGAGGTCAACTGGTTCAACTCATACCTGAAAAGGGCATCACCTCCACAACTTAAATTCAGGTTTTCTGACTATAAATCCAATGCTCTTTCCACTATACTAGCATTTCCCTAGCCATGTGATACAAAACCCTAGTATCCCACCCTAGGAAAGGGGTTCCTTAAGAAAATTCTGATGCTAATACTATTTTCCTTTAATGACACAAAATAAAGTTATGTATCAAAAATGCTCATTACAAGAAACAATTTTTTGGAACAAAAACAGATTAGTTTCCTTTATTCTTCTTTAAAATATCTCCAGTCAGGGCAGCTAGGTGGCGCAGAGGATAGAGCACAGGTCCTGGAGTCAGGAGTACCTGAGCTCAAATTCGGCCTCAGACACTTAACACTTACTAGCTGTGTGACCCTGGGCAAGTCACTTAACCCCAATTGCCTCACTAAATATATATATATATATATCCAGTCTCCCTTCATTCTGGGAGAATTCCTTGACAAGCATTTATAGGGCTTGTATTGGGTTGAGGGTAGTGCAGTGAATTGGATTTGAAATGAAGAGACCTCTCGGGGCAGCTAGGTGGCACAGTGGATAAAGCACTGGCCCTGGATTCAGGAGGACCTGAGTTCAAATCTGGCCTCAGACACTTGACACGTACTAGCTGTGTAACCTTGGGCAAGTCACTTAACCTTCACCGCCCCACCAAAAACAAAAACAAAACAAAGAAATGAAGAGACCTCAGTTCTAATCCAGAGTAAGCAGCAGGCTTACTACCTGCGTAAGCTTGAACAAGTCACTCAACTTCATTGGACCTCAGTTTCCTATCTATAAAATAGATTTAATATTTGCCCTAGCACACTTGGAGAAGGAAACGCTGGGGACTTGACACTTCATGGGCAGTCATTCACACATCCCCCACCTACAGACTGACAACCTAAATCAATCAGCCAGAGCATACCCAGGAGGAGAAATTCTGTCTAGTCATTAGCTAAAACATCATGTTACCAAATTCTGTCAGAATCTGAGGCAGAGAAAGTCACCAAGTCCCAAATAACACTAAGTTCTGTGGACAGAGCGTACCAATCTTCCTAGTTCCTTAATCCTTATTGGGTGAAAGAAGCAGGTCCAGAGCTTGAACTAGGAACTCTGACACCTAGGGTAAATTCCATGGAGGGCAAGGTGGAGGTTGGGGAAACAGTTTGCCCCGATCAAGAAAGGGGCAATCCATTTCCTAGAGTCTGATCTGAGTTCCCTGGGTCAATTAACTAATATCTTCCAGGGGCTGGGGAAGGAGGGAAGAACTGGGAGAAAGTAGAGACCAGAAGAGGTACAAGGACACTACAGGGCAGGAGCCTCTTTCCCATCTCAAACATTCTCTTTGCTTCCCATCAAGTGATAGAGTGAAAAGACTTTTGGAGACAGAAGACCTAGGCAGTGTTAATATATGGATCACCTGGATTTGATGGAGGTACCTTATTATCCCAAAGTATTTTTTTTATGAAACCTGGGGCTAATAAGAGCAAAATGTCCTTCAACTGAACTCCAAATTGAACCCAGATAGCTAGTAGATAAAAGACCCCCTACCTAGTGACTTCTTTTCCCTCAGGATAGTACGTTCCTAACTTATGGTAACATCTGGGCATCCTCATCCTTGCCAAACCCTTTTTTGGAATCCTGGAGTCTTATCATGATGCTTCTGTATTCCCTCCATATTTGTTATAACTGAAATTGTTAAACTACTTTTTGCTTCTGGGTTGATTTCTGTATCATACTATTGAAACTGACAACGCCCTGTAATCAGTGGACTAAAACAATACATACCCTCAGAAATGGGGAGCCCCCCCGAGCTTCTCTCTTAGGAGGGAAGTCTCCACATGATCATGTTGTGTCATCTTTCTTCTTGGGACAAAAATATTAAGTTGATATTATGTTTTTCTGTCTGTTTCTGTTTCATAGAAGGTCAGGTATCATGTTCTCTGATCTGGTTCATTTGCAGGAGATGTTATAGGATAATATAATTTCTTTGATCTGTTTTATTAATTTTGTAGGACAGATAATCATTATTTCTCTGATCTGTTTGTAGGAGACAGGCAGACACAAAAATTATATATTTTTTTAATATTCGACAGTTCAAACACTAGTTCTCCTACTCATGTGATCTTGGACAAGTGTTTGAAATTTTAGTTTCATCATCTGTAAAAATGAGAGGAGTTAAGACCTCTAAAGTCCCTTCTAGTTCTGAATCTACTATTCTATGAATTTTTCAGTATTCAGTTCTTCCTTACTCATATTAGGACAGCTTTTCAACTACAAATAATCATCTCTAACTCAAATTTTCATCTTGGCAGGTTTTAGTCAAAGGAAGCCAGAAATAGTTCTATGTTGGTCAGCAAAATATTTAAACCAAGCATTGATATTTAATGACAGGTTTCTCTGGAAAAAAAAATATTTGAAGTTTTTTCAAGGTCTTGGAAAATGTTCAGATGGTGTTAAAAATTAGTGTCATATTTATACCACACACCCCCAAAGAAAAACTGGCTCAAAGCCCAGAAAAGATTTCTCTCTCTCTCTCTCTCTCTCTCTCTTTTTTTTGCTGGGGCAATGGGGTTAAGCGACTTGCCCAGGGTCACACAGCTAGTAAGTGTCAAGTGTCTGAGGCCAGATTTGAACTCAGGTACTCCTGAATCCAGGGCCGGTGCTTTATCCACTGCGCCACCTAGATGCCCCCCCGCCCCCCAAAAGATTTCAAAAAAGAAAATGGGGGCGGCTAGGTGGTGCAGTGGATAAAGCACCGGCCCTGGATTCAGGAGTACCTGAGTTCAAATCTGGCCTCAGACACTTGACACTTACGAGCTGTGTGACCCTGGGCAAGTCGCTTAACCCCATTGCCCCAGCAAAAAACAAAAAAAAGAAAGAAGAAAGAAAATGGAAAATTTTCAGTTTTTGTAGGAGTTTTACAATTTGGGTTTTGGCCATTAAGTTCTCCAGTTTGTGGGCTATGTATGCCCCTGGCTTCTATTCTTTTTTCTTTTAATCATTTTGTATATCTTTTAGTCATTTTGCTGCTCTTGTGTATTTCTGTTTAATAGAAGTAAGGAAAAAGTGAAATTTAAAAGCAATGCATTTAAGTTTTACAAATTTTATTAGACCACTTTTTTTCTGGATCTTTGATTTGTCCCTATTGCATTCTACTTCATAGCTCTCTTTATTCGTGACAGATGACAGAATTATTGCTTTAGAGAAGAAAATTATCTCAAAGGGTCATTTAGATCAGCTGCTTCAATTCAGAGTAAAGTTGCTTGACCAAAGTCACACAGGTGGAAAGAAACTGAGGTGGAATTTGAATTCAGGTCTTCTTGGCCCAAATAGGACATTCTTTCTACAATATCATTAGTCCCTTCTACCTCATTAGATCATAAGCTATTTAACATGCCAAAGTCTCCCTGATTCTTGAGAAACTTTAACTTGACACTACCATCCCTTAAAGCTATCATGCAGTATTTTTTCTCCCTTTCTCAGCCAACCTCCTTGAAAAAGCCATCTCCACTTGTGCTTTAACTCTCTTTTCACTTAGTCTTCTGGCTTCTACCTCACCATCAAATGAAACTGCTCTCTCCGAAGTTAACAATCATTGGCTGTCAAATGATCAAATGCCATCAAATCTTTCCACTGTCTTCATCCTTACTAACCCCTCTCCTGCATTTAACATCACTGACTACACTCTCCTCCTCTATAGTCTTCACTATTTGGGTTGTCATGACATTGCTTATTTTGGTTCTTTTCCAACTCATTTGATCACTCCATCTCAGTGTACACTGTTAGCTAATTAACCACATTATACCCACTACCCATACATGTTTCCCCAGGCTGTCCTCAGCCCTCTTCCATGATGACCTCATCAGCTCCCAAGGGTTTAATTATCAATTCTGTGAGACAGATAGAGATAAAGAAATAGATATAGAAATATCCAACCCAGTCTCTTTCCTGAGCATCAGTCCAACACCATTAACCACCTATAGAATATTTCAAATTGAGTGACTCAGAAACATCTCAAACTCAAAATATCTAGAACAGAATTCATTATATTTCACCCCCAAACCCACTGCTCTTCCAAACTTCCCTATTTTTGTCAAAGGCACCATATTCTTCCCATCTTTCAAGTTCATAACCTTCGGTGTTGTCCTCAAGTCTTCACTCTCTCTCACTCATCCTCAGTTGCATCTCTTTCATCCATCTCCTTCTCTCTACTCACACAGTCACAGCCTACATGACATCCTGGACTCTCTCTCTCTCTCTCTCTCTCTCCCCTATATAATCCCTTCATTCCTCTGACACTGTGACCATCCTGGTGCATGCATCCTCATCACCTCTCTCCTAGACTACAATAATGCCTCAAGTCTCTGCCCACTATAGACCATCCTCTACATAGCTGCCAATAAAATTTTTCTGAAGCTTAGATCTATGCATATCATTTCTCTACTTAGTAAAGTCCACGAGTTCCCTATTGTCTCTAGGATAAAATACAAACTCATCTGTTTAGCTTTTTAAAACCCTCACAACCTAGTCCTAACCTGTCTTTCTAGATTTGGTGAATGTTACTCCCACACTCTAGGACCAAAACAAACTGGCCTTCTCTCTGTTCCTCATACAAGACACTCCATCTCCAAGTCTTTGTACAAGCCATCTCCATGTTGAGAATGTGCTCCCCTTCCTTACTTCTATTTCAAAGAATCCTTCTCTTCCTTAAAGAAACAGCTTTAGTATTACCTTCTACCTGAATTCTTTCTGTACCCTCTGTCTAAACTGCTAGATTCCTAACTATCCTATATTCAACTACTTTGTGTTTATTTGTTTATCCTCTGCATATGTATTCTCTACATGCTTACATATGTATGTGTTGTCTCTCTAACTGGAAAGTAAGCTCCTTGAGAATAAAAAATGTTTCATTTTTTATATTGGGATCCCTGGGACCCAATACAGTAAGTAGATAGCACATACTAGGCTGTCGATTCATTGATAAACGTTCAAGAGAATATTGCTTATATTTGTTGCTTTTCTTCCCCATCAGGGGAGAAGATATCTATTTTAAGAAATCAAAAATAAAACTACATGGAACAGAAGAATTAATTGTCCCAGAGTTATGTGTGTTTTTTTTAGTTCTTGAAGATTTTAAAAAATTTATCTTAAATTTATAAAAAACCAAGTATTTCTATAACATAGTACAATAAAAATATTGTACATGACACAGCAAGTCTATTCACATATACAACAAAATCATCATGTCAATTTCTTTTTTTTTCTTCCCTCCCTCCCAGAGATGGCTACCATTAGACACAAATAAGTGTGTGTGTTTATGTATGTATGTATGTATGTATATATGTGTATATAAATATATATGTGTGTGTGTATATATGTAAAATTATTCTATATATACTTTTATTTATCAATTCTTTCTCTGGATATAGATAGTGTCTTTCTTCATATGTCCTTTCTAGTTTGGGGTTTTTTCTATAACATGGTATAATAACATACTTCCATTTAACAGTTCTTTCTCTGGATGCAGATAGTGCTAGCTAAAAGATTACAACATGGGGCAGCTAGGTGGCTCAGTGGATAAAGCACCGGCCCTGGATTCAGGAGGACCTGAGTTCAAATCCAACCTCAGACACTTGATACTTACTAGCTGTGTGACCCTGAGCAAGTCACTTAACCCTCACTGCCCCACAAAAAATTAAAAAATTAAAGATTACAACAATATATTATAAAGATTATACATTATGATCAAGTGGGATTTATACCAGGAATGCATGTAAGGAAAACCATTAATATAATTGATTACATCAATAATAAAAGTTTTGAATCATATGATTATATAAATAGATACAGAAAAGGCTTTTGATAAAGTTCAACACTCATTTTTATTAAAAAACACTTGAAAGTATTGGGATAAATGGATTTTTCCTTAAATTGATAAAAAGCATTTATCTAAAACCATCAGGAAGCATTATTTTTTTTCTCTCTTTTTTTTTTGTGGGGCAATGGGGGTTAAGTGACTTGCCCAGGGTCACACAGCTAGTGAGTGTCAAGTGTCTGAGGCCGGATTTGAACTCAGGTACTCCTGAATCCAGGGCTGGTGCTTTATCCACTGTGCTATCTAGCCACCCCCAGGAAGCATTATTTATAATGAGAATAAACTAGAAGCTTTCCCAGTAAGATCTAGTGTGAGACAAGGATGCCTACTGTCACCAATATTATTCAATATTATTTTGGAAACCCTAGTGATAGCATTAAGAGAAGAAAAAAATGGAATAAGAATAGGGAATAAGGTAATAAAATTATTTCTTTTTTGAAGAAAATTCCTAAAAGTAAACTAAAAAGTTAGTTGAAACAATAATTTTAGCAAAGTCTAAATATGGGTGAGTGCCCACTAGCTGAGGAGTAATTGAACAAATTATGACATATGAATATCATAGAATGCCATTGGGCTATAAGAAAGAACAGAAGAGTTTCAGAAAAACCTGGGAAGACTTATTTATATAGACTCCCACAGAGTGAAGTAAGTAGAACCAGAACAATTTACATAGTAACAATATTATAAAGAAAAACAACTTTGAAAGACTTAAGATCTCTGATCAGAGAAATGACCAATCAAGATCCTAGAACTGATAAAGAAGCATGTTACCCATCTCCTGACATAGAGGTGATGGACTCCGAGAATAAAATAACATTTTTTTTGCACATGGTGAATACTGGAACACATTTTGTTTCTCTCTTTCTCTTCCTTCTCTCTCCGCCCCCCCTCTTTCCCTATCCCTCTCTCTCCCCCATATATATTTATTTATGTATATGTTATTTATATTTATGTTGCTATTCTTCCCCATTCCACCCCTACCAATGGGAGAATTATAGAAGGGAGAGAAGATCAATTTTGTTGTTACTTGAAGAAAAATCAAATTTAAAAAGGCTGGCAGGAGAAAGACAAATACGCAAAAGCTGAAAGACAATGTTTAAATATCATAAAGATAAACACAAACTAAGTACTAAGAGTTTTCAGAAGGAGGATAGAAAGGAAGGAAATAAGAATTTATTAAGTTACTGTCTGTCAGACACTGTGCTAAATGCTTTACAAACATTATTTTATTTGAGTCTCACAACTCTGGGAGATACTTCTAGTTGGTGATGAGAAGGGTGAGAAGTAGAGTTAGGGAAGACTATATGGAAGGCATAACATGTAAACCATACCATGAAAAATGTATAAAATGGGTGTTAACAGGTAGAGATATTGGGGAAAGGGCATTCCAAATAAAGTGAGTACTTGAGCAAAGGCAGTACAGTATGAAATCTGTCTGGGGGGGTAGCAAGGGGTCCAGGTGGATTACATTATACAGTAGTGAAGAAGAGTAGAAGATAAATCTAGAAAGGGAGATCAGGCCAGATCAAAAAACTAGAGTTCTGACTTTGTCAGAAGCCATTAAAGGTTTGTGAGCAGGGGATGACATGATTGAACTGTGCTTTAAGAGAATTAAGCTGGAAGCAGTCAGTATATGAAATGGATGGGAGAAGAAAGAAACTAGAGGAAAGTGGGAGCAATTAAGAGGCTATTACAATTTGGGGTTTTCACATACTATATTACCATTTTTTATAATACTAGCATACTTCATTTATTTACATTTGGAAGGTCTTTGTCATCAATGCAGAGGCTCACATTTTGTCCTAAGGCCACTTAGTCATCCCTTCAAACATAAAATGCAAAGTAGCTAAATGCCCAATACACAGTTCATTGGCTTCTGGAGTTCAAGTTATCTCTCCCCAGGATGAGTAAGACACCTGCTTCCTAGGCTAGGAACCATGAACTCCAGTCCCCCTTTGGTGCATGCTGATCTTCTGAGTCAGGCACCATGGAGCAGTGGAAAGAAAACTAGATTTAGTTAGAGTCAATAAACTGAGGGTTCAAATACACCTCCACTGTTTACCTGACCTTGAACATAGTCATTTCCTGTCTAATGGCACATTTCCTCCGTTGTCTAATGGCACAATGAGAGGAGTTCAACTAAATACTCTGTAAAGGTCCCTTTTTAGCTCTCAATCAATCCTATGACATTTTTTAAAACCAACAATAACAACATGTGAACAGATTTATATAGTTTCAAAATGCAGGATGATACCCAATCATACAAGCTTGAACAGGTCTAATATTCCAACTGGTATACAAGTAAAAACAGAACAGAACTCACACAGAGGAGATATACTTCATATATGTGTCATGAAACAGAAAAGGGAGTCTTCCTGAGAGATGTTTAAGTCTTCATCATGTATGCACATGTCCCAAGGTTTCATCGCATGCTTAAATTCCAAAAATTAATCACATTAATGAAGCAAAAACATAAACACTAGCTTCCCTCCCTGCTCTTCACAGTTAATCAATATTATCTCCCCCAAAACGTAGCTTTTATGAGCTCCAGAAAAAAAATATTTTCAACACTAGAGGTTGATAACTGTCTGGGCTAATTGCCAGTACCTAAATTTGGTCACCATCATCTTACTTCCCATCTCCCCACTAGCAGGTGGGAGGAATAACTTCAGTGTATGTTTTGCCAACATCCATACATCCTGCCTTTCTGCTCCCATTTGAGCCTGTTTGCAGAACAAAGCATCCCATTAGTTTCTCTGAGAGAAGCAGTACTGGAAATGAAACTGAAACTATAAAAGAAGGTCTTGTTTGGTTTCTATTTAATTCAATTAAAAAAAAAAAAACTTAATAAGTGACTAGTATATAGACAATGCACTGCAGCCTAGCCAGTTCAGAATTCCCCGAGTAGGGCAATGAGGAATTCTGAACTATCCTTGGAATTACCTATTGTTTACTTCTCTGTCTAGAATTTGAAGAATAATAGATCTTTTACATTTCTCTATTGTGCATTCTGCTATTTCATACAGAACAGTTAGCTGAATGGCAATTGAAATAGAGGGAGCTGAAAGTGTCTGAAGCCTAAGGTAAAGATGACATCTCTTAATCATAGGCATACCTAGAATATCTGTGCCCAGTGCATCTTTCCAGGCATGCCTATTTCCTTAAAGTCTTCCACTTAGCCTCCCACCTTCAGCAGCTGGATTACTATAGCTTCCTGTCAAAGATAAACCATTCAAAAGAAGAAAGCTTTAACTTGTGGAATAAAGTTGGGGATTTTCTGTGATCACTTAACGAGTGACTTGTGAAACACTTTGAATGTTTCATATAAATCTTTTTAAAAATACTGCGGTTTCTATGATAAAAATTCATGAACAGTTTATAAAGAGATCATCAGACTCTCACACCCAAAATATTGCCTCCATTTCCACTTTACAGATGAAAGACCAAAACAGAAGCAGTTTCTTGTCACCCCCTAGAGTTCAAAAAAGAATGAGCTCTGAGAGCTGACAGCCTTACTTTAATCTTTAGAGATTGCCCACAATAAGAATTTCACCCCCCCCTCAGGAGGACCTGAGTTCAAACCCGACCTCAGAGAGAGAGAGAGAGAGAGAGAGAGAGAGAGAGAGAGAGAGAGAGAGAGAGAGAGAGAGAGAGAGAGAGAGCGCGAGCCAGTGCAAAATCCACAGAAAGTCCCACAGAGGAGTGTAAGGCAAAGATCATCATCAAGTAAATCCTATTGACAACAAAGAGGAAGCAAGTGAGGCCAAGTTAAAATTCAACCAGGATAATGCTAGTGTTGGGGCAGCTGGTGGTACAGTGGGTAGAGCCCTAGGCTTGGAGTCAGGAAGACTCATCTTCCTAAGGCACATACTAGCTGTGTGACTCTGGGCAAGTCACTTAACCCTTTCTGTTTCACTTTCCTCATCTGTAAAATGAGCTGGAGAAGGAAATGGCAAACCACTCCAGTAGCTTTGCCAAGAAAACCCCAAATGGAGTCACAAAGAGTCACACAAGACTGAAAAACAACTAAACAATAACGACAATGATGCTATTGTTAAAAGTATTAAAAAAATTCTTAAAAACCAAAGGTCAAAAAACCCCAAAAACCAAAGGTCATTACGAACTCTACCTCAATCTTCTTCTCCAATGACATTCAGACTACAACCTCTGCTGGGACTAAAGTTAAGCCACATCTGTACTGGCATTTGTGGAACAGTCTCCTAAACCTGAGCGTTAGTACATCACCACCAGTGTGGAGGGAGCAAATCTGAGGGGCAGAGTTGAGTACAGTTTGCCACCTTCACACAATCCCTTTATAATAACTACTATCTGACTTGCCCAATTTACCATTTCTATGGATTTAGGCCAAAATTCTTTCATGCTTTAGAATCCTGTGTGATTCTATTCTATTTCTTTCCATTAAGTACTCCACATAGAATTCAACCGGAGGCTTCCCTCTTATTCTTCGGAAACCTTTGATATATTTTTTGGTTTTTTGTTTTGTTTTGGTTTGGTTTTGGTTTTTGCAGGGCAGTGAAGGTTAAGTGACTTGCCCAGGGTCACACAGCTAGTAAGTGTCATGTGTCTGAGGTCGGGTTTGAACTCAGGTCCTCCTGAATCCAGGGCAGGTTCTCTATCCACTGTACCACCTAGCTGCCCCAAACCTTTGATATATTAATGCATCCTTCAGGCCTTGTATTCTCACTAGATGACTGGTCAGTCTTTTTTTCAAGTTACACAAGATCTCAATAATGTCTTTCTACCACTTCTTGCAAGGACACCATAACTAGCAATGCCCACCATGTGTCTTTCATTTGCCCTTTGGATTACTTGTAATTTTGATTATTCCATGATCATGATGCTTCACCATTCACAGCCACAGTGGCATTATCAGGAGAATACTGTTATTAAAGAAAAGGGTTTTTCCGTATCAATTATACTGGTTTACCAATCACTACAACAATTTCCTCAAAGGTAATTCTGCCCATCTTCTCCTGCTAAATTCAATTGACAATAATGTATTAAATGCCTACTACATTGAAGGACGTTGTGCTTGCCTCTGGGGCTCCAGATCATCCATCTGTAGTTTCTGTACAAAATGGACTAACTCACAGTACTTGTCCATTTAGCTAATGTCACAGGCCCGATCCTCTGTGGGTTTTTTCATCCATTTTTGCTTTTGTAGTTGAGTTAGGTAGAACAAGTTCTTGCTCACTTTGTTAGATTTCCTAAGGACTTGATACAATTGGTATAATATCATATGCAAAGAAAAGCATTTAGAAAATCCTGCCATCAAGGAGTGATCTTTACTTTGTTTGGACACTGCCCAGAAATACTTCCATAATATTGGCCAGTACTTTAGATGAATATCTGTCTCCCTTCTTTGACACCTCATTTACTGTCCATAACTGGTGAACTGATGAATAAAGTTATCTCCAGAGTCACTTCTGTCACAGAGCCTTATCTGTTTTTAACACGTCCATGGGAGATGCTATGTTTGAAGTGAGCCTTCGGAGCTGTATTTCTAAAAATCAATAAGCAGCAGACAAATAGAATATTCTCTATGGTTCTCAATCCATTGTGAGAGCATAAAGAGGTATTCTACTATCAAAAATTATGGACAAAAGCTTGCCTTTGGAGAACAACTGTCTGCAAAATGGTTGGTATCAGCATATTGACAGGAAATATCATCCCTGGGTACTCAGCTGCAAACTTCAAAGCTACAATTGGGTTTTTTTTGTTTGTTTTTTTAAATTAATAAAGTATTTTTTTCCATTACATGTAAAGATAGTTCTCAACTTTTGTTTATACATGCTTTACAATTTCAGATTTTTCTCCCTCCCTCCCCTCCCTCCCCCCCCTCCCCTGAGACAGCAGGTAATCTGATATAGGTTATATCTATATATCTCTATACATATACATATAGATATATATATATACACACACATATATATACACATAATAACATTAATCCTATTTCTGCATTAGTCCTGTTATAAGAGAAAAAATCAGAGCAATGATGAAAAACCTCAAAATAGAAAAAAACAACAGCACCAAAACCAAAAGAAATAGTATGTTCATTCAGCAATCTATACTTCCGCAGTTTTTTTTTTCCCTTGGATTTGGGGAGATCCTCTTCTATCATGAGTTCCCTGGAAACTCTTCTGTACCACTGCATTGGTGAGAAGAATATAGTCCTATCACAGTAGATCAACACTCAATGTTGATGATACTGTGTACAATGTTCTTCTGGTTCTGCTCATCTCACTCATCATCAGCTCATGCAAGACCCTCCAGGTTTCTCTGACTCCTCCTGCTCATCATTTCTTACAGCACAATAGTATTCCATTGTATTCATATACCACAACTTGGTCCAGCCATTCCCCAATTGATGGGCACCCCCTCAACTTCCAATTCCTTGCCACCACGTAAAGAGCAGCAAAGCTACAATTGTTATGCAACATGGACAACCCAAAGGTTTCAGCCTTTCTGATTACAAAAAACAAAAACAAAAACATGGTTTTCTTCTTTTATCCCCACTGAGACTTGACCTTCATGTGTCCCACACATATCATCATTTTCAGTGATCACTCGGAAGAATTTAAGCAACTCAATTGTTAATTGACTGGTGCTTCAGTCAATTCCCATTTTCTATCAATCTTACACATCTTAATGCACCCAAGGGGCCAAGGTGGACCAGGAACCATGACTGTTCCATGTGTTAGACCGAAGATACACTATTTCTCAGGATTATGATGTATTAAAGGCACGTGACAGAATTCCTTTCCGGGGTCTCATCATTGACAAATCCCTAATGGTGACTTTCCCTTAGGTGAGCCCATCATTGGCTAGTCCAGACCTTCCAGTTCTAAGATGCACAAGATGCACATGGTGAAGTGTGTCCAACTGGCAGGAAACCTGAAAGTGATACAATCAACAGATGTCCAGAATGGCTGGCTCACACAATGGATAGACCAAAGGCTTTAGAGTCAAGTAGACCAGAGTTCAAATACTGACTCAGATACTCACTAGCTATGTAATAATCCTGGGCGAGTCACTTAACCTCTGTTTGCTTCAGTTTCTTGATCTACAAAATGGGAGATTAATAATAGCACCTACCTCCTAGGGTTATTGTGAGAATTAATGAGCTACATATGTAAAGCATTCTGCAAGCCTAAAATTGCTATGCAAATGCTAGCCATTAATATTATCACAAGCAGAATTATCGGCTCTGCCAGATACTGCTGTGGGTGCAGATTTAGACTGGCTGTCCTGATGTAGAAAACAAATGTTACGATACCTTAAATTCCAAGGCTAGTAGACAGAAGCCCAAGACATTGTGATTACTGAGATTATACCTTACTTCAGGGCAACAGCCTGATGATAGGATAGAACTGCTGTTGTCTCTCTCCCTCTCACCCTTATCTTTTCTTTTCTTTTCCTTTTCTTTTTTTTGTTTTTTTTAGTGAGGCCAAATGGGGTACAGTGACTTGCCCCGGGTACACACAGCTAGTAAGTGTTAAGTGTCTGAGGCCGGATTAGAACTCAGGGCCCTTCCTGACTCCATGGGCCAGTGCTCTATCCCACTGGCACCTACCTAGCTGCCCCTCCCTCTCCCTTTCTAATGGTCAAATACTGTATTAATGTAGTGTACCCTAGTCGAAGGAGGCTTGGATCTCAAGTCATCTGACATTTTTATAGCTCTATTAAACTCATTCTAAGAAAAACAACAACAAAAGTGTGATTTTTCCTTTCTTTTGTTTTCATCAGAGAAAATTTGAGGCCTTCCTAGACCTACCCTAAAAGATATCATAGAAGTGGGGAAAGTAGGCATATAGGTCTGTGGTAATTATGTTAAAAATAGAAAATACAAACTAGGGCACCAGCATTTGTTCAATATTTGCTCAGTATTATTACTATCTGATTTTGGCGAGCATGAGAAGAAGCAACAAGATTTCATAAAACTAATTAATTTAAATTATCCTTTTTAGATGAGAAGAATAAAAATTCACAGAATTTAGATCCACAGGTAACCTGAGTCTAACTCAGATTATCTAATCCTATGTCCCCACCCCAATTTTATGGATTCAAGGGAGGTAAAAGAATTGGCCCAAAATCACATTGTTGTTCAGTCCTGTCTGAATCTTCATGACCCAGTTTTAGGTTTTCTTGGCAAAGAGGCTGGAGTGGTTTACCATTTCCTTCTCCAGCTCTTTTTTTGGGGGGGCAGGGCAATGGGGATTAAGTGACTTGCCCAGGGTCACACAGCTAGTGTCAAGTGTCTGAGGCCAGATTTAAACTCAGGTCCTCCTGAATCCAGGGCTGGTGCTTTATCCACTGCACCACCTAGCTGCCTGCCTGGCCCTCTCAGTTCATTTTACAGATGAGGAACTGAGGCAAACAGGATTAAGTGATATGTCCAGGGTCACACAGCTAGTAAATGTCTGAGGTCGAATTTGAACTCCAGGTACTCTATCAATACTTCACCACCTAGCTGCCCCACAAATAACATAGTTAACAAGATCTTGAACCAAAGCTGAGTTTGGAATCTAGGTCTACTTCTGCCTCCAAATCCCGTGTTCATGCTGCAATACTACATTTTATAAATCAGATAGGAAAGCAGACAAGAATATAGATTTTAGGGACCCATTTATTAGATGAAGGCCTGATTTACCAAGTCTCTCTCTCTCTCTCTCTCTCTCTCTCTCTCTCTCTCTCTCTCTCTCTCTCTCTCACACACACACACACACACACACACACACACACACACCCCATACCAAAGGGAAGAAAGACAGCTTCTAACTATGAAACACCTTTCAATCTATATGTTTGATGAAATGTACTTTCTAAAATTTCCCTTCAAGTCAGAATGTTTCAGAAGATTGCTTTTCTGAGACCAGAAAGACACTCAAGTTTTATCTCAAGGCAAACACCCTAACGAGTTTTCAAAATGAATGTGCCACTGAAAGAATAACAAAAGGTGGGCATGACAGGCTTAGGTGAACAGGCTAGAAGATTCTGCTTTCTGAAGTATCAGTTACTGTAACTCGGAGACCTCAGGCTGTTACCTAGTCTACAGCTAGATTACGATGTGTGGTTTGATGCCATCAGATATCACAATCTAAGCAGGGTTACTATGAGGGCAAAGGGATGCCCCTACCCTGCTAACACAGCACACACCAGCTGGTTGCAAGAATAAAGCTAATTCTGTATTGGGGAAAAAAAACCCTACTCCAACAGATGGTGCTGAAATACTTGAAACATCGAATCACAAATGAGATTATACATACTCAGACACTTTAAGGAAGAAGGGGGTG
This sequence comes from Dromiciops gliroides, assembly GCF_019393635.1. NCBI lineage: Eukaryota > Metazoa > Chordata > Mammalia > Microbiotheria > Microbiotheriidae > Dromiciops > Dromiciops gliroides. The sequence continues at coordinate 157,886,534 of NC_057863.1, forward strand.
TCATGCTAAAGCCAAAGCTGGTGTGTTTTTCTGCACGGGTAAAGTCTCTAAACTCTCCATTTTTTACTATTAAGACGTTGCTATGTTTTGCCAAATTGACTTTTGCACAAAGCTTTTCTTGTTTCTCCTTCTTAATTCTCATAATACCTTGTATCTTTCTTGTGCAGTTACATATGCAAATAAAGATAATGCAAAATAAAATATAGATCATCTCCTCTACCACGCTTGTAAAGTCCTTGAGAGTGGGGTTTGTGACTATAATCTCAGTATCTCCCTTGCTCTCCCACAGAATGCCTTGCATGTAGGGGATGAGGATTGGATTTATGAGTATTGGTACAGGAATCTCTTAGATGAGGACACTCCCTCTATCAATGTAGGTCAGCACCTTCTCTAAAATTTATATTCTAAAAGAGTTACCTAGAAGAGCACTGAGTGATTAAATGATTTGTCCCACAGCCAGTATATGTCCAAGCCAGGACTTGAATGGAGGCTCTCTTATCCACTATACCACAGTGTTCTGCACATAGCAGACACTTAATAATGAATGAAAGAATGAAAATGTTCTACTATTTCTCTCTTAAATTCACTCCACAGGAGTAATCTGAGGCTGTTTGTTCATTTTAATTTTAAACAAGAGTTTCATTAACTCAAAAGGGTGGACCTTTATGTTAACAGTAAAAAAAGAAATTCATAATAGTCTCTGTGAACCTTCTCCAAGCTGGTCCATTTCTGGTTTAAATCCAAGGATGTAGATTTAAATAAAGAAGGCCGAGCAGAGTGATTTTAGTATCAAGCCTCAGGTCAATCTTAGATTTTAAGTTTGACTCTGAAAGTCACTTTTAAATGTTTTGCTTTTAATCAGAATTTCAGCATCACCCTAGAACAGACAGAAGCCCTCAAATCAGCAATGAAATCTGAGCCTGACAACACAAGTGGTAGTGCCTTTAGAGGTAAATGAACATTAGGAGACAACTCAAAATTAAAGCAGATAGAGAATTAAACCAGATAAAGGGAGAAACAACAAAAGTCAATGAAGAAGGTCCATTTCTAATGTGAACATAAGTTAAAACGCTACCACTTCTAGTGTAACCTGGGTAATATAGAAATAAGAATAAAATGCAATCAAAATAAACAGAACAAGAAGACTAGAAAAAAACTATTCAAGTAAGAAATAACAGAATAGGTATGGAAGAGAATAGAGTAGAGGCAAATGGACAGTGACAAATACAAACTTGGGAGAGAGGGACCCTCATAGATTACACAAGGAAGAGGGGTTTCCCAGACCAGCTATGGTGGCAATGAATGTTTTAACCCTCATTTCTTCACCATATATTTACTTTAAGATAAAGATACATAATCCACATTCCATGCCTACCCAGCTAACCTAATATTAATTTGGTTTCATTCATTCAGAAAAAAATATATTTAAGATAATCGTCCCTGCCCTTCATAGTTCATGCCTACCCAGTTAACCTAATATTAATTTGGTTTCATTCATTCAGAAAAAAATATATTTAAGATAATCGTCCCTGTCCTTCAGAAACTTGTAATCTTTTAAAGTAATAAACATTTTTATTTATACTTTGGGGTTCCATTTTTTAATCCCTCCTTCCCTCTTTCCCCTCCCCCCTTCCTGAAGCAGTAAGCTATGGGTTATGTAGGATTATGAAAACATTACCATATTAGTCATTTTGTATAAGAAAACTTGAATAAAAGAAAAAAATGAAAGAAAGTGAAAAATAGCATGTCTGTGTTCCATCAATATCACTTCTTTCCTTGGAGGTGGATAATATGCTTCATCATTAGTCCTTTAGGATTGTCTTGGACCATTGTACTGCGGAGAATAACAGTTAAGTCTTTCACAGTTCTTCATCAAATATTGCTCTCTCTGTGCACAACATTCTCTAAGTTCTGCTCACTTCACTATACGTTCACACACATCTTTCCAGGCCTTTCTAAAATCATCTTGCTTGTTATTTCTTATAGCGCAATAATATTTCATCACCATCATATACCACAGCTTGTTTAGCCATTTCCCAATGGATGGCCATTCCCTTGATTTCCAATTCTTAGCTACCACAAAAAGAGCTGCTATAAATATTTGGATAAATAGGTCTTTTTCTCTTTTGGGGGGATGTCTTTGGGATATAAAGCTGGTAGTGTATTGCTGGATCACAGGGTATACACAGTTCTATAGCCCTTTGGGCATAGTTCCAAATTGCTCTCCAGAATGGTTAGATCTGGGGGCAGCTAGATGGCACAGTGGTTAAAGCACCGGCCCTGGATTCAGGAGTACCTGAGTTCAAATCCGGCCTCAGACACTTGACACTTACTAGCTGTGTGACCCTAGGCAAGTCACTTAACCCCCATTGCCTAAAAAAAACAAAAACAAAAACAAAAAACCCAACAACAACAGAATGGTTGGATCTTTTCACAACTCTACCAGCAGTGGATTAGGGTCCCAGCTTTCCCGCAACCCTTTCAACATCCAGTGTTTCCTGGGTTTTTTTTATATTAGCTTGCAATCTTTTTGAATGGCTATTGCACACAAAATGGTTAAGGAATGATGCAAAACAATTCAACAACAACAAACATTTATCACTTGCCTACTGTGGGTAGAGCACTACCAGCTGGAAGGAAACTGCAAATTGCTACAGGAGTTCAGGGGAAAGGGAGCTCAACCCTAGCCAATGTGTTTCCCTTCTAGAAAGCCTTTCCCCCAAATATTTCACTAAAGGCTGCACGAAGGCAGAAGGTTCCACCAGAAAAGAGACATTTGAGTCAGAGAAATAAGAGGTTCCCAAAATGACCTACGTGCTACATGTTAGGAAATAACCTCTGACGTGAAGGCTTCCAATATAAAGAACTGTTTAATGTTATATGTGGGATAGTAACAAAATCCTGGGAAATACACAGAAAATATTTTTGATTCTCCCCCCCCACCCCAGGTCGATGAGGGTTAAGTGACTTGCCCAGGGTCACATAGCTAGTGTCTGAAGTCACATTTGAACTCAGGTCCTCCTGAATCCAGGGCCGGTGTTTCATCCACTGCGCCACCTAGCTGCCCTCAGTTGCTTCTTTGTTAAAGTTTATATACACTTTAAAAATGCAAATAATGAAAATTCACTGTATCATATACAATTCTTTGTTCATTTGTATATTTGAATATTTCTGCTTTGTGATGAAGTTTTTAATCGTGAAAAAAATTTTTCTTTCAATAACATTTTTAAAGCTTCATGAAAAAAACTTGGCACTGAGTTGGGGCTTGAAGGATGGATAGAGTCTAGATGGTAGGGAAGCAAAAGAAGGGATTTCAAGACTGAAAAGGCAACACAAATTATGATCTGGTGGTCAAGGCTAAGCACAGATAACTAGAGAACCACAGAATTTTGGTTCTTGAAAGAACCTTAAAAATCATCTGTCCAATCTACTCATCTTACGGATGAGAAGAAGGGTGGCAGAGTTAAAGAGCTGGACTCCAGATCAAGAAGACCCAGGTTAAAATCCAGTCATTGCTACAAGTCACTTAACTTTTCTAGGTCTCAATTTCCTCATCTGAAAAATGAAGACAATAGTATCTGGGTTACCTTCCTCACAGGGCTGTTATGAGGCACACATGAGCGAATGCACTTTGTAAACTTTAAAGCACCCTGAAAACTTTAAAATGCTATGTAAAATGTTGATTTTTTTTTCATTGCTACTATGAGGAAAGAAGCCCAGATAGTATTATCCCTCTTACAAATGATGTAATGTAGGGGGCAGCTAGGTGGCACAGTAGATAAAGCATTGGCCTTGGATTCAGGAGGACCTGAATTCAAATCCAGCCTCAGACACTTGATACTAGCTATGTGACCCTGGGCAAGTCACTTAACCCTCACTGCCCTGCCAAAAAAAAAAATTACAAATAATGTAATGTAAATATATGGTCAATTTCGTAGCAGAAATATTAAGGCTTCCTGACCTCCAAATCCTGTTTTGGACATTAGATGTCAATGACAACTCAGATCAATAGATTGTAAACTCCCAGAGCAATAGATCATAAATTCCACATCAAATTGGATCTCTCCAAGATTATTTTTATACTTCCTTTCTTATTCTTGGTTCCCTTGGTTAAGGTAGATGGAAGAAGCGATGCCCCTAGTTTTCCTGTATATTCTTGTGGGACATTAATAATAACAACAAGCTATGTTTACAGGTCACTTAAAAGAATTCTAAAGTGCTTTATTTCCTCACCTGTCTTAGCTCTATGAGGACAGTTGTGAAATTAGTTCTCCCTTCATTTTTTTTGTTTTGTTTTGTTTTGTTTTTTTGTTTTTTTGCAGGCAATGGGGGTTAAGTGACTTGCCCAGGGTCACACAGCTAGTAAGTGTCAAGTGTCTGAGGCCGGATTTGAACTCAGGTACTCCTGAATCCAGGGCTGGTGCTTTAACCACTGCGCCATCTAGCTGCCCCTCCCTTCATTTTAATGATGAGGGAGCTGAGGTTCGAGATACTGTGATTTGCCCATGATCATATAGATAGTGTAGAAGGTAGAATGTGAAGCAAGGTCCCCTGACTCCCAGCTGACATGAACCCATGTGACTTCTTTGCTATTGCCCACAGGGGCTTGGTGAAGGAATGGAGGTCAATTAGATTACCCAGGAAGAAAGGAGGAGAAGAGAGCTGGAGTTGGACCCTCGGGGCCTACAGCCCTGAAGGAGTCAGGAAGTAGAAGAGGGGCCTGTAAAGGAAGCAGAGAAGATGATAGAGAAGGTAGGAGAACAGAGACAGGGGTGGTTATTTCCAGGTTTGAACTGGTCAGTGCTTAACAACAGTAATAATAATGAGCTATGGTATATAGTACTTTTAAAGTTTGCATAACATTTCATCAAATTCTCTCATTTCAACCAGACAAGAATCGTATGGCGACAGATAAAATAGATATTATATCTATTTAACAGATGAGGAACCCGAAGATCCGAGAGCTTAAGTGGCTTGCCCATGATTACCCACTATGAAGATTCAGATATGGGATCTGAAATCCAGGTTGTCCTGCCTCCAAAATTCAGCATCCTCTCCAAAACTGTGATACTTGGGGTTTCCAAACAGACTGTCTTCACTCCTTCCTTTACAATCCCTTCCCCACCTCAAAGTCCCCCAGTGTGGAAGGAAGAAAGAGAAAAGCTCAATCATTTCACTTTCACAAAGGTAAAGAAACTAGACTTCATTACAACAATCACAAATACACTATTCCACGTAGTCAGAGGAGGAAAATCCAATTTAACAAACATTTTTCAAATGTCTTCTATGTGCAGGGCAATGGGGTGGGCCCCAGGAGGTATAAACACATACATGCAAAATCCTTGAGGAGTTGACAACTACAGAGGCTTACCTAAAATTTCCCTTTAGAGGGGTCAAATGTCAGAGGAAGTTAGGCATATGGTAGCAAAAGCAATTAAATGGGGAAAGGTCTCCTTAGGTCTTTGTCTAAAGTCAGCAACTAGTTCAACATAAACACAATGTTTATTTTTTTAAATGATGTTAAGCACAAGCTGGTCCCTTTCTACCTTCCCAGCCTTATTGAAAGCTAGTCTCCTACATCGCAGTGACACTGGTCACCGTGAAGTTGCTCACAAAAGACTTTCCATCTCCCAGCATTTCCCCTGGTTGTCCCCCAGGCCTAGAATTCTCTCCCTCCTCACCTCAGCATCCCGGCTTCCCTTGACTTCCTTAGTATCTTATCCAAAATTATACCTTTTATGTTTTTTGGGGGGCAATGAGAGTTAAGTGACTTGCCCAGGGTCACACAACTAGTAAGTGTCAAGTGTCTGAGGCTGGATTTGAACTCAGGTCCTCCTGAATCCAGGGCTGGTGCTTTATCCACTGTACCACCTAGCTGCCCCCCCCCCCAGCATTATTTTTAATTTTGAAAACAACACACACAGCAGCAAAGAGGAACATTTTCACCTTGCCTGTTTTCACCACTCTACTAAGAACAATGTGTTATAGTAGAAAGAGGGATTACACCTTTTAAAAGAAGCCTTTCCCAGTCCTTAATGTTTGTGCCCTCACTCTGGAAGTATCTCAAATTTATCCTACATGTATCTTGTTTGTACAATAGGTTTTCATACAGTCTTGCCCATCAGACTGTGAACTCCTTGAGGGCAGAGACTGGTTTTGCCTTTCTTCATATCCCCAGTGCTTAGCATAGTGCAGGGCATACAGAAAGAGCTTAATAAATGCTTGTTGACTTGATTTCTGAAACAATCACCATAGCATCATAGGAACAATGAGTCAGTCAATCAACAAGCACCTACCTGTTTTTGACAATCAGTTACAATAGGATTCTGTCAAATTAAGATAGGTTATGGTTATGATATATTAATGAGGTTACTGTGATATTATAGCCTTGATGGAGATGATGTTATGTTGGGTACACCTGTCATTAACATATAAAAAAGTAGTTGGAAGTCAACCTATGCTGGGGTAGGACAGGGACTTCTTTTTTGGGGGGGTGGGGGAGGCAGGGCAATGAGGGTTAAGTGACTTGCCCAGGGTCACACACCTAGTGTCAAGTGTCTGAGGCTGGATTTGAACTCAAATCCTCCTGAATCCAGGGTGAGTGCTTTATCCATTGCCCCCAGGACAGGGACTTATTAAAAAAAAATCTAGACTAAGTGGAAGCTGGTGAAGAGGGGCACTTGTAAGGATGCAAAACAGAATGAAAATTCTGTGAAATCAGGAAAGAGGAAGCTTCCTTTGGAAATAGATAAGCTGTTCCGGTGTGTGAAGGGTAATCCAACAATCCTGCCGGATATATAAAGGTTGGGATTTATCTTTGTTGAAAGAAGGATCACTGACAGAGACTGCAAGGGAAGAGTCAACTTGGCAAGAATTCAATCAGCAGCGGTAAGCTTTAAAAGTGCAGCAGATGGATGATGAGTGAGATGAGCAGAACCAGAAGAACATTGTACACAGTATCATCAACATTGAGTGTTGACCTACTGTGATGGACTATATTCTTCTCACCAATGCAATGGTACAGAAGAGTTCCAGGGAACTCGTGATAGAAGAGGATCTCCAAATCCAAGAAAAAAAAAGAAAGAAAGAACTGTGGAGTATAGATGCTGATTGAACCATATTATTTCTTTTGTTTTGGGTGCTGTTGTTTTTTTTTTCTATTTTGAGGTTTTGCATCACTGCTCTGATTCTTTCTCTTGTAACAGGATTAATGCAGAAATAGGATTAATGTTATTATGTGTATATATGTGTGTGTGTATATATATATCTATATGTATATGTATAGATATATATAGATATAACCTATATCAGATTACCTGCTGTCTAGGGGAGGGGGGAGGGAGGGGAGGGAGGGAGGGAGAAAAATCTGAAAGTGTAAAGCATGTATAAACAAAAGTTGAGAACTATCTTTACATGTAACGGAAAAAATAAAATATCTCAAAAAAAAAAAGTGCAGCAGATGGCAGAGGTGAGAAGAGAGACATAGAGAACATTTTTATCTTCGAGCAATGGTACATATTGTGATAACAGGATTATTATTATTTATCCAACCCCATCCTATCAAGTTTTCCAGATAATCTTGGTTTGCTTCTGCAAGTGACTAGTAAACTGATACAATCTCCAAGAATCAGAATTAGACTATAAACTCCTGGAGAGCAAGGCCTGAGTCTTAACTCCTGGTCTTCCTAGCACCTTCCATGTTGTTTGCATTTAATAAATGTTTACTCAGTTGAATTTGAAATGCAGATGAAAGACAGACACTGAAAGAGACATTTCAGAATATACACAAGAAATTTTCAGTGATTGGGGCCTATTATGAATTTCTAGGCAGAGACATCTGTGCCTTTTCAGAAAATGGCTAAATTAACCCAACACAGCTCCAGAACCAACCATTTACTACACTAGCAAAGGGGGGAAAGGATAGGGGGAGAGGGAGAAGGAGAAAGAGACAGAGGGAGGAGAGGGAGAGGGAAAGAGATGTTGTGAGGAAATAGGGTAGGGGGTTTGGGATAGGGGTAGGGGGTTAAGGTCCTTAGGAATTCCTCTTTAAAGAATTACACCCTCTTGTACACAAATCCAATAGAATAAGGTAATAGTTTATTTAGGGGCTGCGGAAGGGAAACCAAGAGAGAAATCCTTGGACTTCTTCTCGTGGGGAGAAGGGATGGCACAGAGCGTGGCTCTGAGATACCAATCTCCTCGAGCAGGAGACAGGCAGATACTTTTATAGAAGTCTGATGGTGGTCCGTTGAGGTGATCATCTGACTGTGGAAAGTTCCCTTATTGTGGGAGGATCATCCCCCACTGTTGGTAGCTGGGGGAATTGGGTGAGGGCTGGTTTCAGATCTCTCAAGCCATCTCTCTCTCCTTCTCCGGATACAAAGGCATCAGCCACACCTAATCTTATCTCCCCAGGGGTGAGGGAGACTGGAATGAAGGGTCCTGGAGCTAGCTCAGTCCTGATCAGGTTCCACTTATCTCTTTAGATGTGTCTGTCCTTTGGTTTAGTTTCTCTCTCTCTCTTTTTTTTTTTTCAGTGAGGCAATTGGGGTTAAGTGACTTGCCCAGGGTCACACAGCTAGTAAGTGTTAAGTGTCTGAGGCCGGATTTGAACTCAGGTACTCCTGACTCCAGGGCCGGTGCTCTATCCACTGCGCCATCTAGCTGCCCCCCTTTGGTTTAGTTTCTCAAGGAAAAGGTTCTTTGATGTACCCCAGAGAACTTCTGGGGTGCTAGGCCCTATAACAGAGAGGGAGAAGGAGAGAGAGAAAAGGGGAGGAGGAAGGAGAGACGAGAGGAGGGAAAGGAGGGAGGAATCAGGGAAGGAATTAAGGGGGAGGAAGTGAGGGAGGGACAGAGGAGGAAGGATGGAAGGAAGGACAGAAAGAAAGAAATAGAAAGAAAGAAAGAAAGAAAGAAAAGAAAAGAAGGGACAAAGAAAGGAGACAGAGGGGATAGGAGGGAGGGAGAGGGGAAAGAAGAGGGAAGAGAGGGAAAAGGGAAAGAAGGGAGGGAAGGGAGAGAGGAAGGGAAGAAGAGAGAGAGAGGGAGAAAGAGAGGAGAAAAGGAGTTGGGAAGATTCAGTTACACCATTTCTTTCCCACAACTTGTACACTACTAATAACCCAAAAGATAGTGATATATAAAATGTCAAAACTAAGTTCTTGGTGATCCAGGAAATCAGAAAAACACTTGGTAACTTCAACAGAGAACAGTTTTAAGCCAAAGAATAACAAGTACAAAACTAAAGACTCATCTACCTAAGTGAACTGGCCGCAGATTCTGTTGCCTATTCTATTGCATATTCTGTAGATCAGTTGCATCCAAAAGGACTTTCTGTTGTTCACTAAACCGGAGCCATTTATTCACGTAACACTAGTGAAGTATGGAGCTGACAAGGGAGAGTAAGAAGACTGAAAGGGTGAGACTCATAGAATTATCAGATTTGGAAGGCTGTTTCAATTTCACAGATGGAAACTTAGGGCTAAAGAGATCATATAGCAAGTGAAGGAGCCAGATCTAGAAGTCAGGTCTCTGCCTTCCCAGGCCAGTGATCTTTCCTACATTTTACTGTATGAATCTGGTACAATCAATGGCCATGCTAGGATGCTGGCAAAGTCAGGCAAAATCCAATTATCTGACAAACTACTTTATAGGCGCTGCAGAGACTCCCCTCTGGAACATCTACTTGACACAAATCAGGCATTTAGTTACCAATTTACTAACAGTAACCACATTACACCCCAAAAGTAGCCCACCGCAGCTCTAGTGTCTGATCCAGTTCGAGGCTGGGACTCTGAATTTAAAACTATTAATCTTGAGTTGTGTATTTATATTTTCACAGGTGTTGACCCAAGATAGTTCGGCCCCATGACATACCAGAAGAATTTTTCTCCTGTCTTCACACTCTAAAGCAGACGGACTAAAATGCATGCTGTGCTGACAGCTGTTGCATAAATATTTAGATAGACATCAAACTTTCTCACTCTGCCAGAACATCTATAAATGGTTAGTACACCACGGCACACAGGGGCATGAAGACAAAATAATGTTCCCCGCACTAATTAAAATTGAAATTTGTAGGAAAGGGGTGGAGGGGATGAGCACATGCTAAGGAAGGAATTCTAGCCTTCAAGAAACTTACAATCTAATAAGGAAGATATGATACATATAAAAATGAATATACTATAAGGAAGAATACATATTAGGTGGGGCAGCTAGGTAGGGCAGTGGATAGAGCAGCAGCCCTGGAGTCAGGAGGACCTGAATTCAAATCCGGCCTCAGACACTTGACACTTACTAGCTGTGTGACCTTGGGCAAGTCATTTAACCCTCATTGCCCAACCAAAAAAAAAAAAGAATATATTAGGTGGAAAAAAGAAAAATAAGGTACTATGAAAAGTAACTTACAGCTTAAGGAAGAGGGAAAAGTCAACATGCATTTATTAGGCACCTATTATATGCCTAATAGGGACACAAGAGAGACAAATAGAAAGATAAATCAAGGAGAGTTTCATGAAGAGGCAGTGCTGGTGCTAGAAGTTGTGGATCCACTGGACTCTAATAGATTGAGATGGAAGAGAAGATGTTTAAGGATAAGGAAAATACACTCTAGTTCACCTGTATAGAGTATGGGGGAAGAAGTAGTATCAGATTAGATTTGAAAAATATATTGGGACAGACATGGTGGCACACACTTGTCATCTCTGCCATGGGAGAGGTTGGGCCTGGTAAATCACCTGAGCTTGGGAGTTCTGAGCTATAGTGGATTAAGTTGTTCAAATGTCTGCAATAAATCCAGCACCAATATAGTAAGCCCCCGCTTTGGATGGGATGGCAACCAAGCTGCCTAAGGAGAGGAGAACTGGCCCCAATCAGAAAAAGAACAGGTCAAAGCTCCCATGCTGGTCAGTAAATGGGACTGGGCTCATGAGTGGCCACTGCACTTGGAGCCTGAGTGAGATAGGAAAACCAGACAGGGACAGGATGGGAAGGGATGGGAAGAAAGGAAGGGAAAGGGAAAAGGAAAAGATATGTTGGAACTAGATTATAGCAGGACTTGAATTCCTGGAAAAAAAGAATTTGGATTTTACTCTTAGGCAACAGGGCATCACCAACAATTTTTAAAGCTAGAGGTGACATAATCAAAACTGCATGTGGAATAGTGGAAAGCTCACCCAATTTGAAGTCAACTTAACTGGGTTTGAATATCAGCTCTGCCCTTTATCACCTTCATAATCCTGGGGAAGACATTTTACTTCTCTAGGTCTGTTTCCTCACCTGTAAAAATGAAGAGGCTGGACCAGATGTTCTCTATAATCCTTTCAAACTCTACGTATATGACACTAGGAATCTCTAAGATAGACTCAAGAGAAAGGTCTGGCATTGGGGAAATCACTTCGTAGGAGGTTATTATGTAACTTCATAGGAGGTTCAGGTGAGAGGTTCTAAGGACCTAAACTAAGAGAAAAGAGGGAACCACATACAAAAAATATAAGGAAAACAGAATCAATGAGAGTTGACCATTGATTATATGTGGTTAATTAAAGATGACCCTGAAGTTTCACTCTTGGTTGACTAAAATAAAATGCATTTTCATCTAAAATAAATGAGGAGGAGCCTGTTTTAGAAAGAAGAAAAGGAGTTTGGTTTTGACATACTGAGTTTGAGGTAATGGTGAGACATGCAAATGGAGATGTCTAGCAGGTGATTGAACATACAAGGACAGAGCTCATGAGGGATGAAGAGTTTAGTACTAAAAGACCTAGATTTCAGAGACATATGCATAGATGGGAAGCAGATGAAACTTGTAAGAGAAAAGAATGTATAATCTTGATTTCAAGGAGAAGATGAGGAAATATATCACTTTCATTTATTAGAGAGGTGGGCTCCTGTGGGAATGGAATTTTGCATAGACTGTGAAACACGTTTTATGTGACAGTTGTTTTTGCTTAAACTTTTTCTTTCTTAATTATAAGGAAAGGCTCATGTGAAGGTGAGGTGTGAGGGAAGAGATTTGAGGGAAGGAGCTGGCCAAAAATTGCTGTAATGTTTAAAACAAAAAGGCATCAATAATTAAAGAAGGATAGAAACAGGTAAGTAGGAAGATGTTCACTATACCTAGTAATTAACTATGTCCCTCTGCTATTGAAAAACTTTTCATGGTTAAATACTTCCTCTATAAGAAAAAACAAACTCTTTAGCCTGGCACTAAGGCCCTCTACAATCTGACTCTAACTTACCTTTCTAGCTTTATATCACATTATTCCCTTTTACACATCGAAGTCAAATGGGTATGTTATTTATTCCCAAAATTCAACATGCTCAATGCTGCCTTCAAATATAGCATAGCTCAAATCTTGCCCCAATGCAAGGAATGTACTTCTTCATCATCCCTGTCTTGTTCTCGTTCAAGGCTCAGCCTGGCATTTCTATATAATATTCTCTGATTGGCCCCACCCTTCCAACTGAAATTGTTCCCTCCCTCTTTGATTCTACCATCTTTTTTTTTTTTTAAACAGAGCTCCAGAGAACACCTACTATAGGACAAGATAAAAAGCGAAGGAGACTGAAAAGTAATCAGAAAAATAGCAGGAGAAAGAAGAGGACGGAGTATTGCAAAAGCCAACGTAGAAGAAAGGATCCAAGAAGTGGTCAACAATGCCAAATGTGTAGAGGAGTCAAAGAAAGTGGGAATGAGGAGGAGGTAGCCTGGTGTAGTGGAGAGAACACTGGACTAAAAGCAAAGACACGGAATATCTAGTTCCCAGAATCACAAAGAACGTCAGAGATCATCTAGCCCAATCATAAACTCATAACCAAGTTGGAAAAGAACTTAAGCGTTTCTCTTATACAGAGATGTCTGATACTGACCACTGCTTCCCTGATATGGCTTAACCAAATTAAATATTTAATAAATATTTAACAAAATCAATTAAAATATGCATAATAGAATGTAGATAATGTTAATATGTAGTTTTCTAAGTCAATATGCTGCCCACGGGGATCCTTATTTATGATTTAGTGGCACTTTTACATATACGGGTTTCTATTTGAGGTGTAGTTCACAGGCCCCTTTGAAAGTCTCAAGATTGTAGACCCCTTCTCAGAATAAATTTTTTAAGCCATAAACTTCATAGGATTACAAAGGAAAACAAATACATTGAAATTTAGCTACCAAAAATTTTTTTAAAGTTCATGCACTACAGGGTAAAAATCCTTTCTCTGGTCTAACTCATTTTGCAGATGAAGTTGAGGCCCACAGAAGGGCAATCTATTCAATTCTGATGCTGCCAGTTAGTTGCTAGTTATAAAACTTTGAACAAGTTGTCTAGGTCTGTTCCCTAATAAGGAAATAATGGTGTCAAAAAAGGTGATCTCTAAGACCCCTTCCAACTTTGCAGGTACACAAAAAAGTCATTAGATTTGGCAATGCAAGTGACATCATTCAACTCAACAGAAAAATATTTTCAGTTTCCTTCTATGCTTGTATGCATAAAGGGGCCACTTAAAAAAATATTAGCTTTTGAGTCATTTGCCCTTTATACCACAGTCACTGATAGGAAGTAAAACCCTTATACACACTCCTAATTTAACCCTCTCTTGTAACAAAGAAAAAAATTAGGCAAAACCATTTGATACACCTCTTTCTGACAACATATACAATATTGTACTCTGTTAAGTTCCTTGCCTCTCTAATGAGTTACATTATCAGTTTTCTTGAAAAAAAATTTGGGGTTTTTTTTACAGATCGCCTTTCAGTGATCTTTTCATTTACACTGTTGTAGTCTTATTGTTATATTGTTATTTTGGTCCTGTTTCTTTTAGTCATACAAGCTTTCCCAAAGGTAAGAAGAGGTGGAACGTTGACCCCGGGTCTTTTTGACATCAAAGACAGCTATCTACTACACCATACCTATTCATTATTTTTTATCGTACAATCATATTCCATTACATTCATCTACCACAGTTTTTACACATTCCCTACTGATACTTCTTGAAAGGGGCTGGTTGGAGAGGCAGCTTTGAGTGTAATTCTGAAATGGCATAGGGTTCCAATGAGGCTTCAAGTAATCTTAAACTCCATTTGGTTTTCCTAATAATGACAGATGAAGCATTGGATTCAGAGGCAGAAAACATGGATTTGAATCCTGGCTCTGACACTTAGTGACCTTGAATACAATTTCTTAAAGCTTCAGGTACCTTAACAAATTCAGGATTATGCCATCTTACTTACTTATGAGAAAACAATTTTTTAAGCCTTAAATCATTACGCAAATGTGAGCTACTATTATAATAAGTTATGGTTATATCATCTTTTATATTATTTATCTGTTTATCATTTCCTACCCACATGCCTCTGAAAAGACTGACCCCATGCCCAAAAAGTAAACTTGAGTCCTTCAACCTATATTAAACCTTTCCTCATTTCTTTTGAGTTGCTAGTGGCCCCTCCTCACCCCTAAATTATTCTGTATTTATCTATATAAATATTATTCCACCCTCAATAGGATATAGGCTCCTCAAGGAGAGGGACTATTTTATTTCTATCTCAGTATACACAGCACCTAGAAGATGCTTAAGAAATGCTTGTTGAAGGAATGCATAAATAGCTAATCTGATTTCATTTTTCCAGTCCTACCCCAGACATATCCTGGCTATGTGACCCCAGGAAAGTACCTTGACCTATCAGTGCTCTCAGGGAATGCTTTAATCCCATAAATCAAAGAAGTGCACTGGAAAAGAGAGTTTCTGCATCTGGAATTGCTTATACCAATGAAAAAAGAGGTCTGGGCCCATCACACCCCATTTCTCAAACAAATTTGATCACAAAATACTTTTGGGCTTGAAATATATTGGTCAAGAGGGGCAGTTAGGTGGCACAGTGGATAAAGCACTGGACCTGTATTCAGGAGGACCTGAGTTCAAATCCAGCCTCAGACACTTGACACTTACTAGCAGTGTGACCCTGGGGAAGTAACATATCCGAGAAAGGAAGGAAGGAAGGAAGGAAGGAAGGAAAGAAGGAAGGAAGGAAGGAAGGAAGGAAGGAAGGAAGGAAGGAAGGAAGGAAGGAAGGAAGGAAGGAAGGAAGGAAGGAAGAAGGAAGGAAGGAAGGAAGGAAGGAAGGAAGGAAGGAAGGAAGGAAGGAAGGAAGGAAGGAAGGAAGGAAGAGAGGGAAGAAGAGAGAGGGAGGGAGGGAGGAAGGAAGGGAGGAAGGAAGGAAGGAAAGAATTGGTCAAAGGACCAAGGAGCTAGAGGGATAGAATATAGGGAAGGGGAAAGGAAAAAACTAAGCGTGTGTGTGTGTGTGTGTGTGTGTGTGTGTGTGTGTGTGTGTGTGTGTCTTCTACTATGTGCCACAGGGTTAAGCAATTTACCAATATTATTTCATTTGATCCACAACCACCCTGGAAGGGAGATGCTACATTGTCCTCATTTACAGTTAAGCAAACAAACAGAGAGGTTAATTGACCAGCCCAGAGTCACAGAGCTGGTGTCTGAAGTCACATTTGAACTCAGGTCTTCCTAACTCTAGGCCCAACTCTATGCCATCTAGTTACCTCTAATAAAAAAAGAATAAAATAAGGGAGTTGAGAAAATGAGGAATTGTTTTCACAACGAAAATTACTATGAACATTAAGGGTTTTCATTTCAGATTTAATATTGTAGAGAAGAAAAGATTACTGATATAGAACTGTAATATGAAATACCATAGTTTCTTCAGAACATAATTTGAAAAAAATAGTGATATGTAATGGGAAGGGGAGGGGAGAGAAGAACGGAGAAGAAGGTAGTTACAAGAAATATTATTATCCACAGAAGAAAGAGCCATACTCTAAGAACCAAAAGGTTATTCAAGGTTCTAGAACCAGGTTCTAATTATTCAAGCATTAAAAATTGTGACCCTGTATGAATCACTTAGCCTCTATGGGTCTTAATTTACTTAACTATAAAATGAGTTGGCTAACATAAACTCTAAAATTATATAGCACCATTTTACAAATATGGAAATTGAAAATGAAAGAGAATGAGTGACCTGCCCAAGGTCACACAACTAATAAGTAATAGCCACTTGGAACTTCAGCCCCAGTGTTCTCACCCCAAGTCCAATGTCATCTGTACAATACCATTATTATTCCTAATGTACAGACCAGACCTCATAACCAATTCAGATGGTTAATCTTGTGTTCCGCCCACTTCCCTCTCTCACAGCCCTACCCATTCTCTTGTAAATTGACAGGGATTTGCCGCAACACAGAATTAAAGGCCTTAAGACCCAGTAAAAGAAATACCTCCCTTATAAATATTACTCACCAAGGGCTGAGGATGGTTTCATTTATTGTTGAATTTTTTGTTTGCTTTATTTAAGGGGCCTTGTCTAATGTCCCACTCAGATGCTTCTTCCTGGGTGTATTCAATTCCATTCAAAAGACGGGTATTTAAAGACCTACCACTTAAGTATCACTTCTGGTATTGCCCTCCACTAAAATATTTAGGTGTTTCCCATGGCTCAGAGGTTCCACCTCAAGCCCTTTTTTCTTTTTCTTTTTTTTTTTTTTTTAAATATGCCAGTTTTCTTTCTCTCCTCATCTTGGCCTTCCCTGGCCTCAAATGTCACCTACTGCAGTCTCCAATCACTGAGTGACTTCCTTCTGAGGTTGCCTTCCATTTGTATTGTATATATTTAATACATATACAGTTATTTGCATGTTGTCTCCCACCACTAGGATCTGAGTTCCTTGAAGGCAGGGATCTTGTTTTTGTCTTTCTTTGGGTCCCTGGTCCTAGGCACAGTTCCTGGCACAAAAGCAAAGTGCTTGTTGATTGACTGACAGGTCCTGCCAAGAAAACCTTCAAGAACGGATCTGGCAGTGAACAACTTAGCTAAATTTAGAGACCACAAGAAATCTGGCTACCCAAGTGACAATTCATTTTGGCCACAGCGACTCATAAAACTCTGAGCTCTGGATCCAATCAACTGATCAGCAAGCATGGATTAAGTGCTTGTCCTATACTCTATGCTAGGAATACAAAGAGGGAGATATTCCCTGCCCTTAAAGAGTTTACATTCTAATAGCAGGATATCTCACAAATAGGAAAGCAGTGGCTAGGGAAGGGGGTTTTGATCTAGATAGTCTCAGAAACTGTGTAGAGTCATAGGTCAACCCTTTCCAGTACCAATAATAATACTGATCTTATTATTGCACTGGTCTACATAGATGAAATCACAGATTCTTTAAGTACTGAAGCTAAGACAAGAAAACATTTGAAAATAAATTTTAATGTTTATATATAATTTGACAATTTGTTTTTTCATAATTTATACATATACATACCCCAATAAAGTTAATTAGCACAGTCTAACAGAAAAGAAAAATTCATATTCATAGACTAAAGTTGGAAAGTACCTTAGATCTCATAAGATGAGTTGGTATAAAATATCATGTACCATACTGTATATTTCCTTGTCTGACCCAGGAATTCCTATCATAGCTTGCTTTCTCTCTCTCTCTCTCTCTCTCTCTCTCTCTCTCTCTGTGTTTCTCATCTCTTTCTCTCTCTTTCATCTCTCTAATCTCTCTTCTCTCTCTCTCTCTCTCACACACACACACACATGCATGCACACACACACACGCATGCACACACACAAAACTTTATTAAACATCATAAATAAAATGGAAAAAATTTTGGTGTGGACTAGAGCAGTTTCTGTTTTCCTCCTTCCCATACTTTCCTTAACAACTGAAAACTAAATTCTGATCTGTAACAAACTCTGATTCCACAGGACTGATGCTACCCCACTCCTGACAGATGATGGAGTCAAGAGGCAGAAGAAGACACATTTTTGGAAAGAGCCAATGTGGGAATTTGTTTTGCTTGTCTATGAATATTTGTTATATCTTGAATGGGGGCCAGGGAGGGGGGTGGGGAAGATGAGTGCCTGTTAATTGAAATAAGACAATTTTTAAAATTCAAAAAGGAAGAAAACTAAACTAAAGAAGCAGATTATTGTAAGTTAGGTGTACCAAGTACTCTAAAACAGGATATAACCATCCGTTGCCTGCTTTTTGTTCACTGCTCGGAACAGGAAAGCTGGCTTTCCTGCTTTCTCAATACTGAATGAGTTAGTCCAGAAAAAGAAAACATCCCTTCAAAAAAAAAATCACACTAATACTAGGAAAACAAAAGCTAGTTCATTACTTCGCCAAATATTCCACTGGCAGCAAGCCGGGGACTTCCACCAGTTCAGCGGTTCCACGTTCTTTAATTTCAACAGAAAGGAGCAACACAAAAGTAAAAGGATTGTAGACTACAAGTGAACAGAGTCCCTGTCTTAATTATCATTGTATCTCCCCCAGTGCCAAGCACAGGGTTTGGCATATAGTAGGTGCTTAATAAATGGTAACTGAAAAAATAAATGAATTGATAATACTTGCTGTGTATCAATAGCATGGCCATCTCATAAAGAAAAACTACGATCTACCCAGAGCTATAAAATATCAGGAAAACAGCCAAATAGACCTATCATTCACATTAAAATGACAGAGAAGAATTTAGGGGACAGTTTTTAAAAAGAGAAGAAATTGGGGGCAGCTAGTGGATAAAACACTGGCCCTGGATTCAGGAGGATCTGAGTTCAAATCTGACCTCAAGACACTTGACACTTACTAGCTGTGACCCTGAACGAATCACTTAACCCTCATTGCCCTGCAAAAAAATAAAATAAAATAAGATAAGATAAAAATAGAAATGGATTACGGACATAATCTTAGCAGAAAAGAAATTTAGTAAGGAACTAAAAAAAATAAGACCTAAGAGATAATACTGGCAAATGTACTAAAGGACAGACATTAGCCCTTGTTGTATATAACATTAAAAGATGGTGATACAAGGGGCAGCTAGGTGGCGCAGTGGATAGAGCACCGGCCCTGGATTCAGGAGGACCTGAGTTCAAATCCGGCCTCAGATACTTAACACTTAATAGCTGTGTGACCCTGGGCAAGTCACTTAACCACAATTGCCTCACCAAAAAAAAAAGATGGTGATACTTGTGGAAATCTCAAGGAAAGGGGTTCACCAGATATCTGGTCACTAGATCCATTTAGAGATGGACAGTCTCTTAGGAATCATCAAGACTGATACTTTATTTTATACATGAGAGTGAGAGGGAAAGTGATTTCACCCAAAGTCACACAGGTGGGTACGTAGGACAGTGGTCATTCCAACCTAGGTTCTCTGAGCAAATGAGATCATATTTGTAAAGAACTTAGCACAGAGCCTGGCACATAGCTTTTAATAAATGTTTATCATCTTCCCTTCCACTCAGACTCCAAATACGGTGGTCTTTGTCCTCCATATCACTTGATGATTTATGACATCATCCCTTCAACAGCCACAGAAGTTCTATACACAAGAAATGTTCAAGAATCTGTGAGGTCAATACCAATATTTCATTCGTTTGCTCTTATAAGCAGTCTGTATGATAAGATTTTTTCCACCCAGATCCATTTCTCTACTCTGTCATGTCAGGTGATAAAATTGCCTTTTCTACTCCCACTACTAATGCCTAGACCTTGGTTCCCCAATCCTCCCACCTTCGTGCAGGCTCTCCACATCTGTCAGTTTCAACAAAAGTATTGTACCTTACCATGTGCCCTTGACCTCACAAATCAATTCAGTTCAATCCAACCACTCCCCTCCCACCATACCCTGCAAAAACCCACTATATAATAGACAAACCCTCACTTATTCTAACTTCCCCCTTCCATCCCATTTGTGCTGTCAAATGATACTAACTAACATTCAGGAGAGTTCTTACTTTGTATGGGAGAGATCAAATCTTTGCTACTTGTGTTACCAACCATAATGAGCCTCTTCCTAATACTATGTTTTTGCCATCCTTATGGTCTATTGGGAAAAGACGATAGGAAATGCTTTGCATGACATCATATGTATAATGGGGATTGTATTTCTTGCCTTCTCAATGGGTAGGGGAGAGAGGGAAGGTAGGGAAGGGAGGGAGAAAATTTGGAACTGAAAAGAAAGAGAAAAAAAAAGAAACCTGAGTTCAAGTGTGAGCTCTGCTATTTACTAGTCTTGTGACCTTGGGCAAGGTACAACCTCTCAGCCATTTGCCAGCCTTGAAGATGAAAAAACTAAGTGGCAGCTAGGTGGCACAATGGAGTCAGGAGGACCTGAGTTCAAATGCAGCCTCAGACATTTAACTGTCAGCCTGAGCAAGTTATTTAACCCTGATTGTCTCCAAAAAGAAAAATAAATTTAATAAATTGGACTATATAATCTCTTAGGAACTTTCTAGCTCCAACATTTTAATGCTGATTCATCCGTAGCACCCTTTCTTACAATCTTGCCATTGTTGTCAACTGCCAAGACCCATTCATTCCACCTTGTTCAATGAATTCACTACCTGATTTGTTTTTCCTCTCCACTCCATCTCTTGCACTCATCCTTAATAACCTTAAACATACTTAATGATTATTCACCTGACACTCTCACCTCATTGACCCTGAATCTCTCTGGCTCCACCAATAATCTGCCATTCATTGAGCTCATCATCATACTATCTATCCCCTTCTCCTTATCTGTCACATTTTTCAGTCCTACAGACCCAACAAACCTATCTTTTGTTTTGTTTTGTTTTGTTTTGTTTTTCCTGGATCTTTAAACATTCAGTCAACTCCAATTTGCTGAGTCCATTAATCCCCTTTAGACTACATTTGACTCACTGCCTAGCCTATCAGTCACTTCAGTGATGCCCTGCCTAATCCCCTAGGTTCCCCTCATCCCTTTTACCTTGTACCATCTCTGTCAGGTCAATCCTGAACCCTGGATTATCTTCGCCATCTGCTTTATCCAATCCTCTCCTGGGCTAAGTTCGGAAACCATGCTGACTTGGTCTCCTACAAATTATCCCTGTGATCCTTTGCTCATTCTTCTTCAAATATCTAAATTCTAACCTTTATTTGAGGCCAGATTCTAATACCACCTCCACTTTGAAGCTTTCTCTGATCACTTTGACTCAATAAGTACCCTTCCTTTCCAATGAACTCTTTTTTTTTTTTTGAGGCAATCAGGGCTAAGTGTCCAGGGTCACACAGCTAGTGTCTGAGGCAACATTTGAACTCAGATCCTCCTGGCTCCAGCACTGATTACTCTATCCACTGCATCAACTGGCTGCTCCCAGTGAACTCTTTCCTATAATATTTATTACCAGAATCAGTCATTTTACTCATTACCACCTCACCTAATTATGTTATTTATTTTTTCATGAATACATCATCTTAGATTCTAGGCTACTAGAAGAAAGGGAGCTATTTCTAGTCTTCTTTATATCTCCTACAAAGCCTAACCCAATGCAGTGTAAAGAATTTGTGTTCAATAAACATTCAATGATTTCTACGATACATCTGGTTGAGGTGATCAGTATGATCAAAATTCCTTTCAGCACAGCCCACATGTAAAATCATCACTATGATTTTGTTGGGGTATTTTTGTTGTTGTTATTGTAAGCCTGATCTGCAACATCTGGTATTATTTGTGACCACGAGCAGTCCATAAGTCTGCAGGACAACACCCTTGTCAAAAAGAACTGTCCCATCTGTGATTGCTCCATGCCAGGTTGGTCTATCAGCATATGCTGTCTCTCAGAAAATCACATCTGTTCTGTATCAGCTGAAATCATGCAGCATCTTGGGGAAATATTTCTTCTGCCCCCTCTGACTCATCCAGTGATGACTGCTTAGGCAAACCATGATAAATCCTGTTCTACGATAGAGATGCATTTTAGGAGACACTGCCTAAACTGGCCACATGTCATATACCTGGCAGTGTCAACTGACCTGAGGATATCAACTCACAATCAACATCAATTTGTACAGATATAGTACCTTAAGGTTTGGAAGCATTTCTCACAACAATCCTATGGCATTAAAAGTAGTTTTATCCCCCTCTCTCCTGAGCTAAGTAAAGAAACAAACTTAGAGAAGTTTAGTTAATGCCGGGGGGGGGGGGGGGTGCAGCTAGGTGATGAAGTGGATAAAGCACCAGCCCTAGATGCAGGAGAACCTGAGTTCAAATTCTCAGACAGACACTAGCTGCGGTGACCCTGGGCAAGTCACAACTCTCATTGCACTGCAAAAAAAAGCAAGAAAGCAAGCAAATGCCCAAGGTCACATAGCTGGGAAGAAACAGAGAAAGATTTTAACAAGTCTCCAAACTCCAAATCCAGAGCTCTTTCTGCTGCACCATCATAGAAGTAAGGAAGCTTCATGAGAAGAAAGATGGGCCATATATGACAGGTATCTCTCTATACCTCAAAAGAATATAGGAGATTCATCGATATATACTGCAAATCAATTTTTTAAAAAGCCTTGAATTTTGACTACCAAAAAAAGGCTGAATGACTTAGAAAGGTCATATAACAGCCTGGGAATATTTTTTTAAAGGGGAAAAAAAGAGGAGTGTTAAATTTAAAAGTGATTGGAACAGGGGCAGCTAGATGGCGCAGTGGTTAAAGCACCGGCTCTGGATTCAGGAGTACCTGAGTTCAAATCCGACCTCAGACACTTGACACTTACTAGCTGTGTGACCCTGGGCAAGTCACTTAACCCCCATTGCCTTAAAAAAAAAAAAGTGATTGGAACTTGTTAAGGATTGGTGAGAAGGGTACTAATTGGTATCTAAGTTATTTGATTCTTTGAAATTTCGGTCACAAAACAAGTGACCAGTAATACCAGTTAATGTTTAAACAGCAGTATCAAATAAAGTACTATTTTTTTAAAAAGCCTTGAACTACAAGGAACCAGGAAGTGTTCAATTAAAATAGCAAGTGTCTCTTTGTAGTACCAAAGAGATGGAAACAAAGTAGATGTCCTTCAGCAGGGGAATGACTAAACTACTGGTGGTCCACTGATGTAATGGATTATTCATGCATGATGAATATGAAGGCTATAGGGAAGCATGGGAAGACTTATATGAAATAAAGTGACTGCTGGGGGGCAGCTAGGTGGAGAGATGGATAGAGCACTGGTCCTGGATTCAGGAGTACCTGAGTTCAAATCCAGCCTCAGACACTTGACACTTACTAGCTGTGTGACCCTGGGCAAGTCACTTGACCCCCATTGCCACGCCAAAAAAAAAGAGAAGAAGAAGAAGAAAATGACTGCTGCTGTTTGTCCATCTTTCCATATGGGGAATCAAAGTGACAAGAGCATCATAAATGGAAAGAATGATGGAGGCAATGGGACAGGAATTTGGATAATGTAAAATTACCAAGCTTTGTCCCAAAGAATAGATGAAAAAATTCTTTTCAGAGGCAGGGGATTGACGGTTGTGAAACATGGTATATACTGTGATATTCAATTATGTAATGGTTAGTTTTGCTGAAATGCTTTTTTTTCATCTGTTTCCTACTGCTCGGGCAGCTAGGTGAAACAGTAGAAAGAGTGTTGGCCTGGAGTCAGGAAGACTCTTGCAGAGTTCAAATCTGGCCTCAGGCACTTACTAGTTATGTGACCCCAGGCAAGTCTCTTCACCTTGTTTGCCTCATTTTCCTCATCTATAAAATGATTTGGAGAAGGAAATGTCAAACCACTCCAGTATCTTTGCCAAGAAAACCCCAAATGGGATCACGAAGAATGAAAACATTGAACAACATCACCCTGCTCTTTGTTGCCAAGACTAGGTCTCTGAGTAGAGAATGGGAAGGGATATTTTTGGAAGTAAAGGTGACATCAAAATAAAACATACAATGGAAATTTGTTTAAGATATGTAAGAAAAATGAAATTAAAAAAAATAAAGTGACAGGTAATATGATGACTATTCAATCACCATGCATTGCTGCTCTGGTAGTTTCTTGGTAAATATATCCAGCATTCTACCATTGTAAGACATGATACGAAAAGTGAAAGAGACAGGGTCCCTTCTCCTGCAGAGCTTACTATCTATTTTTTTTTTTTTGCAGGGCAATGGGGGTTAAGTGACTTGCCCAGGGTCACACAGCTAGTAAGTGTCAAGTGTCTGAGGCCGGATTTGAACTCAGGTACTCCTGAATCCAGGGCCGGTGCTTTATCCACTGCACCACCTAGCCGCCCCAGAGCTTACTATCAAAAAATCTTTAGTTCATTCTATTCACTCAAGTTAGAGTGCTAAATTTCTCCTCCCTTTGATTGCCAAACTCTTAGAAAAAATTATCATCTATATTCGTTGTCCTCATAGCCTCACCTCCTACTCACTTCTCAGCTCATTAGGCAGAAAATTTCATCACCCTGAAAGATCCCATCAGACTTGGTACTCCACTTTCTCACTACCCTCTGTCTTTCTAGTTGGAGAGTAGAGCCATGAACTCCCAAACTTCCACTTAAAAAGAGAGTTTAGGGGCAGCTAGGTGGCACAGTGGATAGAGCACTGGCACTGGATTCAGAAGGACCTCAGTTCAAATCCGGCCTCAGACATTTAACAATTATTAGCTGTGTGACCCAGGGCAAGTTACTTAACCCCAATTGCCGAGAGAGAGAGAGAGAGAGAGAGAGAGAGAGAGAGAGAGAGAGAGAGAGAGAGAGAGAGAGAGAGAGAGAGAGACAGAGAGAGAGACAGAGAGAGAGACAGAGACAGAGAGAGACAGAGACAGAGAGAGACAGAGAGAGACAGAGAGAGACAGAGACAGAGAGAGAGAGAGAGATTCTATCAAAACATCTCTTTCTCACCTGGCTGCATTACTTGAGAATTCTCTGACTTTTCTATCATTTCCCACCCCTCACTGCCTTTCCCAAACTCAACCCTTTTCAGCTTTGTTTCTTAAGTTGTCTTAGACTGTAACCTCCTTGAGGACAGGGACAGGGACTGTCTTTTTTACATTTGTATCCCTGAAATTTAGCAAAGTGTTTGGCACAAAGTAAGTACTTAGGAAATGTTTACTAATTGACTGACTTCTTAATTCCTTGTAGTCAAGCCAGCACTCAATCCAAGGTTATCAAGAGTCTCAACTGCTAAATTCAGTAATGTCTCCAACTTAATGTTTTTAGACTTATTTCATATTAATCCCTTTCACACATTCTATAATCCCGCCAGTTTTTGCTGTTCTCTGCAAATGCCATTCCATTTCCTATCTCCAAGCATTAGTAGAGATTTACCACTTTCAATATGGCTAAAATGCTCTCCACCCTTACCCTCTTCCTCTTACAATTTCTAGTATCATTCAGGGGCTATGCAAGACTTTCCATGTTCTGTTCAGTGGCTAACTTCCCATCTACCCCTCCAAAATTACCATTATATATTTTGTATGTACTTATATATGTACGTGTTGTTTTCCCTCAGTTAAAAAGTGGCTCTTCCAGTGCAGAACCTTTTTGTAGTTGTTTTTATCCCAGCACCTAGAAAAGTGTCTCAAAAAACAGTTGGTGCTTGAATGTTAGATAGAGAGGCAAGACAAAGATATAAGAAACAATTTGGACATGTAAGCAAATTCATTATTATATCATCCAAATAGCCAGCAAATGGATAAGAAAATATAAAGTAAGGAAGCTATCAGTATGGGATGGAGTGGGGGGGGGGCGGTTCTTGAAAAAGTCAAGTCGGTGAACTAATGTAGAAAGAAAGAAGCATATAAAGGAAGACAATGTGTGTGATGACTTGTTCAGTCATTTGAATTATGTCTGATTCTCTGCGACCCCATTTGTGGCAAAGATAATACAGTGTTTTGCCATTTCCTTCTCCAACTCATTTTATAGATGAGGAAACTGAGGCAAACAGGATTAAGTGACTTGCCCAGGATCACATGGCTAGTAAGTTAAACAACAACCACAAAGCAAAAGAATGCTTCAAAATTATAATAACCTAATTTGGTTCCAAAGAAAAGATAGTCTCCCTCAAAGAAGTGGTGGACAACAGGGGTGGAACATCAGACTTACTGCATGTGTCGGGTAGTTTTGCAGAAATGTTTTTTTTCTTCTGTTAGAAGAGATGGGTCCCTGAGAACAGTAGTTAGAGGAATACATTAGGAAATATTGGTGATATAAAATAAGAAATATCAGTAAGTTTTATTTTTTAAAGGAGTGAGGGAAAAGAGCCAAGTCTTGTGCCAGATTTCTAAATGAGTTATTATTACGGAAGGCAGGGGAATAAGATAAATGATGAGGCACACAGTAACTCCCTAATAAATTTAATGCCTGTTGACTTGCTGGAATATTAGTAAAATAACGTAACCAATGACTGTAATGCTAAGAAATGTTTGATAGGCATAAGAAGTGCATTTGGAAAAGGGTTAGAAGTGCTATTTTGAGGTAAGTTTTGATCTAAAAGGCCGAAGAATGCACTGAAGGTTATCAAGCAAAGGAATGACAGATTTTAAAAAGATATCTGAGAAGTATTATCCGAAGGCCCGAATATATCAAATGGAAAAGTGATAGGGAGATACTAGAATCAAGAAAACTAGCTTGGAGATTATAAATTCAATGAAAAAGCAACCAAGTGTGAGGTCACAGAAACCTAGAACAGAGTAACAATACAACGATGGGGCCAAAAATGACCAATTTATGAGATTTTTTTTCCATAGTGATTTGTAGGATGTTGTAAATAGAGAAGATGAATAAAGTATTTAACTACAAGGTTAGGAGCCTGGGGCACCAGTTGGATAATTGTGTTAATAACATTAATGGAGATGTTGGCCAAGCAGGAATGGTAATATATTTTTATGTTTCAGAAGTCCGTGAAAAATCCAAGTAGGGATAAACAAATAAACAAATGAACGAATGAATGAATGAACAGATAGATAGGCAGACAGACAGATAGATGATAGGTAGATAGATAGATAGATTGATTGATTGATTTTGAATGTCCTGAAGTAGTAACCGGCAACTTTCTTCTTTAATAGTGGAGTTTGTTTTTTTAAAGGGACTAAGCTCTCAGTTGCCTGAAGTCCATGGACAAAGGGTGCATACATGGATAGATTTCAGGGGCTCTATGAACCTGGATGGGGGGGGAATTACATCTTTATTTCAACATAATTGGTTTTCTTTGTCATCTTACATATTTTGTTTTATGAATTTAAAAACATTTGGGGCCCTGGATTCAGGAGGACCTGAGTTCAAATCCGGCCTCAGACCCTTGACACTAGCTGTGTGACCCTGGGCAAGTCACTTAACCCCAATTGCCTCACCAAAAAAACACACAACACATTCTAAGAAGGAACTCACAGGTTTCACCACGTTGCTAAAGGGGCCCACAACACATTAAAAAAAGGTTAAGAATCTCTAACCTAAAGTCTATATATAATTCAATATACTTTGCAGATGTATTTTTTAAAAATCTCTATCTTCGGGGCAGCTCGGTGGCGCAGTGGATAGAGCACCGGCCCTGGATTCAGGAGGACCTGAGTTCAAATCCAACCTCAGACACTTAACACTTACCAGCTGTGTGACCCTGGGCAAGTCACTTAACCCCAATTGCCTCACTAAAAAAAAAAAATCTCCCTTCTAAATGTTATACATGAGTTTAAAGTACACATAATATACATGTTTCTCCATATGAATATTCTCATCTTTCAATCTACACACACACACACACACCCCTGAACAAAGTATTCATTGTATACAGTGGTGTGTATTTTTTTTTATTTTTAGACCTATGATTTTATCAATGTCAAAAATTCTCCATGTGAAAAATACCTCCATCAACACAGATCAATGACTTGTTAGTAACTTCAGAGTCCTAGAGAGCTAGTTGCTGCCTGAGGTACAGAAAACTTAAGTGATTTGACCACTGTGCCATAATTAAGATGTGCCAGAGGCAAGATGTGAACCAAGGTCTTCCTAACTACAGGCCAGCCTTCTAACCACAATGCCATACTGTCTCTTCTATGTAAGCATGAGCATTGTTGTTTTTGTTCTGTTGTTTCTGACTCTTTGTGACCCCGTGGTTTGCCACTTCCTTCTCTAGCTCATTTCACAGTTGAGGAAACCAAGGCAGACAGGGTTAAGTGACTTGCCCAGGGTAAAACAGCTAGTAAGTGTCTGAGGCTGCATTTGAACTTAGGTCTTCCTTACTCCATGCCAGGCGCTCCATGCACTGCACCATCTAGCTGTATATGTAAGCATGTGTACACACACAAATATTGTTGTCAAGCATAGATGATGGTATCACTGAATATGGCTGTTTTCTTCCTTTTATAAGTAGTGATTTTGTAAACATGATTATTTCTACCCACAACAATTAAGTCATCACAATACTAACAAAAATCAGCAGAGCAAGATCATGTTTGCAAGAACCCTCATTATAAGCCAAGTCTCCAGTCACATTTAAGGTCGCTGAAATCACCCTTTCAAATCCTTCAGCAGCAAGACTTTGCAAGGGTTTGACCTGTCACTGAATCTAATTACATATGAAATTCTATTTTGATTTATAAATTGCCTGAATTATATTTTTATCCACTTCCCAAAAATAACTTCCATTTTCAGTTATGGAGGCAGTAACAACAGAATTTCACATAAAAATGATAATAATAGCAGTTAGCATTTACATAGTGCTTAAGGTCTGCAAAGCTCTTTCTGTATATTATCTCATTTGATCATCAAAATAACCCTGTGAGGCAGGTGCTATTATTATGACCATTTTACATATGAAGAACAGATGGGAGATCTCATGTGTGACTTCCCAGGATCATACCAGTAAGTGGCTGATGCAGGATTTGAACTCCAGTCTTCCTGACTCCAGTTGTGGTATTCTATCCATTATATACCTATATTTAAGTTATATAAGCAGCCAGGAGAGAAGTAGCATGGAACAGTTCATTTAGAGTCCAAGCACCTGAATTTGGATCCAGGATGTTCACCTGGATATACAGGTGGTATAGTAGATAAGAACACTGGGTCAGGAGTCAAGGCCTGAGTTCAAAACCAGCCTCAGACACTTACTAGCTGTGTGACTCTGGGCAAGTCACTTAACTTTGGTATGCCTCAGTTTCCTGTGCTATAAAATAGAGATAATAAAAGAACCTCCCTCCCAGGGTTGTTGTGAGGAGGAGATGAGATATTTGTAAAGCACTTAACACAATTCCTGGCATATAAATATAAATGCTTGTTCCATTCCCCTTCCCTTCTCTACCTGTGGGGAAAAAAATCACTTTGCCTCCATCCTTCTCAGATTCCTCATCTGCAAAATGAGGGAGTGGGGTAGATGACCTTAAGGTCACTTCTAGGTCGATACTTTACCCACACACATACACCTGGAACCACTCTATCAACTTTCACTCGCTAGGCTGAGAACTCAGGAGTTACTATGTTAGGAACTTCTACTTATGACTACTATTCTCTCTCTCTCTCTCTCTCTGAGATAATCTTGTCAGAAGATTGACACATATTTTCAATGGCTAAGCCCCCATAAGTATACTTCCCACTGATTATCAGTCAGATATTTAGAAAAGGTTTTTACTAAAAAACAACTTCCACAAACCAGGGCTCTCGCTCCCTTTGTACATACAAGATCCCTGAGAAGACTGATTTCAAACACAGCCTATAGGTAGGGAGGAAAACATGCTAATAATAGCTGTCTCAAAGGGGTAACTCACAGTTCCTGGACACTGGGAGCTTTTTCTCCCTTTTAGAGTGAGTCTTCACTGAGTTCCCTTTGGGTAAGGATATCTCCTGGGCTCTGAGGATGGCTGCTTTTTCTAGAGTCCATAGCCTGCACTTCTCTCCCCTACCTAACTCTATCCCCCATGGAGTCCTGCTCCCCAAAGCTATCTTTCTTCAATGTGTCTAATTTTTCTGTGGGATATCTTTCAGCTCTTGATGCAGATGCTACCATCAACCATTGCTGCTCCAGAGACACCACTACAAAATTTTGACTTTCTGACGTTATGAAGGCCTGGTCAGTGGGGGGAGGTGGGAGATATTCACTCTCCCTCTCCCAAGGGTGATTCCCTCTCAGGAGTCCTTCATTCCTACATTTGATCACCATGAAATCCATGAACCCCAAACAAACTTGCTGCTTTTTTATACTCAGCCAAAAGGCAAATCTGATTTTTTCAGCCAATGACAAGGTATTTCCTATGTGGTGCCACCAGTCTTTAACCAATGATTAAAGCACTTTATTTTTCTCCAATTGATCAGGAGCCTGTTCACACTAACTTTGGGCTTTAGATACTTGATTCAATTGAAAAACCTGGTCCTCTTGTGATTTCATTAATTGAACTGAGAATGGTCCACCCTTCTTGTACTGCGGCCGATAACGAGTCCTGAAGTTTAACGCAGGTAGAGAGGATGACTTAAATAGCAGGGAGGGAAAGCCAAAATGCAAACTACACAAAACTTTTGCCACCACTAAGCAGAGATACATTATGAGTACCGACAGGAAGAAATCTCTTACACTTCAAATACAATGCAATCCAGCAAACATTTTTTTAAGGGCATATATACCCAGAACCTTGCTTAGAGTCTAGGAACAGAAAGACAAGTTCTAGTCCTTGAGTTCCATACATCCAATTTGTTGTTGCAGTTGTCCTTGTTCAGTCATGTCCTACTCTTGACCTCTGTTCATGGACTTTTCTTGGCAAAGATACGGGAGTGGTTTGTCATTGCCTTCTCCAGTAACAAAGACAGGTTAAGTGACTTGCCCAAGGTAACACAGCAAGGAAGTTTCTGAGACTGGATTTGAACTCAGGGCTTCCTGACTTCACGCCCAGTTCTCTATCCACTTTACCACCTAGCTGCCCCTACATCCAACTGGGGGAAAACAAAGAAGGATTCTTGCAGAAGGTAATACTTGAGTTGAGTCTTGAAGGGAGCCAAGAGTTCTCAGAGTTAGAAATAAGGGAGCTTATTCAAGGCATTCAAAGCAAATTCACAGCCATTAGGACAGCAAAAAATTAAATATATAGAATGAGTTTTCCATTTTAGGACAGCTAAAGAACAGTAATAACTCTATTATGTAATTCAAATTAACAAACACATTTTAATCTCTCCCTTACCACCAACTATTTCCCTCTTTAACCTGTTCCTTAGAGTCCTGACCCACAATTTTCATCTTGCAATTTTCCTACATTATAACACCATTTTTCTCTTACCACCAACCAGTAATTCATTCCTTCCCTCTTCCCTCCCCGCAAAAAATCCTAAAAAAAGACCAGCATCTGAATCTCTATTTTGATATGCTCATTTTCTGTATGATCTGAAATAATAAACAATATGTTTCCGGAAGAGGGCAGGGAATGTTTCCTCTTTGTCTTCCTATCCCCAGTGCCTGGTACGGTGCTTGCCACATAATGGACACTTAATAAACTCATTTACTGGTAGGGTGATTCACTTGGTCAGCAACTGCACATTTTGTCCTCTTAGCAATGCTCCCCATGACACCCACCGCCAACCTACTGAAATTTACCTATGTTTTTTTCCACGTTGGACAAAGATCCTAAAGCCACCTTTTGCCTCTTGGCAGACAGAGCAAAACAGTCTCTAGCCATATAACCTAAACATTACGGGCCTCTGAAGATCTCTGCCCCTTCTCCCCATTTTCATTTTTTTAAATTAAGGCCAAGTACTTAATGAATACTAAACCTCTTTTAAATTCGTTATGTTTTGGCACGAAAATTCAAAAATGTTTCAAGTTACATAGCGAAGCCCCCTAAAAAAGTTACTTAAACATATTATATAACACTCACAGGTTTGGTATAGAACAATCCAAGTAAGAAGGGCATCCCACTACAGCCGGTGACTAGGAGATTAATCCAGACCCTGACCTTTGTTCTTATAAAAGCCTCTGCTGCTGGAACTGAACTTTCTAATCCTCCTCTGTAACGTGCTAGGCCCGAGTCAACAGGCATTGACTAAGTGCTTATTATTCTATGCCACACACTGTGCTGAGTGCTAAAGATACAAAGAAAGGCAAAAACCTGGGAAACAACATGTAAACAACCAGGCACATACAAGAGACATACAGAGTTGTTCAGCTGAGTCTGACGGTCTGTGAGCCCATTGGAGGTTTTCTTAGCAAAGATACTTGCAGTGGTTTCAGCCATTTCCTTCTGCTCATTTTATAGATGTGGAAACTGAGGCAAGCAGAGTTAAGTGACTTACCCAGGGTCACACAGCTAGTAAGTATCTGAGGCCACATCTGAACTCAGGAATACGAATCTTCCTGATCCACTCAGCCACCTAGCGGCTCTACACACAGGGTAGTTGAAAGGTAATATGAGAGGGGAAGGCACTAAAAGCTGAGGCAAGAAAGAGATGGTGAAAGACCTTCTGCAGAAGGCGGAAATTGGGCTGAATCTTGAAGGAAGCCAATGAAACTAAGAGATCTGAACCAAACCAAATAATTTAGTTGGAACCAAACCAGTTTAAAATGTCTAGCATATTCAATGTCATCAAAATTACAAATAATACAAATGGTAAAAGAAAGACCCACAGTGGGTAGAAATTAGGCCGGAACATACTACCAATGATGAAATGTATAAAGAACATTACTGAAGATGTTTATAATCAGTAAAGGAGATAGGCTGCTCATGTAGCAAGAATGAGACAACAGTTGGTCAGTCCAAGTGCTACATTAATGGTTTCCCATTACTACCTCCTTAAAAAGAGAGAGGCCTCCAGTATGCTGAGTAGATTCTCTACAATAAGAGAACTTAGAGCTCGCTCTCTCTCTCTCTCTCTCTCTCTCTCTCTCTCTCTCTCTCTCTCTCTCTCACACACACACACACACACACACACACTTTGGTTCAAATCTGTGTGACCTGATTTGGATAAATCACAACCTCTCAGGTTCTTCTTTCTTTGATAAAATGGAGGGACAATGGGGGAGAGAGTAGACTAGAAAACTACTGAAGTCCCTTCCCTGCCCTAGACCTATGATCCTGTCATTTACAAAAAGGCATGAGGGGCAGCTAGATGGCACAGTGGTTAAAGCACCGGCCCTGGAGTCAGGAGGACCTGAGTTCAAATCCGACCTGGGGCACTTAACACTTACTAGCTGTGTGACCCTGGGCAAGTCACTTAACCCCCATTGCCTCACTAAAAAAAAAAAAAAAAGGCATGAATAAGAATAGCACAGATTGGGAAAAGTATAAGGGTTTAAATCTACAGGAGCAGAGACAATACCAATAGGGATGGAAAAAAGAAATGGATATCCAAATCATGCTCCCTCTTGGCCAATGTCTGACTGCCATGGTATAGGACACAGTATAAGTAGGCTACCAGAGACCGTGAATAGGGACAAAATTTTCAACTTCACCAGAAATTTTCAAGGGGTAGAGTGGAGAAGGGGAGAGAAGGAACTCTTCTAGCTCTCTGAAGTCAAGGAATATGTGTCCAATGTAACCACAAAGGAAATTTCCCTGTTTCTCACTGAAACCTCCAAGAGGTACCTAGTAACCTCCTCACTTAAATACAGAGTTTATAATGCCTATGACAAGAGTCACCAAGGCCCCTTATAGGTCCTTATAGTAGTCCATTGCTTTAATGTTCCTCTCATGATGTTAAAATATTAATACATGATGCTCTCCAGTAGTCCATGATTCACAAAACATTTCTGCAGGTTTCTCTGTCCCTCCTCCTACTCACCATTTTTAACAACACATCATGAAATTCCAAATACCAATGTACTTGCTAAAGCTTGTCCAATATATTAACTGTTCTAGGGAAAACTAATCCTGTGTCAGAGATCCACATGCTTTTGAGCTCAGAGTGGTTAGCTAATAAAATTCCTTTTAAAACTTGATACATTAATTGGCTTTCACAAGGCAAACCTCAGAAAAGTCAGAAAAACATTCATGCCTCATTTTCCAAGGGAAGACATCAAATGATGAACAGTTCCATCTAATGCTCTGGAAAAACACTTAGACAACATTCTAGCATCACATTCATCCAAGGAACATGAAACTTTTCTTAAAACTGTAGCCAGAAAAAATGAAAATGGCTAAACAGATATTTAAAATCTGGGAAAAGAAAATTTAATATCCTATAAATACAAAGACACCATAAGGGGACCTAATATTTTATAAATGTTTTTGGTGACTTTGCTATAATTTACTATGAAAACCTTCACTTCTACTTATGAGAAATACAATAAAATGGAATGAATGACAGATTAAATTCCTCCAAATATTCAAAAAAGGCTATAATGACCAAAATAATGTGTTTTTGTCATGTCCCCCATTAGACTGTAAGTCCCTTGACAGCAAGGCCTTTGTAGAATCTCTATCAATGAAACCTATCATAGCGTTTTGTACACAGTAGGTGCTTAATAAATGTTCACTACATTGAGCCTCCTTGCAACTCCTCTAAGTATCACAACCTTCATTAAATATACACTTAGCTATTTAGAACTCCAGAATCTTAAGAGTTGGAAGGTACCTTAGAGACCATCTAGCCATGGAATATTAATTTAAAATATGTATTTTGGGGGCAGGTAGGTGGCGCAGTGGATAAAGCACCAGCCCTGGATTCAGGAGTACCTGAGTTAAAATCTGGCCTCAGACACTTAACACTTACTAGCTGTGTGACCCTGGGCAAGTCACTTAACCCCAATTGCCTCACTAAAAAATAAAATAAAATAAAATATGTATTTTGGCCACAGAAGTACATTCTGAAAAGTAGAACCATCGAAATTAATAGTTTATTTGGCCTTGTAGAATTCAAGTAGGATTCTAGACCCAGAGCAATCCTTTTCAGAAGCTACAATTTAACCAACACACACACAAACTGAAATCTGATTTTAAACACAGTTTGATTACTCTAAATTTGTTTTCTCCCTTAACAGTTGAAATTTCATTTGACTACTTTTCTATCTTGTGCTAACATTTAATTCCTTTTCTTTACCTGTCCTTATCACCACCTGCAAATAGAGTCACAAAGAGACTTTGCTGGTAGACAGTGAGGGGGGGGAGTTCATTCTACACAAAAGAACAAGACAACACTGATAACATAAAAGAAAAGGAAATTCACAGAACAGATAACTATCTTTCTATATACTTTTGCACTTATCAAGGGTTGTAAATACATTAAGAGAAAGGCAAATACAGCAATGAAAACTAATCCAACCAGATGAGCTTTTGGAAAGAAGACGAGGAAGAAGGGAACTAGATTTTAATCCTACTCAACTTTAAAAAGAGAATTTAACCTGGGAATCCCAGACTTATTTTTTAAAATTTTATTATTAGTATGATAACTATTTCAATATAATTCGTTTCCTTTGTGATCCTATGTAGTCTATGTACTGTATTGTGAGAAGGGATGCATAGGTTTCACTGGAGTTCCCAAAGTCGTCCGTGACACATAAAAACATGCAATTACCTCTGCCTTAACCTTTCTAGGCTTCAGTTTGTTATGTGAAAAATGAAGAGACTAGATTAATTGATCTTAAAAGTCCTTCCTAAGCTTAACATTCTAAAATTCCATGACTCTCTACCTTGTGAAAGTCTACCAATCTAGTCAATCAGAAAAATTCAGATAATTTTTAAGCATATATTTAATTCATTAGTGCCTAGACATGCCAAGCATTGTGCTATGTATCAGGAAAACAAGACAAAAATGAAGCTGTTCTCTTTAAGGGGTTTCAGTCAATTAAACAAGTATTTAATAGGTGGTTAGGTGGCTCAGTAAATAGAGAGCTGGTCCTAGAGTTTGGAAGACCTGAGTTCAAATCCAGTCTCAAACACTTACTAGCTGTGTGACTCTGGGCAAATCACCTAACCTCTCTTTGCCTCAGTTTCCTCAACTGTAACATGGGAATAATAATTGCAATTACCTCATGGGCTTACTGTTAGGATCAAGTGAGTTATTTTTAAAGTGCTTAATGCAGTCTGTGGCATATAGTAGATACTATATAAATGCTTACTCCCCCTTAAGCACCTTAAGCGCCAGGCACTATGCTGAAGCATCCATCAATGAGTTTACATTCTAATGAAAGAGAGGGTAGACATATATAATGAATACTTCCTGGTCACCATCTGAATGGTTGCTGTCTGTAAATTCTAGCTAGTCTGTCTAAAATTCTAATGAGTGGTTGCCAATAAATTAGAAGCTTTAGCAAGAGTTTAGACTTTTAAGTATTTATCAAAGAGCATTAGGATCTAATGATCAGAGAGAAAGGTAAAAATCTAACTATTTTTAAGAGACCCCATCATCTGACCTGCTATGGCAAGGTCAAGAACAAAAAAGGACCCAACACTTCCTTCTTCCTCCCAGAAGCCTCTCCTTGAAAACTGAAACAGCCCCATACACACACACACACACACACACACACACACACACACACACACACACACACACACACACCCCCTCTCCAAGCTATTGGCTGGTAGCTTTGATAGACACTACCCACGAGCAAACGTCACTTCCTGACACCAAGGAACTGACCTTCCAAGCCACATGGCTCCAATTGTCACAATATGTAACAGGTATACCTCATTTTATTGCACTTTGCTTTATTGTGCTTTGAAGATAATGTGTTTTTTACACATTGGAGGTTTGTGGCAAGCCTATGTTGAACAAGTCCATTGTCACCATTTTTCAAACAACATGTACTTACACTGTATCTCTGTGTCACATTTGGGTAATTCTCAAAATATTTCATACTTTTTCATTATTATTAAATCTGTTATGATAATCTTTGATGTTACTATTGAAATTGTATGGGGGGAGCCACCTACTATACCCATAGAAGACAGAAAATTTAATCGATAAATATTTTATGTGTTCTGACTGCTCCACCAGTTGGCTGGTCCCCGTCCAGCAGAAGGAACAGTTAGTTAGTACAAATGCAGAGATGGAAGATGTAACATTCTGAATTCAGAACAGTGATTATATTGGTATGGATAGACCACAGAGTGTGTGCAACCTGTGTGTGCAATGATATGGGATGGAAAAAGCATCTATGTAAATGCTTACTATATGCTAAGCACATAGGAGACACATAGAGAAAAATGAGACAGATTGAAGCTCTCAGGGGCTCACACTCTGATTAGGGGACACAACATGTAAAGGAGGAGTTAGCTTCATCGTGAATGAAAAGATAAATTGGTACTTAGGGGTCAGCTGGCAAAGCAGCAGGACAAAAACTAAGGCAGGTTATGTATAATAAGACCAGAAACATGGGAAGGGGCTAGACTGGGGAGAGCTCTAAATTCCAAAGAGAAAAATTTGTATTTGAACCTAGCTAGAGGTAATAAAGAGGCACTGGAATTCCCTGAGGGGGAGGGTAACTGGGATAGCCTTGCTACTTAGGTTGACTATGGAAACCCTGTAGTTGTACTGGAGTCGGGAGAGAAGATAAGAGTCAATGAGCATAGCTGGAATTATCTCACATGTATGTTCAAAGTCCCCTACTTCAGGCACCATCTTACATGCAAAAACTTCAAAGAAGTCCAAAAAAAATCAAAAACGAAAACAAAAAACCAAATCCTGTGAGTTTAACCCCCCCCCCAAAAAAAAGCCAATCAAAGTAGCACTCTAAATATTTTCTAATCAGATAGTAGGAACTTATGTTTGCTTTTTCTCTTGTAAATTAAGTAAAATAAGCTAATTTTTAAAAACTGATGACAGTGATTTAAAAGTAAAGATAAGGACTTCACTACTGGAGTGCTTGAATGCCCAACTCTCCTATTTCTAACACACAGAATTAGGGACAAGTCACCAAAAATCCCAGAATCTTAAATCTCCTTAGACAGGACTTCAAAGGCCATGTACTCTGATTCATGCTTGACCAGGTTCTAAAATATCCCCAAATAGATCATGGTTAGCTTCCACTTGAAAACTCCATAGGGAGAATTTTTCCCAAGGCAACCCATGCCACTTCTGGATATCACTAACTGCTAGGAAGTTTTTCCAAAGACATCAAATGTAAGTCCCCTTCCCTGCCACTTTTACCCATCAAAAGAACAGGGTCCAATGGTTTCTAAGTCTTGGGCCACAGACTCCTGGAGAGAATGAAATTATTGCAAGGTGTGAGACACTCATCGAACTGAAAGGGACCTTAGAGGTCATCCATCTATGCCTCATCAACTTCTTTTTACAGAGGAAGAAACTGGCATCCAAAGAAGGATGGGTTACTTCACATAGTGAGCAAGTGATAGAGCGGTCCTTTAACTCCAGATCCAGTGTTCTTCCTCCCAGACCATGCCCTGGCTTGAAAGAATGTTAGAGCTCGAAGAAACCTCAGAGAGTTGACCGAACCCTTCATTTGCAAACTGAGGAAACTGAGTCCCAAAAAGAGGAAGTGACTTGATGACTTTCTTGAGAGAAATAAGGAAAGCTCCCAGGAAAAGCTATAAAATACTAATAAGAGGTACAGACAGTAAACTAGGGAAAAAATGGTAAGCTTTGACAGGATCTAGATTTAGTAGCAAGAGCACTTAGATGGCACAATGGATGGAGCACTGGGTTTGGAGTCAGGAAGATCTGAGTTCAAATGTCAGACACTAACTAGCTGTGTGACCCTGGGCAAGTCACTTAATGCCTATTTGCCTCAGTTCCTCATCTTATAAAACAGGGACACAGTGCAGAAGGAAATGACAAACCACTTTGGTATCTTTGCCAAGAAAACCCATGGATTTTGTAGAGTCAGACAAGACAGAACAACTCAACAACAGAGTTAGTAGTGACTTTAGACATCATCTACTCCCTCATTTTGCACATAAGAACTCTGAGACCCAGAAAGAAAAAAATTACTCAAGGTCACATACATAATAAGTAGCAAGGAAAATGCTCTTTCCAAACCTCAATAACTCTGACCCACTGGCTGGCTTCCTGAAACTCCCCACATCCCCAAGGAAAATGGGAATGTAAATCCTAAAAGACTTTGCTTCTGAATCTGTAATTTCAGGGAACTGGACGGATTAGAAGTGACATCATTCATGAAGGAAAAGAAAAGAACCCTAGATTTGGGTTCAAATCCTGACTGCTACTTATTTAGTTGTAATACTCTAAATAATTCATTTAACCTCCCAAAGTCTCGGTTTCTTCATCTGTAAAATAAGGGTTGGACTAAATCAAAGGTGTCAAACTCTTGACCCAGGGAAGCAGCCCACTTAGCAGCAGCAACCAGATTAAAACGTAATTGGGCGGGGCAGCTAGATGGCGCAGTGGATAGCGCACTGGCCTTGGATTCAGGAGGACCTGAGTTCAAATCCAGCCTCAGACACTTGACACTAGCTGTGTGACCCTGGGCAAGTCACTTAACCCTCACTGCCCTGCAAAAAAAAAAAAAAGTAATTGGGAAACATTTAACAAAAGTAGCAAAAAATAAAATACAACATGGATAATGTTAATTTGTGTGTTTTTAAGTTAATATATGGCAGGAATCTGTTGCTATTTGAGTTTGACACCAATGGACTAGATGACCACTAAGGTGCCCTAAAGATAACAAAGCCTACAATTCTATACTTACTGATGGTTCCTATTGCCCGAGTTCTCTATTTAAAAAGCTTTTCCACTGACTCTTCTAAGCAAAGAGTTTTACTATTCAATACTTGGAGTAATTTCTTAAATACACATGACCCATGGAGTAATTGAGAACTTTCAAGTCACCAAAGACTTGTTATCACCAAATGTAGGGTGGGTTTTTTTCAGTTGTCATTTCTCTCTTGCCCTCTCTGAAGCATGTAACTCTGTTGAACATCACGTCTTCCCAGATACTCTCTCTCCCTTGGCTTCCAAGATGCTACACTAATCCAATTTCTCCTCTGACCATTTCTTTTCTGTTTTCACAGGCTCCTCTCCCCATATCCCTTGAAATGGGTATTGCCCAAGGTTCTGTCAGCCGCCTTCTCTCTCCATATTCTCTTCCCCGTAGAGGTAGATAATGATTTTTTTTTGCAAGGCAATTGGGGTTAAGTGACTTGCCCAGGGTCACACAGCTAATAAGTGTCAAGTGTCTGAAGCCAGATTTGAACTCAGGTACTCCTGAATCCAGAACCAGTGCTCTATCCACTGTGCCACCTAGCTGCCCCTAGATAATGCATTTTAGTGGAGTCTGGTTTTGAATCCTGCTTAAGAAACTAAGTTTATCATCATACTATCAAGTTTATTTTCCTCCTTGGTATTTATTTAATTTAATTTTTTAATTTTTTTCAGGACAATGAGGGTTAAGTGACTTGCCCAGGGTCACACAGCTAGTAAGTGTCAA
Source organism: Dromiciops gliroides (assembly GCF_019393635.1). NCBI lineage: Eukaryota > Metazoa > Chordata > Mammalia > Microbiotheria > Microbiotheriidae > Dromiciops > Dromiciops gliroides. The sequence goes on from NC_057863.1 coordinate 157,926,672, forward strand.
GTATCTGAGGCCAGATTTGAACTCAGGTCCTCCTGACTCCAGGGCCTCTGCTCTATCCACTGTGCTACCTAGCTGCCCCCCTCCTTAGTATTTAAAGCCCACAATCTAGAACCTACTAACATTCCCAACCAGGTTATACATTATTCCCCTTCTATACAGTCCAGGCAAATTGGCTTTATCCTTGTTCCATACACATGATACTCTTTTACTTCCCACCTTCACATTGTCTGTCCCCCATTCCTGGAATGGTGTTCAGTCTTGTCTGACTCTTTGTGACCTGTTTGGGGTCTTCTTAGCAAGGATACTGGAGTGGTTTGCCATTTCCTTCTCCAGCTCATTTTACTGATGAAGAAACTGATGCAAACAGGGTGAAGTTATTTGCTCAGGGTCACACAGCCAGTGTTTTCTTGACTTCAGGCTCAGTGTTCTGAATTCATGAAACGGATTTTCTCCTAAATTCCACCTCTTAGAATCTCTCTTTTCCTTCAAGACCCAGGCTCAGCCATCTTCTTCAACACAAAGCTTTTCCTGATTCCCCCCTACCTTCTAGTACTCCCCCACTCAAAATGACTCTGTATTTATTTTGTTATTTATAACACAAATTTGCATACCCTAAGGAACATCTGTAAGGATGGACCTCCAGGAGTCATCCTGGAGAGCGAGAGCTAACCCTCCTTGTCTCACTTCTGGGAACACGTGTGTTTAGCCATGAGAGACCCTGTGCTCTGGGCTGACCTCCCGGATCATCTGTGCACTGTCCTAATAACTCTTTTAAGAACCATGTTTTCTGGCAAGTCAGGACAGAACTTGGGCTCGTCCTCCTGTTATTAGTCATTTTCTCCTCTGTAGACCTTCCCAGAAAATCTATTTCTCATGATCACTGTTCAGTCACCTATGCTCAGACAGTACATGGTTATGCTGCCATGTGCCAACAACTATGATAAGTACCAGAGAATAGGAATGTCATTCTCACGCTCACAGGAAGTCCCAAAGAGGGAGAGAGGGAGAGACAGAGACAGAGATGCGTTTCAGAGAGAAGAGAGAAGGGAATTAGTCTTTCCCTTCACATTCTCCTAAATAAGCAGCTATTTCTTGCTCAATAGCACTCCTCTTTTCAAAAATTTCACTTCTCCTGGCTGCTATAATGGACACTAAGGAGTTGCCCCATCACTTCAAAGTGCCAAATCCTTCAGTGCTGAGCATGTCCCCAGAGGTAGACAGAGGGGCTCTGTGCAAGTTCCATGGAAAGGGGCCCATCCCTACACATTTCATGTGGTTAACTCAAACCCCTACAACATATATGTGCATGCATACATCTATGCATATATGCCTGCTTTCTCCTTCAAAAGGATATAAGCTTAGGAGCAGCTAGGTGGCACAGTGGATAAAGCACCGGCCCTGGATTCAGGAGGACCTGAGTTCAAATCAGGACTCAGACACTTGATACTTACTAGCTGTGTGACCCAGGGCAAGTCAGTTAACTCTCACTGCCCCACCAAAAAAAAAAGAATATAAGCTTCTTGAGGGCAAAAACTGTGTCATTACCTGGCATATAATAAGAACTTCATAAATATTTACTGATTGATTTATGGATTGATTTCCCTGAAAACCTGCTTTTTCTTCCCATTTCACTATTTCTGTCAGTCTCATCACTCTGCACTCAGCCCCCTATGCTTAAAATCCAGATGTTAACTTTAACTCTTTCTTCTTCATTGACTTACATATTTTGTTATCAAAAATATATTGGGGGGCAGCTAGGTGGAGCAGTGGATAAAGCACCAGCCCTGAATTCAGAAGGACCTGAGTTCAAATCCAGCCTCAGACACTTGACACTTACTAGCTGTATGACACTTAACCCCCATTGCCCCGCCAAAAAAAAAAAAAATTTGAAGCTACCTAAGAAATACCCCTAGTATTAAATTTAAATTCCTGATGCCTCCTCCCCTACCCCAAGAAAAATTTTTTTTACAAAGTGACATCCAGACCCCTATACACAAAAAACCCAAAGTAGTAAGAAGAGTGTTGGTTGCAGAAAAAAGAACTGCAGATTCTGAATGCAGATTGAACCATACTGTTTCTACTTTTTAGTTGGTTTTTTTTCTTTTTTGAGGTTTTTCCCTTATGTTCTGATTCTTCTTTCACAACATGACTAATGCAGAAATATGTTTAATGTGATTGTACATATATAAACTATATCAGATTGCTTGCTGTCTTGGGGAGGGGAAAGAGAAGGGAGGGAGGGAGAAAAATCTGGAACTAAAAATCTTATGAAAATAAATGTTGAAAACTATCTTTACATATAACTGGAAAATAATAAAATACTTTTATGATAAAAAAGAAGGAGGAGGAGGAGGAGAAGAAGAAGAAGAAGAAGAAGGAGAAGAAGAAGAAGAAGAAGAAGAAGAAGAAGAAGAAGAAGAAGAAGAAGAAGGAGAAGGAGAAGAAGGAGAAGAAGAAGAAGAAGAAGGAGAAGGAGAAGAAGGAGAAGAAGAAGAAGAAGGAGAAGAAGAAGAAGAAGAAGAAGAAGAAGAAGAATGCAACTTCCTTTTGTTAACTTGTATTTGTATCCTTAGCAGCTTATGGCAGTGTCTATTTCTCTCCCCCTCCCTATTCTCCACCCTCTCCCTTTCTCTCCCCGATCCTTACCTATCATTTATCAAGGCTATGCAAAAGTGGAACTGGATTCCTTGGTAGGCTCTCTCAGTCACTAGAGGTATTCAAGTGAAGACTGGATGACTTCTTGTTGAGGATGTTTTATAAGGAATTCTTGTATAGGACAGTCCATTATTGAGAAGGAAAGAGTATGGGTAGATGGGGACCAGAGAAGGCTTCTGGAATGTCTGTTTTAAAGACATCAGGGCAGGGGGCTTCTAGGTGGCACAGTGGTTAAAGCACTGGCTCTGGATTCAGGAGGACTTGAGTTCAAATATGGCCTCAGACACTTGACACTTACTAGCTGTGTGACCCTGGGCAAGTTACTTAACCCCCAATAGCCTCACTAAAAAAAAACAAAAACAAAAACAAAAAAAGAAAGAAAAGAAAGAAAAGAAAAACAGTTCATGTGATTGGAAAAAATAAAGACATAGGGACAAAGAATTGGAAATTGAGGGAATGCCCATCAATTGGGGAATGGCTGAACAAATTGTGGTATATTAATATAATGGAATACTATTGTGCTGTAAGAAACAATGAGCAGGCAGATTTCAGAAAAATCTGGAAAAACTTAAGTGGATTGATGCTGAGTGAAATGAGCAGAACCAGGAGAACATTGTACACAGTAACAGCAACATTGTGTGACAGACTTAGCTCTTCTCAGCAATACAACGATCCAAGGCAATTCCAAAGAACTCATGATGGAAAATGTTCTTTACGTCCAGAAAAAAGAATTCTGAATGCAGATTGAACCATGCTGTTTCTACTTTTGTTTTTGTTTTTTTCTTTTTTGAGGTTTTTCCCTTTTGTTTTGATTCTTCTTTCATAACATGACTAATGCAGAAATAAATATGTTTAATGTGATTGTGCATATATAACCTATATCAAATTGCTTTCTGTCTTGAGGAGAGGGGAAGGGAGGGAGGGAGAATAATTTGGAACTAAAAATCTTATGAAAACAAATGTTGAAAACTATCTTTACATGTAACTGGAAAATAATAAAATACTTTTATGATTTTTTTTAAAAAGAGTGTTGGATCTTCATCGAGTCACTTAAATTTACTAACCCTTAATTTTAAAAATTGAATTAGTTGAACCTTTAAGTGCCCTTCCAACACTAGATCTTTGATACTATAATATTGTATTTCCTCACCATGAACATGAGGACGGAACCAACTAATGTCCAGGTGGGTGGGATCAAGAAACAGCTTTGATATTTCCCTTGAGAAATTTAAGGAGCCTGCTTTCCTTCCATTTTTCACTGACAAGAAATATCAGACTTCCCTTAAACGGGAGCATAAAAGGGCTCCTAGTTTGTTTTAAAATTGGATACTGAACTCCATTAACACTTTCCTTCCCACCCCAACCTTAGGAGAATTTAAACCCTAGGATAAAGGCACTAGCTGAGCAGAGATAAAAGTGTATCATTCTGAAATGATTATCCCCATACAAGGTCCATGCCAGTTTTGAAAATTCTCATTCCCAATTTGAAGGCCCTGAAAGGGAAACTTTCTGCTTCATGTTAACCTAACAAATGAAAATCTAATGCAAAATTTATAGTGATTTAATTATTGCCGGAGGAAGAACTCTTAAGGTCTAAGAATTTTTCCCTGTGCAGACTAACCTCAATAGCTAATTCATCCCTCATTTCCAAGAGAGATTTTTCTAGTATTTTCAACAGCTATTTTGGGTTACAGAGTAAGCCATTTATTCAAAACTCCCCCAAATTTAGTACCTAGCATACTTCCCCAGTCTTATTTCCCTCATCTTTGTACCTCGTCCCTTAACTTAAGCGAAACTGGTCAACTCATTCCTAGAAAAACATTTGATATATGCTGTCACACTTGACACTGTTAGTTGTCTTTGCTTAAAATGTTTTATTGTTGTTGTTGTTGTTATAAACAATGAGGGGTGGGAAGGGGAATGACTAAAGTATAAAATCAGTAGGCAAGGGGCAGCTAGGTGGCGCTGCAGTGGATAGAGCACTGGCCCTGGATTCAGGAGGACCTGAGTTCAAATTTGACCTCAGACCCTTGACACTTACTAGCTGTGTGACCCTGGGCAAGTCACTTAACCCCAATTGCCACACACACACACACACACACACACACACACAAAGAAGTGATATAAAATCTCACCTTAAAAAAAAAATCAGAAGGCCGACTTTGGGAGAACAGATCCATTGTTGGCGGAGTTGTGAAATGGTCCAATCATTCTAGAAAACAACTTGGAACAAAACTGTGCTTCACCCTTTGCCTCACAACTAGCCACCTACCTCCAACAGAACAAAGAAAATGGAAAAGGTTCCATAGGTACCAAATATTTACAGCAGCATTTTTTGTTGTAGCAAAGAACTAGGAACAAAGCGGATACCCATCAACTGGGAAATGACTGAACAGTCATGATATTTAAATGGAATGGAAGATTATTGATGAAGAAGATGGATTCCAAAAAAATCTCAAATTGTTTTGCAAACAGATGCAAGGTGAATTGAGCAGAACAAGGAGAACAATTTATATAATGGCTACAACACTGTAAGGGAATATTGAAAGACTTAGGAATTATGGTCAATTCCAATTACTGGTCAGAATTCTAAAAATCTGATGATAAAATTTGCTTCCCACATTTTGGCAGAGGTGAAGGAAATGGAAATGGAACAAGCATTTGTTGGGTACCTACTACATACCAGCCATTGTGCTAAGTGCTTTACAAATATTATCTCATTTTATCCTCACAACCCTGGGAGATAGGTGCAATTATGCTTATTTTACAGTTCAGGAAACTGAGCCACAGAGGTTAAATGACTTGTCCAGGGTCACACAGCTAGTAAGTGTGTGAGGCAGGTTTTGAATTCATGTTCCTGACACCCCAGGTCTAGGGCTCTATCTACTTTCTCACCTAGCTGCCTCAGAGAAGGTATAGATCAGAGGTATCAAACTAAAGCCCAGGGCTTCATGCCCAGGGTGGAATGTGGCCCTCAACACTTCCAAGTGCAGCCTGAACCATATTAAAATGTAGTTCCTACCTAATTTTAATGTGCTGATATATTAATGCAAAATAAATATATAAACACAATGTGGTTTTCTAAGTCAATATCCAGTCCACAGGGATCCTTATCTAGGGTTTAAGTGGCCCCATTTCTATTTGAATTTGATGCCACCATTGTAGACTGTAAATACAGAATAAGATACACATTTTCAGACACAGTCAGTGGGTGAATCTGTTTTGTTCAGTGATATTTATTTGTTATAAGAGAAGGCTTTTGGAGGGAAGAATTGTTGGGGGGGTGATATTGAGGAGTAATGATAAAAAAAGAAAAAAAGAAAAAAAAAGAAAGGAAACATTAAAATACCCCCAAAAAGCAGAAGGAAATTCAGAAGGAAACACAAACAAGTAGAGTGGTTTTGGTATTAATGTTAAATTTAAAATCCGTTTGTAAAGATTTAGCAGTGTATAATAGAGATTCGCTGGTTTATAAACATTTCCATCTTTTTGTCTTTCTTTGTATGTGGCTGTCTCCATACCACACCACCCTGAAGTCAGCTTCATCCTACTCCCTCCCCTTAAGAATCTTGGATTCCATTCCTATAACCTCTCTGCCTCTGAAAGGTGAGCTTTTACACTATCTTACTTAGAATCAGGCCTCCAAGCCACTTCCAGGCCATCTCTACAGCACTGAGGCCTTCAGTAGCCCCTTTTTCTTGCTCCACTGAGTTGTTCTTCTCTATTAAGACTACATGATGGGGGTAGCTAGGTGGCGCAGTGGATAGAGCACCAGCCCTGGAGGCAGGAGTACCTGAATTCAAATCTGGCCTCAGACACTTAACACTTACTAGCTGTGTGACCCTGGGCAAGTCACTTAACCCCAATTGCCTCACTTAAAAAAAAAAAAAAAAGACTATATGATGGGGCAGCTAGGTGGCGCAGTGGATAGAGCACCAGCCCTGGAGGCAGGAGTACCTGAATTCAAATCTGGCCTCAGACACTTAACACTTACTGGCTGTGTGATCCTGGGCAAGTCACTTAACCCCAATTGCCTTACAAAAAAAGAAAGAGAGAAGAGAAGAGAAGAGAAGAGAAGAGAAGAGAAGAGAAGAGAAGAGAAGAGAAGAGAAGAGAAGAGAAGAGAAGAGAAGAGAAGAGAAGAGAAGAGAAGAGAAGAGAAGAGAAGAGAAGAGAAGAGAAAGACTATATGCTGGGGCAGCTAGGTGGCGAAGTGGATAAAGCAACAGCCGGACCTGAGTTCAAATCCAGCCTCAGACACTTAATTGTGTGAGCCTGAGCAAGTCACTTAACCCTCATTGCCCCACCACCACCAAAAGACTATACCCTGCTTGAGGTTTTGCCTAATTGCTTTTGTATCAATGTACATTTTGCATACTGTATATGTAGCACACAGTGTTTCTTAATAACAGTGTTACCTAGCTATGTCTGTCACATTTATAATTTAAAAAAGAAATACAGAGAAAAAAGTGACAATAAAAACTTTTTTTTGGTGGGGCAATGAGGGTTAAGTGACTTGCCCAGGGTCACACAGCTAGTAAGTGTCAAGTGTCTGAGGTTAGATTTGAACTCAGGTCCTCCTGAATCCAAGGCCAGTGCTTTATCCATTGTGCCACCTAGCTGCCTCCAAAAAAACATTTAAAAGAAAAATGTCATATACATCTGCCCCCTAGCATTTCTTCACATTTCCCCCTGTATCATGTAGTCCTAATTTAAGTCAGGCCCTCTTTCCACAGCAAAGCTCAAGTCCTCCCTTCTCCATGAAGGCCTCCCCAACCATGCCCACCCTTCAACAAGGCTCTTTCCTCTCCATTCCTGGAGCACACATTGTTGAAACCGCTCATTCAGCTCTTAAACAATTAACCAAAGGTAGTGTAGGTTAGCTTTTCCTGGATTTTTCCTATCTTCCCAATTGACTTGTAAGCCTCCCAAGTACAGCTATACAACAAACAGTCATGCAAACAAGTACCCAGGGCAGCTAAACTCATGAGCCAGGGGTTGTGACCATCATGGCACTCAGCCCTATATTTCTTTACAACATTAGCACAGTGCCCTACATAGAGTAGGCACATGTTTGTTGATGATCATTATTAAGGCTTCTTCTCTTTCATTCATCCAACAAACATGTACTCAATTATTTGTGTTTGTATCTTATTTCCTCTACTGGAATGGAAGCTCACTCTTTTTTTTTTTTTTTTTTTGCAGAGCAGTGGGGGTTAAGTGACTTGCTCAGGGTCACACAGCTAGTAAGTGTCAAGTGTCTGAGGCTGGATTTGAACTCAGGTACTCCTGAATCCAGGGCTGGTGCTTTATCCACTGCGCCACCTAGCTGCCCCCTCACTCTTTTTTTTTTTTTAATGAACATTTTAATTTATAGTTTTGAGTTCCAAATTCTATCCTTCTCTCCCTCCCCTATTCCCTCCCTAAGGTAGAAAGCAATGAGCTATAGGTTATGCATGTACAATTATGTAAAACACAGGAACCCTCTTTTGATTCAAATTTTGTATCTCTCCTAGCATGAAATGCCAAGTCCACAGTTAGAAGGCAGCTAGAGAGCTCAGTCGGTTGAGCGTTGGTCTTAGAATCAGGAAGACCTGAGTTCAAATGCTACCTCAGACACTCACTAGCTGTGTGACCCTGGGCAAGTCACTTAATGCCTGTTTACCTTAATCCACTGAAGAAGGAAATGGCAAACCACTCGAATATCCTTGCCAAGAAAACCCAGTATGGTCCACAGGGTCATAAAGAGTCAGACACTACTTAACAAGAACAACACAATAATTTTTTAAATGAATGATTGCTTAATTCCTTTTCTACCCTTCTTGAATTCTAAACCTATCACGACTATAATTCCATCTCTTAAATTTAAATGGAACAGAATCCAAGGAAAATATCACCTATGGTTAGCCAGATCTCATTTACCCAGACCAGATGATCAAGCCTCCTCTCTCACTACCTCTTTACCATTTCTGAATGCTTAAGTCGGAGAGCAGAGAAAGGGTAGAGACATATGAAACTGAGACCAGTGAATGCCACTATTCGAGACCATATCTGATTTGAAATTATCGACATTACCTGTGGATTTAAAGATCGATGCTCCCCTGTCTCAGGCTACCTCAGAGATAATCTCAGGTTGCCTGTACTTCCAAGATAAGTACCTTCATAAAGAGCACAAGAAGGTACTTCTTCCATCTCCAGCTCATCCCCCTCCATCATGGTAAAAGCAGCAAGGACTAGACTTAGTTTTTGGTTTTGTTTTTTTTTTTCCTTTTGCATCGCAAGATCTCAGAGGAATCTGGAATGGAATGAAATAGCTGGCAGGGCCTAAGGAATAGCAAAAGGCTCTTGGGCTGTAGATGCTCAGATAAGATCTCTAAGGGAACTAGGTAGCCAGATGACTTGTACTATAATACCTAGGTGCAGGGTAGCTGATAAAATGACTCTGGGCAGTTGCATCACAACATTTACACTGATCTTTTGGAGAGAAAGAGTGTTTACGATTCTCGTGTTACATTTCCTTTTATGGCTAGGTCAATTATGTACTGTGGATTAGACTGATAAAAGATTTGGGATCATTTCAGCTTCCTTCAGCATCACCAAAAACAATCATTAAATAAAATTCAGTTAATGCTGCTCAGTGAGAATCCTCAGTTTCTGTTAGTTCAGTATGTCTGTCCTGAATCATGGAAAACAAAACAGAAATAAAATAGGAAGCATTCTTTTCAGGTTAATACTCCCCAAACACAGTTTTTTCCAATATCTTTTGTATTTCTATGACTATTGTTGTTGTTGTTGTAAATTACTGTTGTTAAGTCATGTCACACAGCTTGATGAACATTAGCATTCTGTGCAAATATGGGGAGGCCTCTTGAGTCTGAGGCTTTGGCACAACTTCTTCATCATGCCAAAAGTTCATTTTATAACCTAACAAATTAACACAGGCCCACAAACTTTGAGTCCAATAAAAATGTGAAAAAAATGAGATTTTATTTAAAATTGAAGCTGTAACTTACAGTACTGGCACTATATTTGCACAGGATGCTAATGTTCATCCATGCTGTGATGTTATTAAATGGGAAAAGAACTAATGAAATGTTCAGGGACTATATGTTGTTTTAGCTCCTCTACAAAGCTGCATTATTAGTCACTCTGTTAAGAACCTTTTACTAGCTCCAGACGACTCTACTAGGTGCTATGGGGAGATACCAAATTAATAATAATAATAGCTGGAGGCAGCTAGGTGGTGCAGTAGATAGAACACGGGCCCTGGAGTCAGGAGGACCTGAGTTCAAATCCAGCCTCAGACACTTAACACTTAACTAGCTGTGTGACCCTGGGCAAGTCACTTAACCCCAATTGCTTCACCAAAAAAAAGAAAGAAAGAAAGAAAGAAAGAAAGAAAGAAAGAAAGAAAGAAAGAAAGAAAGAAAGAAAGAAAGAAAGAAAGAAAGAAAGAAAGAAAGGGAAACTGAGGTTAAGTGACTTGTCCAGGGTCACACAGCTGGTAAAGAGCCTGAGATCATATCTGAAGTCAGCTCTTCCTGACTCCGGGCCCAGCACTCTATCCCTTGCACCAACTAGCTGACCACTAATTCGTTAAAATTAAGAACAGACTTGGTCCTTAAGGCTTATTAGTTATAACCACCATCGACAAAGTTTATACAGCACATTAGGAGGTATCTGGGCCTCATTTGCCTGGGCTTTCCTTGATGAGTCAGTGTAGCTTGTCAAAGACTCTGACAACCTAGAGCTACTAAATGGACTTAGTGATTTGTACATCTGCACATGGTCAAGATAACTTCCTGGAAGGAAGTGGTGCATAGAGAGAGGAAAGGGGTGGGGGGAGGGTGGATGAAAGCAAGTGTTGGTACCAAGCCCAGTGATGTTTATGGGTGGGTAGCTTTTTCCCTATGCCAGCTCCTCCTCTAGTGAAGCTCACAGACACACACACATTCCGGAGCTGGAAGTCAAAGCATGCTCTGGAAAGAATGTCTTCTGCATCAACTGACAGACCTTCCTATTTCTGAGTGGGCCTTCTAGACTCAGTGCATTTTATATTTGTTAAAACATGTTCTTTAATCCGATAAGTGGCCACATTAAAAGAAGACTAAAGTATTGAGATGCCAGGGCCCCTGGCTGCACATGTCTAAAGACTGTCACAGGTATATACATACACATATATGTACACATATACATATATGTGTAATATAGAATGTGTATATAAACGACTTTATGACCCATAAATGGTAGATCTATTTTCCCCTCATGTCGTCTAAAAACATGTGTATATAATGTAGATACATACATGTTACATATAGCATTATCTAATATATAGCATGATATACATATATCTATACATACAATGACTTTATGACCCACAAATGGTGGTATTTTCCTTAGATGCCATCTTTAAAATATATGTGTATGGGGGCAGCTAGGGGGCCCAGTGGATAAAGCATTGGCCCTGGATCCGGGAGGACCTGAGTTCAAATTCGGCCTCAGACACCTGACACTTACTAGCTATGTGACCTTGAGCAAGTCACTGAACCCTCATTGCCCTGCAAAATAAATAAATAAATAGATAGATAGATAAATAAATAAATAAATGTGTATATAATATCGATATACATACATATATCAGATATAGCACTATATATGTATATAATATAGATACATATATGTAGCATTATATAATATTATATACATATGATGACTTTATGACCCCTAAATTGTAATGTTTTCCTTAGATGTCATCTTTAAAGTATACACGTATAATATAAATATACATATATATTATAAACACATATAGCATCACATATGCATATAATATGTACATATATATTTTAAGATGGCACTATATATGTGTATATGTATATATACATGTACATACGTAGCATTATACAATATATTATATTGTTTACATATCTATTTTTAAGGTGGCATCTAAGGAAAGCAGATTACCATCTATGGGTCATGAAGTCACACTGGGGACACACATGAATGGGGTTTGAGTAGATCACCCTCAGATATGTAGCACAAGTATTTATAGACACAACTCTACTCTTTGACTTGCCTAATGCTCATCGGTGATAAGCAAATTAGAAAATGGCAACAATGACCCCCTGTTGTCAACCCTAATGATTTTTAATAAACAATAATACATATAATTATTTAAAATGATAACAATAGCTAGCATTTATCTAGTGCTTTAAAGGTTGTCAAAACACCTCATATACATGATCTCATTTGACACTTAGAACAACCCTGTGAAACAGGTACTGCAGGTATTATCAGAGGAAACTAGGTTTCAAAAAGATTAAGTGATTTGCCCAAGTATTAGTAATGGAGCCTGAACCCAGTTTTCTACTGACTTCAAACTCAGTTAATATCTGCTTTCTTCGGAGGACTGACATTTTAAATGGCAGCAGTTATAAATTGCTGTTTTCCTTCCTATTCCTAAAGGTAATGGTTGGGGTAATATTTATTAATAAAAACTCAAATTTCCATAGCGCTTTATGGTTTCCAAAACCCTTGACTGACAAGCATGTGAAGTGCTACAACTATTATTCCCATTTTACAGAAAGAAAAACGGAGAAAGCAAGTAAATGACTTTTCCATGTTCGTGAATATAGCAAGTGTTCAAGCAGAGATTCAGACCTGAGTCTCCCAAATCCAAATCCTGGCCTCTTGCCACTTAACATGCTGCTTTTCTTTTGATATGATAGGCAATTCTAAAGAGGATAGCATCTTTCAGTTAAAAGAAGGAAGTTAAGAAAAAAAAATAGCAATACAGGCAATAATCTAATTTCCTAGGCATTTGAGAAACTGTAGGGCTATCCCAAATACTATTTTTTAATCTAAACATTAAATTATTTTTAAATTTTTTTTTTCAAATGAAGATCTGCCCTCTTTCCCTCCCATTTCCCCATCTATATACTATTCATTGAGAAGATTCAGGAAAATATACTAATGATCAAAATTATTTAGCAATGTTACAACTAATTTATTTTCTCATTTAATATCAGTAAGCTACTCAGGTTCCATTTAGAGTTTGTTTGTTTGTTTGTTTTGGTGAGGCAATTGGGGTTAAGTGACTTGCCCATGGTCACACAGCTAGTAAGTGTTAAGTATCTGAGACCGGATTTGAACTCAGGTACTCCTGAATCCAGGGCCAGTGCTTTATCCACTGTGCCACCTAGCTGCCCCCCATTTAGATTTAATCAAGAAGAAACAACTGAAATATTGTACCAACAATTGCAGCAGAACCTTTGAATATAACTGCATTATTTGTACCAAGAAGTTAAGATGGTTAGAGTCTCTTCTGTTTCTTTCTCCTTCTTGCAGAGGAGAGAATACAGGTCCTGGAGTCAGGAAGATCTAAATTCAAATCTAATCTCAGACCTTTGCTAGATTTGTGACCCTAGGCAAGTCACTCTGCCTCCCTGCCTCAGTTTCCTCATTTGTAAAACAAGGATAATAATAGCACCTACCTCACAGGGTTGTTGTGAGGATCAAATGAGATAATAATTGTAAAGTGCTGAGCACAATGCCTAACACATAGTAAGAATTATGTAAATTCTTATTATTATTTTATTTAATAAGTAAATTGAGATCATAGTAAGGGGAGGAATCAGCTTACTTAAATTCATGCTATTAGTCTAAAGTAACAGACCTTAGATGAGTGAGTAAACTTGTCAATTACTAGAAAAAAATATCTTGACATGTGAACTGAACAACATGGATATGGGGTGAAGTTTTTCCTCTATCCTCCATGAACATATCATTTAAACAATCTCAGCTTCTGACCATGAACTCCACAGAGCATTGTAGTATCAAAAACAACAAAAAAAGTTTCACATACATTAGGAGCATTCTGCTCCTAAATCGGGGGTTCTTAATCTTTTTGTGAGTGTGTGATGGATGCCTTTGGAAATCCTACGAAACCTTTGTACCCCTTTTTAGAATAATGTTTTTAAATAAGGTGCTAAATTTCAATCAAGAGGTTAGTAAAAATAAAGATGCCATTTATTTCCAATCCAAGGTCATGGACCTCCCTGAAATCTATCCACCGAACTCAGCGTAAGAACCCCTGGCCCTAGAAATATCCAACACATACTATCTCAGTGCCCCAAACCTTCCTTTTACAGAGAAGGAAAAAGTACCCACCCACAAACATGCCCCTTTCAAGACATACCAAAAAATCTTTTACAATACATAAGAGTGGTTAAAAGTTTCCAGATGGATAACATGCTGCTTTCCAAACCCTAACAAGAAGTTCTAGCACAGCTTCTGCAGAATCACTGTACTACTTAAAAAGTCAAGTATGTCATAATTTACTCCAGTTTCCTAATATAGCATCCACCATGCTGAGGGTGGAAAAGTTGACTTAAAACTCCTAACACCTAGAGATAGCTCTCTTCCTTTTCTCTTGTCCAAAGATGGTCTGCTGGACTCTTGACATTTTTTCCCCCTGGCTTGATGCACAAACTTGGGCTATGCCCATAAATCAATAGCTCATCTAAACCAATTTTGAAGTATAGGCACACAGGTGACTGGGGTTAACAGGCCCTTTATATACACTGTGGGGCATACCTAAGGATCCAAGGAAGGGGGCTGGAGGAGAGCATTCTAGGTCACTTCCTTACAGAATACATCGCACCCTTACTTGGCCCACAGATGTCACGCACCCCTTCCCACGGAGTAGGCCTGCGAATGGAAAAGAGGAAAGAAAGGGGGAGGGGAAGGACGAGAAAAAGAAAAAAAAAGGCCACAGGTGCCACATATCAGCTTTGGTCCTCCACTAAAAGATGAAGACAGATGGTGAAAGATGAGAGGTACCAGGAGCATTCCTTTCCTCTCTGGGAGGCAGAGAGGGTGAAAGGTGAGTTGGGGGACAGGCAAGCGTGGGGCGACGTTTCTCTCACTTCCATGAAATTTACCCCAGGACAGGGCAATACTGGAGGGAATGGGGGTCCCGTTCCTGGGTCTCCTCTCTAGATAAGGTGATGGTCCGGATGGCTCCGGGAGACCTGTCCTGGCCAGTCCTACCCACCCCCCCGGTTGGACTGCTCCTCCTCCTCCTCTTCCCCCCACCTCTTGGCCCGGCTAGCCCTAGCTCCGCCGGCGGCTCCGCCTCATCCCGCCCGGCTGACGGGAGCGGTGGGAGGGAAGGAGGGAGCGTGGCGTGGGGAGGAGGGGACTCGCGGCCCGGGATGCGCCCCGCGCCCCCTCCGCCCCTGCCCCTGCCTGCGCTGCGCTGCGCTCGCTCTCTACCTGCGCCTCCCCCCGCGCGCGCCGCGCTGCGTTCGCACTCACCAGCAGCACGGAGCCCCGCACCACCTCGGACACGCTCTGCCGCAGCTCGGCCGCCGTGCCGGGCTTGCTCAGCGCCCGGGTGAACTTCCGAGTCTCCGCCGAGGCGGGGAGCAGCGGCGGCTGCGACATCCTCTGCCTCCTGGCCGCCGCCGCCTCCTCCTCCTGGGGTCCCGGCCCGCGTCGGTCCGGCCACCGCCAGGTGCAGCCACCGCAGCCGGCCCAGCTTCTCCCTGCTGCTCCTCGCTCCAGGCTCCTGCCGGGGATCCCGAGAGAGCAGGCGGGCTCCTGGGCTGCGCAGGTCCTGGCTCGTTCCCTCCCCTCCGCAGCCGCCGCTGCTGAAGCTGCTGCCGCTGCCGCTGCCGCTGCCGCTGTCAAGCCCTGGTCCTGCCTCCTTTTCCTCGTCTAATGCCCGAGCCGGCGGTGGCGGCGGCTTCCCCACTCACTCCGGTCAGTGCTTCTTGTTGTTGCTCCTGAGGCTGTCCCGGCTCCCCCATGCTACCAGCTCTCACCGCCGGCGGCCTCCTCCTCTGGGCGGAGAGTCCAGCCCAAGGCGGGGCCGCGAGTGGAGGAGGCGGGGCTCAACCCCATCCAGAAACTGGCGAGCTCCCTGGGCGTCCCCCCCCAACCCCCCCCCCCCACACACACACTGTACCCCGTCTGGGCAAGGAGGGCATCGCTTGGTCTTTGGGCTAGTCCAGAGACGAAAAGGAAATAAAAGAATTGGGTGAAGTGTTCAGTGAGCAGGGCTCCCCAAAACGGATGTAAGTTAGAACAGTACAAATAAAGGCGGGGAAGGCAAAGACTAGAAGGGGAAAACCTGCGGCAAGAATACCCCGCATGAGACTTGACTCTGCAAATGTGGCGGTGTCGGGATGGGCCGAGATAGAAGAGTTTGGGATGTCCAAGGCAGCACTGGGAGATTGCTTTATAGAAAGGCAAGCCCAAGAACTAAGCTTCCAACTGTAATTTCCTAAGGGGAGGAAAGCAACCAAGAAGCCTAAAATGCCTCTTATTCGTAGAGAGTGTTGTATCTGCCATGGGGGTACATTGAGACTTCTCATATCCTAATATGGTATTGTCGGTATTGGGATCAAAAGTAGATTCCCCCCCCCCCCCTTATCATTCCTTCGGTACAATGGGAGAAGGTTATGGAATCAGAAAGCCTGCATTCAGCTCCTCTGATAATGATTTGTCTGAGTGATCCTGAGCAAGTCATAAGCTCCCTTGACTTCAGTTTTCTTCTCTATAAAATAGTGGGTGAAATAAAAGGTTAAGATGTATAACTTTGTATGGTTACCAATTCCAACAATACCTCATCTTCTCTACAACTTAGATGGTCTTCAAGAGTTGTAGCTGAAATTAGGCTGGTCCTCAGAAAGACCTACATGTAGATTGGTAGAGAGAGCTGATCTCAGAGCTTATCCTCTTGCTGACCAATCTTCTGAGAACAGTCATCTCAACGTGACAAGCATCAGAGTAAGAGGTAAATGGAAAGATGAAAGGGACCATAAAGCAGTGTAGTGCAACCCTTTCCTTTTACAGATGTAAGAAACAAGCCTAGAAAGATTCAGTAAGGTACTCAGGGTCACACAGCTAGTAAGTATCTGAAGCAGGATTTGATTTCTAATTCAAAGTCCAGTGCTCTATTGTGGCACAGTGGATGAAGCACTGGCCCTGGAGTCAGGAGTCCCAAATTCAAATCTCACTCACCTCAGACACTAGTTGTGTGACCCTGGGCAAATGACTTAACCCCAATTGTCTTAAACATCCAAGGCTATCTCCAGTCATCCTGATATATATCTTGACATTGGACCCAGATGGCTCAGGAGGAGGAAAAAGTGAGGTTGGTGACCTTGCATAGCCCTTCCTCACTTAAATCTAATTCAGTGCAAGTCATGACATCACCCCCATGTCACCGTCCTCTTCAAGAACCAAGGACAAACAACATTCTTTACTGGAGATGATTAACAAATAATTGTTAAACAAATGGGTGAACTGCATCTTTGTTTCCTTGAGATAAATTGAAATTTTCCTGTCCTCATTCTCAGCTGCTAGTGACCTACCCCCTAAATTTTCTTGAATTTATATATTGATTCTGTATGTTTTATGGCTCTCTAGAAAAGAGAGGTAAGAGGTGTAGCCGTGGCATAATGGAAACCTAGCTGGCCTTAGGACCAGTAAGAAAGGAGTTAGAATTCTGTTTCTGACACTTCTGGCTCTGTAAACCAGGGCATGTCATTTAACATAGTAGGCCTGGTGATTTTCTAACTATAATCTGCAGAGAAGATACCAACCTATATTGGCAGAGGGAGTTTTCTCAGTTGATAGTTCCCTATACTAATAAAACCACAGGGGGGCAGCTAGGTGGTGCAATGGATAAAGCACCAGCCCTGGATTCAGGAGGACCTGAGTTCAAATTTGGACCTCAGACACTTGACACTTACTAGCTGCGTGACCCTGGGCAAGTCACTTAACCCTCATTGCCCCACCAAAACAGACAAACAAAAAAACCCACAGGTCCAGTCTCTGCCCCTATGCTTTGTATACATGTATATGGTATCTCTCCTAATAGAATGTAAGTCCCATGAGCATCGGGCCGTTTCATTCTTGTCTTTGTGTACCCAGCACCTAACAGTGCTTAATAAAATACTTTACTGAATGATTTAGCTTCTTCATTGTCAGTAATTCTCCCTTCAAAAAATAGACTGGAAAAAAACAAAACTAAAAAAACTACCACTGTATTTGTTCAACTCCTGAAGTCAAAGAAAACGAGGACTATAATGTTTTATAATGAAGCTACAAGTACTTTACCTACTACGACCCAGTGAACCCTTAGGGTAGTCATTTAAATGGCTGTAGTTGTATATTATTATTTTCATTGTTATAGGTGAAGTCACTGGTGAAACTCACTGTATGTATAAGATCTGTAGTGAACTTCCATTATTTTTAGAAACATTTATGGGGCAGCTAGGTGGTACAGTGGAAAGAGCACCGGACCTGGAGTCAGGAGTACCTGGGTTCAAATCCGGTCTCAGACAGTTAACACTTACTAGCTCTGTGACCCTGGGCAAGTCACTTAACCCCAATTGCCTCACTAAAAAAAAAAAAAAAAAAAAAAAAAAAAAGAAACATTTATAAAACCTAAAGAGGATCCAATCAAAACTTTTAAAAAGGAGAAGAGTGAAACCCAGAGTTAGATAAAGTCTCTATCCAATGGGCTCACTATCCAAAACAAGTCTCCTCTTTTTGGTTATGCCATATTTAAATTTTAAGGTCACTCTGTGAGAGAAACTTTGAGGGAGAAGTAGTGAAGTACTTTGCATTTTATTTTATTCACTGAAGTTTAGATGATTCTGGAAAGCTCCCTTAAAGAAGCACAGTTTCCATAGCATATGGTAAAAGTTGGACAAGAAGCAAACTCTTAGTATAGGAGATTCATGCAGGTTAAAAAGGATTCCTGAAAGAAAACACTGGAATAGAGGGGAGCAGGTAAAATCAACAGACAATAGAAAATAGAGATCTTATTTAGAGAATCAGTTTAGGTATAGTATAAAGAGAACTAGAAGTGAAATCAGAACATCTGGATTCAAGGAACAATTCCACTACTTACTAGCTCTGTAACCTTGGGCAAGTCATTTAACTTTGAGGTTTCAGTTTCTTCATATGTAAAATGTGAATAATCATTGGCTTTTATAGAGTACTTTAAATTTTGCCCAGAGCTTTCCATCCATAGTCTCATTTGAACTCTACAGCAACTCTGTGAAATTTGTATTATTATCCTCATTTTAGAGATGATGAAACGGACATTAAGTGACTTGTTTATACAACAAGATTCAAATCCAGGCAGGTCCTACTGACTGTCCAGTACTCTATCCATCAGGCCCCTGAGAAAGTTGTAGGATCTTAGGATCCAAGATTTAGAGGTAGAAAGTGCCTAGTCTAACTCTTACCACACTCCTTCATTTTATAGGTAAGGAAACTGGCCCAAACCTTGGCCAAGGTGACATGGGTAGTAGCAGAGCTGGGGTTTGAACTCAGATACTATGATTCGGTGTGTACAATATTGTTAATATCAAATGGCATAATGCATATACATCACTTTACAATTCCTTGGGTAACTGTAGAGTTATTAGTATCATCTGTGTCTTTCAGAAGACACCAGAGAGCTCTTCATACTGGGTGGTTTAGACATTCTTGTGACAAGCTGAAATGTGGAGTATATTGTCTCTAATTTCTACAATTCTCTTCCATTCCCTAGCCTATGAGTTTGTGAGATGAGACTAATAGGCCAAATATTAGACACTAAAGGGCTTTCTTCCTATTGGAGAATGGTTATACAAATGTGTTATATGAATGCCATGGAAATATTATTGTACCATAAAAAGTGATGAAGTGGATCATTTCAAAGGAACTAGGAGGATCTTTATGATCTATCCAGAATGAAATGAATAAAAATGAGAACAATTTTATACAGTGATAATGTCATTATAGAGAAAAACAATTTTGAAGGACTTTGAAACTCTGAACAATGTAATAAATCACCAGCCCAAAGAATAAAAATAAAATGGGCTACTCACCTCTTTTTTTTTTTTGAGGTAATTGGGGTTAAGTGACTTGCCCAGGTTCACACAGCTAGTAAGTGTTAAGTGTCTGAGGCCAGATTTGAACTCAGGTCCTCCTGAATCCAGGGCCGGTGCTCTATCTATCCACGGTGCCACCTAGCTGCCCCCAGCTACTCACCTCTTGACAGAAAGGTGATGAACTTAAAATGCTGAAAGAGACATACGTTTTCCAACATGGCTAATATGGGAATTTGTTTTGTAGACTGTATTTAAATATTCAGACATTTTTCAGACATTGCTAACTTAGGAATGTATTTTGCCAGACTATATAAATATGGTTTTTAAAATAGTATTTTATTTTTTCCAGTTACATGTAAAGATAGTTTTCAGCATTTGTAAATATGTTTTATGGGGGGTATTTTTTGGCTAGTAATTGTTATTTCATTAATGGGGACAGTAGGAAAGCCAGATTAATTATAAAATACTTGTTATGCGAAAAGTTAAAAAAAAAATTTTTTTAAGAGGGATGAGGTTAGCAGAAGTGAGAATGTACTGAGCCTGAGCAAGAGATGAGAGGTGAATGGGAAATGAGATGTCTTGAATTGGAAGACGACCTTTTAAAGTGGATCTCCAGAAGTTTTACCAGCATTGGTGAGATCTTTTAGATATGCCCCTCTCTTAATTTGGAAGGGGCTCTTTCTCCTTTCCTCCACTAACAATTTCTCCAATGCTCTGCCCTCCTTCTTCTGCCCTTTTCTCTACGGATGCCAAGACACAGACCGTCAATCCTCCCACGCACAGTCCACTGGGCAATTAACACTGGGCCTGGGTGAGGCTGTGGCGCATGCTCAGGAGTTTGGGCTGTTTCCTGGTAAAGTGGAAATCCGAGTCTTCAGCATTCACGGGAGAAGAGGCTACGCCTATTCCGTGTTGATTGGCAGCGACATTACCTGCCTGGGGTTCAAACTCTCTGCGAGCTAGAATCCTGAACTTCCGGGAGGGTTTCTATTGCCTTCCTGGTCCTGGGACTCAGAAAAGCCCATCCCTGAGAACCGTATACGGATGCAGTAAGCAGTCTTGTTCCATTAGATCGCAGGATCCTCTGAGTTTAAGAGGCAGGAAACGAGCCTCCATCCTTTTAAATACAAGGATCGCCTCATTTTAAACGAAATGAGGCATAAGGAGGGGTGGGGTGGTAGATATGAGACTGGGCACACGCTCAAGTACTGGTTGAGTCGAATTGTTATCTGGATTGTGCCTGCAGGATGTAGTGATGGATGAGGAAAGAAAAACAAACCAGGACGATTATAAAAAACTAATCTGAAACTAATAGTAAAGTGGAGTGTGCAAGCCCTTCTTGGACTTGGACCTTTTCTCCCGGGAGTTAGCATAATCAGTCAAGGCCACCCACAACCAGCATTTAGATCCTGGAATTGTTGATGTTATTCTTCCACCCCCCCCCCATCCCCCGTCTCTCTCTTTCAAACATCAACTGGGAATCAATACACTTGGGTTCATCTACCAACCAATCAGTGCTCTTCTGGGTTACAGAGGGGGCATGGGGGTGGGGTGGGGAAGAGTTTGAGGGTCGGTCGGGGAGGCTGGCAGTTAATTGCCCTTCGGTTCAAATCACAGCTCTGTGACCTTGAGCAGATAATCAAAAATCTCTGTGCCTTAGTTTCTTAATATGCAAAATTAAAGATGACTAGATGACCTTCAGGGTCCTTATTATCTCCAAATTTCTGATCCTGGATCATAGAGTGGTATTTTAATAGGAATCCCTATCTACTTCCAGGAAGAGATTTTAAATTTTAATGAACCAAACTGTAAGGCATCCTTGAATTTGTTTACTGAAAATACTAATAAATCGTGAGGTATTTTTATTAGTAAGTGAAATTTCCTGTTTTTCATGAGGTAAAATTTGAACAGAATCCCAAATTGTGATATATCTTATACTTCAAAGAGTTTCCCGTTTACATAAGACTTTAGGGTTTACATTAATGCTTTATCTCATTTGTTCTCCATCCTCCCTCCCTTTTTTTCCCCAGGGTAATGAGGATTAAATGACTTGCCCAGGTCACACAGCTAGTAAGTGTCAAGTGTCTGAGGCCGGATTTGAACTCAGATCTTCCTGAATCCAGGGATGGTGCTTTATCCACACTATGCTCCATTCCCCTTTTCACACATGCATAGAAAGTTAAATGTCTTGTCCAGGGTCTGAAGTTGGTAAATTATAGTGATATGTACCACCAGAGGGGGAACTTGAACCCACTTCTGACTTAAAGTCCAACCTCATTTTCACTATATTCTGCCTCAAATAATTAAAACTTCCTCTCTAGCATTCGCATCCCATTAATTCTTGACATTATATTTATTTGGCTACCAATATTTTGAGGATTTCATATGGGAGGCACCCCCTAGAAAAGAGAAGATTACAACCCATTCATCCTCTTATCTACGTACAATGGAACTCTTTTCTGTGTTTTTCGATAAAAGGATCCACAATAAGAATTGAAAACTGAGGGGATGCCTGTCATATATGATTGTGATGGAATGTTGTTGTTTAATCATGTCTGAGTCTTTGTGACCCCATTTGGGGTTTTCTTGGAAAAGATACTAAAGTGGTTTGTCATCTCCTTCTCCTCCTTCTCCAGCTCATTTCACAGATGAAATTGAGGCCAACAGGATTAAGTGACTTGCCCAGCGTCACAGGGCTAGTAAGTGTCTGAGGCCATATTTGAACTGAGGAAGATGAGTCCTCTTGATTCCAGGATCAGGGCTCTCTCCACTGTGCCACCTAGCTATCCTGAAGTGACAGAATATTGTGCTATAAGAAATGACTAAGAGAATGGTTTCAGAAAAAACTGGGAAGACTTTTATGAACTGATGCAAAATGAAATGAGCAAAACCAAGAGAACACAGTACACAGTAACACCAATATGGTAATAATAGTCATCTGTGAAAGACTTAGCAACTCTAATACTTAACCCTTATTTGCCTCAGTTTCCTCATTTATAAAATGGAGACAGTAGTAGCATCTACCTCAAAGGATTGTGGTGCGGATCAAGAGAAAAGAATTGTAAAGCACTTAGCCAGGCAACCTGACAATTGTAAGAACCATATAAATGTTAGCTATCATCATTATCATTATTTCATAATGATATAGTAATTATATGTGATGATCCATAATAATTCATAATGATCCATAATAATTCCAAAGGACTCATGATGAAAAATGCTATCAACCCTCAGAGAGGGAACTGATGGACTCTGAGTGCAGATTAAAGCATATTTTTTCTTTATTTTTTTCTTCCTTCTTTTCCTATACAACATGGTTAATGTAGAAATATGTTTTGCATGACTTCATATGTATAATGGGCATTTTATTTCTCGCCTTCTCAATGGGGGGCAAGGGACAAAAAGAATTTCAACCTGAAAGTAAAAATAAGAAGGAAAAAAAAACACACAAAAGTCTCCACATTATGTCTTAGAGACCTTCCTTCATTTCTTTTGATTCTCAGGCTCCTATTTATAACCCTTCCCTAATACCACTATTCTACATAAGTAATCGTCTTTTTTTTTTCTATTTCCCAAACCTCTGGAGGATTGATTCATTATTTTCCAGGACTGATAGATTTTGTTTGAGAAGGCATGGGAGAGATGAAGTGCATGTATTTTAGCTACAGTCTAGCAATATTACTTAACCAAGCTAAAATTATGAACATCCAGGGAGGGATGCAGAACAAGGCACCAAAAGAGACAAATCCGTGTGAAATGGCAAATGGTCCTGCTTTACTGTATGAGGTTTTTTTCAGAATGCCATTTCTCACAAACTATGATTTTTCTCTCCTAAGCTAACTGCTTCAGTGGGGAGCTGACACTGCCCATATGCCTTAGAAAAAAAATCAACAACAAAATGACACTTTAGGATTATTGTCTTGTTAGATCCTTGTTGCCATCTCTTTGTGATATAAAGAAAAGTAACAGCAGATGCCTAAAAGGAGACCCTAATCTGCACTATTATCTAATATGATGCTAGATTATGAAGAGTCAAGACTCTGGAATTTCTAGTAGATCCAGTCCATCCATGACTGACTTTGGTCATATGTAGGGAGTGGTTAGAAGGGCTATCAATGTACTTCATAGCAAAGGTGGGAGCCTGGGGAATGTTGTTCTTACTGGTCGGTGAAGATATTGGTGGGTGGAGAAGGTGAGGTCTAATTGTAGTCTAGATATTTTGTATATAAATGAATGCATTGCAACTAGACATCAGCTAATCCAATTGGCTAAGATCTTTAAGTGATAAGTTATTACATCATCATTTCCTAGTTTTGATGGATTTAATAATGTCCTCTTATATGTGTTCATTTTTAAAATCCTTTCATTAGCAAGTAGAATTTGTGTCCATCTGCACATGGTAGAGACAATGTCAGAGACTCCTGGGTAGGATGAACTAGTGCAGAGTGAAGTGAGCAGAACCAGGAAAAATCACACAGCAACAATACTGCCTCCTCAGTGAGAAATGGAAGACAGAAAGCTCTAGAGAGCGATCTTCTCAACTGAGGAGGCTATGAGGCAGGTGGCAGGGGACTCCCCATGCAGGGGAAAGTCCTCTAGGACATACCCCTTGCAGCCTTCCCAGCCCCCGGGTAGGAGGAGCAAAGGCAGCAAATGGTGGGAGTGATCCAAGACTGAGGCTTGGCTGGGCTTAACAGGATACTTGTAGAGTAGGATTGGTTCACCAAAAGATCAAGATGGGGAGAAGAGAAGAGTGTCTAGTTCGAGAGAGATGGCCTGGGAGAGAATTGAGGGGTCAGGAGATTGGGACAAAGAGAGTAGGCACCATCTTTGGGTGTAGCTTAAGTGAGGTAGAGGAGTAGGTCATAGGAAGTTGAGTAGCTTCAGGAACCAAGAAGTTGGGACTTTTTTTTTTCTTTTTTGCTGGGCAGTGAGTGTTAAGTGACTTGCCCAGGGTCACACAGCTAGTAAGAGTCAAGTGTCTGAGGTTGGATTTGAACTCAGGTCCTGAATCCAGGGCCGGTGCTCTATCCACTGCACCACCTAGCTGCCTCAAAGTTGGGACATTTGAGAGAGAGAGTCAATATGTGTGGTGAAGTTCCCTAGTATGAAGATGAGAGTTGTGAAGGAGAGAAAAATTGTAAGCCAGGAAGCAAACTCATTGAGAAATAGAGAGTGACCTGGGGTCTGTAGATAACACCTACCATATTTTACAGGAAAAGTAGAGGACATTCACTGTCCTCTTCCTTTTCTCCCCTCTTCCTAATCTTATATCACTCAGTTGCCTTCTGCCACTTTCTCTTCCTTCATCCTTCTCTCACATGATGAAGTGGCCTTCCTCCTGACCTTCCGCTTGTTCAAGTGATCCCATTCTATCTCTCTCCTTCAATAGATTGCCCCTCTAAGTCATCTTTACTCTTTCTCTTTTTTTCTTTTTCTTAATTTAGGAAATAAAACAAGCATTTCCATAACATAGTAGAATAAATAAAAAAGATGATTGCCCATGAAACTGAAAATCTGTCATGTACAACTTGCTATTCCTTTTAAATATACAATAAAGTTATTGTGTAATTTTTTTTTCTTTGATAAAAAGTATTTACCTAAAACCATCAGGAAGCATTATTTGTCTTGGGGATGCGCTAGAAGTCTTCTCAGTAAGATCAGGTGTGAAAAAAGGATGCCCACTGTCACCAATATTATTCAGTTTTGTATTGAAAATCCTAGCAATAGCAATAAGAGAAGAAAAAGAAACAGAAATCAGGATAGGGAACAAGGTAGTAAAACTATCTCTTTGTATAAACAACATGGTGATATACTTGGAAAATCCCAAAGACTACACTAAAAAGTTTATCTCTTCTGCCCTTTATAGCTAAACTTTGTAGCTAAACTCCTAAAAAAGGCCAATATATAACGAGTGTCTCCATTTTTCCCCTCTTAGTCTCTTAATTCGTTATAATCGGTTTTCCCACATTATCATTAAACCAAAACTGCTCTCTTCAAACTTATTAATGATCTCTTAGTTGATAAATCCAGTGGCCTTTTCTCAGTCCCCATTCTCCTGCACCCCTGCAGTCTTTGGCACTGTTGATCACTGTCTCCTCCTTAATTCTCTCTAGGTTTTTGGGACACCACTGTCTCCTGGTTTTCCTCCTACCTATCACCATCCCTCTGTCTCCTTTGCTGGATCCTTCTCCTAAGCCTAGAAGTCCCTCAGGGTTCTGTCCTAGGCTCTCTTTTCTTCTCCCTCTACACTACTTCACTTGGTGATCTCATCAGCTCCCATGGGTTTAACTGCCACAGCCTGTCAATTTCACCTTTGCAACATCTCTCCTATATGTCCCCTTCTTTCCTCAGATACTTACAGACCTTCATCACCTTATGTCTTGATTATTGCAATAGCCAGCTGGTGGGTCTGCCTGCCTCAAGTCTCTCCCCACTCCAGTCCATTCTTCATTCAGTCACTAAAGTGATTCTCCTAAAGCACAAGTCTGACCATTTCTTCCCCCTACTCAAAAAACTCCAAAGACTCCCCACTGTCTGCAGGACCAAATACAAAATGATCTGTTTGTCATTCAAAGCCCTTCATAACCTAGCCCCCTCACCCCTTTTTAGTCTTCTTACACATTATTCCTAGAGACGTACTCTTCAATCCATTGACACTGGCCTCCTGGCCAAATGATATTGGATCTCTAAACTCCAGGAATTTCCTCTGGCTGTCCACCTCTTCTCCATCTACTGACCTTACTGGCTTCCTTTAAGTCCCAACTAAAATCCCATCTTCTACATTAAACCTTTCCCAAATCCTATTAATTCTAATGCCTACCTTCTGTTATTTTCTATTTGTCTTATATATAGCTTGCTTTGTATTTATTTGCTTGTATATTACCTCTCCCTTAAATTGTAAGCCTGTGGAGGGCAAGAACTATCTTTTTTGTTTTTTGGTGAGGCAATTGGGGTTAAGTGACTTGCCCAGGGTCACACAGCCAGTAAGTGTTAAGTGTCTGAGGCCGGATTTGAACTCAGGTCCTTCTGACTCCAGGGCCAGTGCTCTATCCACTGCACCATCTAGCTGCCCCGGGAAGGACTATCTTTTGCCAATTATTTGCCTATCTCTAGCACTTAACACAATGCCTAGCATATAGGAGATACTTAACAAATATTGATCGATTGATTGATTGATTGATTAAAGAAAAAACAATTTTGGGAGAATTCTGATCAATACGATGAGTGTCTGCTACTCCAGAGAACCTATGAAGAAGCATGATCCCCATGCTTCTAACAGAGGAATGAAAGACATGAGATAAAGAGCAAGACATACATTTTTGGACATGGCCAACATATAGATTTGTTTTGCTTGACCAAGATAATTGATTACAAGAGTTATTCTTCTCTTTTCCCTTGGAATGTGAGGTGGTTGCATATGATTTGAGAAGTAGAGATAGTGATAATATTGCCCGAAAAAGTGTCATTAAAAACATTTTCATAGAATAGAAAGATGTTCAGAAGAAAACACAAACAGGACAACTTTGAAAATAACGTGAAAATTACATACATTATTAAAAAAAAAGAAATCAGTACATGATGGAAATGTGTAGTTCCACATAGTTCTCTTTTTTGCTTTGTATATAGTAATGCTCTCTTTTGGTGTTAATTTTAGAATAAAGAAATTAATTTTTTTTAATAGAAATGGTCCTGTGGGAGCTGACTTTATCTGTTGTGTACAAATGAAGTATAGGAATTGACCTGCAATTTCATTGGTATTGGGACATCCCAAATAAGGAAATTCCCTCTTGATTGCTGCCGGGCACTTTATCCAAAATCTATAGTCTTAAAGAGTTAACCACCGAAAGGTTAAGTAACTCACCCAGGCTCACATAGCATATATTGGAAGCAAGACTTAAACCCAGGTCTTCTAGTCTTCAAGGGCAATGCTGCCTTTCTAAATATTTTAACATGTACAATCAAAAAACATATAGAGAAGACAATTGACCTACATACAGTTCCTAGAGAAAATCAGTGGACATATGCAACTAAATTAGTAGACTTCTGTTTAATTAAATGTCGGTCCTTCACTGACATAAAATCTATGATCATCTCACTTCTTCAGAAAAAGATTCTGATTGAAATGGAATTTTTGTAGCCTTTTTTTTTTCTAAAAAAAAGGATATTGGAAAGTTCCCATATATATGAAAATATTTATTGTAGTAGCACTTCTATGTTAATAAAGAACTGGAAGCAAAGAGGGTGCCCACTGATTACAGAATGGCAGAACAAATTGCGATATATTAATGTGATGAAAATATTCCTCTAAGAAAAAATAGATATGAATTCAGAAAAACTTGAGATTTGTGTGAAATGATGCACAATAAAGTTGTTACAGTAGGAAAACAATTTACTACATCCTTGAAGTGACATAGAGGAAAATAATATCAAGGATTTCTAAGAACTCTTATCAGTGACAATTGATTTCAGTGATGGGAAAGCATGCCTCCTTTTTCTAAGCAGAGATGTGGCAGAGTATATAGGTGCAGAAGGAGAAATATTTTCAGACATAACCAATGTGTTGGTTTATTTTGCTTAACTATTTTTCTTTGTTACCAGGCAAGGTGATACTGGGCGAGGGCTATTTGGAAGTTATACCTATGTTTTTGTTTTTGGGGTTTTTTTTGTGAGGCAGTTGGGGTTAAGTGACTTGCCTAAGGTCACACAGCTAGTAGGTGTTAAGTGTCTGAGGCCAAATTTGAACTCAGGTCCTCCTGACTCCAGGGCCGGTGCTCTATCCACTGCGCCACCTAGCTGCCCCATACCTATGTATTTTAAAAGTACTCAGTTAGCTTGCTGTCTTGGGGAGGGAGGAGGGAAGGGAGGAAGAGAGAAAAAAATTGGAACTAGAAATCTTATAAAAACAAATGTTGAAAAATATCTTTACATGTAACTAGAAAATAATAGAATACTTTTATGGTTCAAAAATGTTTTTAAAAAAGTAGTCAGTTAGTCAATAAACATTTATTAAGCATCTAGTATGTGCCAAGCACTGTGTTAAACACTGGGGATACA
This sequence comes from Dromiciops gliroides, assembly GCF_019393635.1. NCBI lineage: Eukaryota > Metazoa > Chordata > Mammalia > Microbiotheria > Microbiotheriidae > Dromiciops > Dromiciops gliroides. Next base: position 157,955,279 of record NC_057863.1, read on the forward strand.
AAAAAAGGGCAAAACACAGTCCCTGCCTTCAAAGAGCTATTTTTTTTAAAAGGAAGGTAACCAAAAATCAATACAAATTTGGGTGGAAAAAGTTAAAAGAAAGAATCTGTATAGGTCCTTTGGGTGAGAAAATACATCCCCAAAGCAAAGTAATAACTAGCAATTCTGGCAAATAAGGCAAGTATTACAAAATGTTCCAAAAGCAAACAATAAAAAAGGTGTCCTCAGATTAACTTTTTTTTTGGGGGGGGGGCAGGTAAATGAGTATTAAGTGATTTGCCCAGGGTCACACAGCTAGTAAGTGTCATGTATCTGAGATTAGATTTGAACTCAAGTCCTCCTGAATCCAGGGTTGATATTTTATCCACTGTGCCACCTAGTTGCCTCCTAGATTAACTTTTTGGGGGGGTGGGTAAGACAATTAGGGTTAAGTGACTTACCCAGGGTCACACAGCTAGTAAGTGTCAAGTGTCTGAGGCTGGATTTGAACTCAGGTCCTCCTGAATCCAAGGCCAATGCTCTATCCACTACGCCACTTAACTGCTCCAAGTAGATTAATTTTTTTTTCTTTTTTAGTGAGGCAATTGGGGTTAAGTGACTTACCCAGGGTCACACAGCTAGTGAGTGTTAAGTGTCTGAGGCCAGATTTGAACTCAGGTACTCCTGACTCCAGGACTGGTGCTCTATCCACTGCACCACCTAGCTGCCCTAGATTAACTTTTAAAGACAAATTCTATTGAGGTTGTTGAGAGAACTCAGATGCTGAGATAACAAGGCTCCATGGATGAAGATATTAGGGAATTGAGGAGAGAGAGCAGGGTGGACCCAGGCCAAGCAAAGACATACCTCAGGTATGGCTATGAAGGTAAGAGGAAAAAGCTTGCTATCCAGGAGCTTCCTATTTGAGCTAATTGTGCTTGCTAAAGAGAAGCTAAGCTCAGTTGTTTGTCTACTAAAGGAGCATAAATACTGTCAATGTAGCCTAAATTTCAGCACCCTGGGACAAAGTCCTAGTCACCCTGCCTAACCAAATATGAACATTTTTTAAGTTTCTCCAAGACCAACTATGTTTTGACTTACTGGAACGTAATTCAATTCATTTTTTGTAAGACTTCTAAGTATAACGATGATTTGGTACCACAAACCTGGAAGAACATTAGAATTTATTTTTTTTTGGTGGGGAAAGTAGTCACTTTGGAGTTGTTGTTCATTTTTGTTTTCAAAGAGGACCAATGACATCAAGATGTTGGGATATGGGTGATGTCTTGACTTTCAAGTGAATTGAATCTAAGTGAAACAGAGTTGTACAAAGTTGTCAGCCAGGGGCGGCTAGGTGGCACAGTGGATAAAGCACCCGCCCTGGATTCAGGAGTACCTGAGTTCAAATCCGACCTGGGACACTTAACACTTATTAGCTGTGTGACCCTGGGCAAGTCATTTAACCCCAATTGCCTCACTTTAAAAAAAAATTTTTTTTAAAAGAGAAAGGGAAGAAGGAACAAAGTTGTCAGCCTCACTCTCTCTTCCAGACTCATCAAAGTCCAGTGACAAGACAAATGTCAAGATGACTGGCCTCGGACTGGGATGCAGTGGATGACCTTTGGCATCTTCAGTGTATGACCAAGCTCTTAGTGCTGTGCAGCACCTGTGCTTCAGCTGCCTTCACGGAAGTTAGAACAAATTGTTCTGATCCATCCTATCCTCTAGGGGAAATCTTCACATGCTTGGGGTATTCATCCCCCTAACTCACCAGTCGGGTTTAAGGCCTCTTAATTACTCTCAACCTGGTTTAGCCTGTCTGCCAAGACAGTTTTACCAGGGTGTAGCCACTGGGCATGCTACAGCTTCTTGAAGCCACAGGTGAGAGCTGGGTGACAGATGGACACCAAAGATGGATGAGCAGCCCTGAAAAGGGCTCAGCAAGCCCTCACACCAGAGGTGCTAGTGCTCCCTGAACAGAGTAATCAATAGGAGTTGATCTATTTGGTCAATAATGAAAATGGTCCTGGAAGTCCTGTAATTTTCCATTCTTGTGATTTTCGAAAAAGATCATCCTTCTTTCTTTCACTATTTCCAAGTTGCTAGATAGCACCATGTATCATTTCACACTTGAAGCATCTCTGTTTTTGTCATTTAATATTTTACTTTTTCCCAATTACATGTAAAAACAATTTTTAACCTTTTTTTTTTCAAATTTTAAGTTCCTAATTCTCTCCCTCCTCCCCCTCATTGATGAGGCAAGCAGCTTGACATAGGTTATATATGTGTAGTCATGAAGCATTTCTTTCTCTTTTTTGCAGGGCAATGAGGGTTAAGTGGCTTGCCCAGGGTCACATAGCTAGTAAGTGTCAAGTGTCTGAGACCAGATTTGAACTCAGGTCCTCCTGAATCCAGGGCCAGTACTTTATCTAGCCACTGTGCCACCTAGCTGCCTCTGAAGCATCTCTTTCTTAATAAACAAGTATTTCTTTTGCTAAAATATTTTTGTTTTGTTGTTTTGTTTTGTTTTTTTTTTTGTTTTGCAGGCAATGGGGGTTAAGTGACTTGCCCAGGGTCACACAGCTAGTAAGTGTCAATTGTCTGAGGCCAGATTTGAACTCAGGTACTCCTGAATACAGGGCCAGTGCTTTAACCACTGCGCCATCTAGCTGCCCCTAAAATATTTTTTATAATGAAAACTATAATTGTGAAATGGAGACAATGCCCTATGGTCTAAAAGCCACCCTCATTACCAATCTGTTAAAGAATCCCAGCACTAGAAATTTGAGGAATAAGAATAGGCAATGAGGAAACGAAACTATCGCTCTTCACAGACCATATGATAGTATTCTTAGAGAATCCTAGAGAATCAACTAAAAAACGAGTTGAAACAATGAACAACTTTAGAAAAGTTGCAGGATATCAAATAAACTTTCATAAATCATTAGCATTTCTTTGTATTATTAACAAAACCCATCATGAATAGACAGAGAAATTCCATTTTAAATAATTATAGACATTATAAAATATTTGGGAGTCTACCTACCAAGACAAACCCAGGGACTATATGCACACAATTATAAAACACTTTTCATATACATAAAGACAAATCTAAACAACTGGAAAAGTATTCATTGCTTATGGGTAGGCCATGCCAATACAATAAAAATTATAATTCTACCTAGATTAATTTATTTATTTAGTAACATACCAATCAAAATACCAAAGAATTATTTTATAGAGCCAGAAAAAATAATAAAATTTATCTGGAAGAACAAAACGTCAAGAGGATGAAAGGAATCATTTAAAAAAAAAAACATGAAGGAAGGCAGCCTAGCAGTAGCAGATTTCAAACTATATTACAAAGCAGTAATCATCTGGTACTAGCTGAGAAAGAGAGTGGTAGATCAGTGGAATAGATTAGGTACATAATACACAGTAATAAATGACCATAGTAATCTAGTGTTTGATAAACCCCAAGACTCAGGCTTTGGGGGCAAGAATATATGATATTTTACAACAATTGCTGAGAAAACAGGAAAATTGACAGAAATGAGGCATAGACCAACATTTCACACCATATGCCAAACAAGATAAGGTCAAAATGAGTATGTGATTTAGGTATAAAATATGATACAAGTAAATTAGGGGAGGGTGAAATAGTTTACCTGTCAGATCTATGGATAAAGGAATAATTTATAACCAAACAATAGATAGGAAGCATTATGGGATGTAAAATAGATAATTCTAATTGCATCAAATTTAAAATTCTAAACTATTTTTTAAAATTTTCACAAACAAAACAAATATAGCCTAAATTAGAAGGAAAATAGGAAACTGGGGGGGGTGGACTTTATGGCAAGTTTTTCTGACAAAGGGCTCAAATATATAGGGGGCTGATTAAGATTTATAAAAATAAGAGCCATCCTCTGGTTAATAGTCAAAGGATAAGAACAGGTAGGTTTCAGAAGAAGGAATCAAAGCTATCTATAGTCATACAAAAAGATGCTCTAAATCACCACTCATTAGAGAAATGCAAAGTAAAACAACTCTGAGGAAACACCTCACCCCTACAAGATTGGCCAACATTACAAAAAAAAGGAAAATGACAAATGCTTGAGGGGATGTGGAAAAATTGGGATGTTAATGCACTATTGGTAGAGTTGTGAACTAGTCCAACCATTCTGGAAAACAATTTGGAACTATGCCCAAAAGGCTATATAATTCATACCTTTTGACCCAGCAATACCACTACTTCATCTCTTTCCCAAAGAGATAAAAGATAAAGGAAAAGGATCTACTTGTACAAAAATATTTATGGTAGCTCTTTTTGTTGGGGCAAAGAATTGAACATTTAGGGGAGGCCAATCAATTGAGGAACAAGTTGTAGTATATGATTGTGATGGAATATTCTTGTGCTATAAGAAATAATAAGCAGGATGCTTTCAGAAAACCTGGGGAGACTTATATGAATTGATGCAAAGTGAAATGAGCAGAAGCAGAGGACCTTGACAGATGTCATGACTTGCAATGATTTGGATTTAAGTGAGGAAGGGCTGTGCAAAATCACCAGCCTCACTTTCTGCATCCAAGGGTCAGGATGTATTAATTATCAGGATGACTGGAGATGGCCCTGGATGTTGAAGTCAATTGGGATTAAATGATTTTCCCAGGGTCACACAGCTAATAAGTGTCTGAGGTGAGATTTTAACTCAGGTCCTCCCAAATTTGGGACCAGTGCTCTATCTACTGTGCCACCTAGCTGCTCCAAAAGAAGCAGAACATTGTACACAGTAATATCAATATTGTAATGATGACCATTTGTGAAAGACTTAGCTATTCTGATCAATATTCTGATCTAAGACAATTCCAAAGTACTCATGATGCAAAATGCCATCCACCTCCAGAGAGAAAACCAATGAACTCTGAGTACAAATTGAAGTATAAGGTTTTTACTTTATTTTTCTTGCTTTTGTTGCAATGTGGCTAATATGGAAATATTTTTGTATTATTTCATATGTAATAATTGATATCATATTGCTTGCCTTCTCAGTGGGTGGAAGAGGGGCAAGAGGGAGAGAGAGAATTTGGAACTCAAAAGTTTGTTTTGTTTGTTTGTTTGTTTGTTTTTAGCAACAAACATTTATTTTATTTTCCAGTTACATGTAAGGGTAGTTCGCAACATCCATTTTCATAAGATATAGAGTTCCAAATTTTTCTCCCTCCCTCCCTCCCTTTCCTCCCCCCTCCACAAGATTGCAATCAGGTTATATGTGTACAATCTACAAGTGCTCTTTTTATCAATTCTTTCTATGGGGGTGGATAGTAAGCTTCCTCATTAGTCCCTTGGGATTGTCTTGGATCATTGCATTGCTGACAGTAGTTAAGTCATTCACAATTGCTCATTGAACAATACTGCTATCACTATGCACAATGTCCTCCCCGCTCTGCTCATTTCAATATACATCAGTTCATGAGTCTTTCCAGGTTTTTCTGGGATCATCCTGTTTGTCATTTCCTATAGCACAAGACCGTTCCACCACAATTACATAGCAGAGTTTCTTCCATCATTCCTCAATTGATGGACATTCCCTTGATTCTCAATTCTTAGCCACCAGAGTTGCTATAAATATTTTTTGTACAATTTCTCCCCTTTTCTCTTTTTCATGATTACTATTGTTAACTGTTTCCCTTCCATCCTATTCCCTTCCCCATGATATTTATTCTATTTTCCATCTTCTTTCATCCTATCCCTCTTCAAAAGGGATTTGCTTCTGTCTGTCCCCTCTCCCACTCTGCCCTTCCTTCTTTTGACCCTCTCTCTTTATACCCTTCCCCTCCTATTTTCCTGCAGGGTTAGAGAGATTACTCCACCCAATTGAGTGTGTACATTATTCCCTCCTTGAGCCAATTCTGATGAGTATTAGGCTCATTTACTGCCCAGATTAAATATTCTACCCAGTTGGGTGTGTGTGTGTGTGTGTGTGTGTGTGTGTGTGTGTGTGTGTGTTAGTTCCTCCTTGAGGCAACTCTGATGAGTTTAGAGGTCTTTGAGCCTTTTCTGATGAGTTTATAATTTATTTACTGTCCTGCTCCTCTCCCATCTCTTCCTCCACTCTATAAGCCTTTTCCTGTTTCTTTCATGCAGGATTTCACTTCTGCCCTTCCCCCTCCCCCAGTGCATTCCCCTCACCCCTCAATTGAATAGCTAGGTGACACAGTGGACAAAGCATCCACCCTGGACCCAGGGGGATCCCAGCCCAAACCCGTCCTCAGACACAAGACAGTCACCCACTGCATGACCCCAGGTCTGTCACCCAACTCCAATTTTTTATGATTCTCTAGGGTCTTATATTTGAAAATCAAATTTGCCATTCATTTCAGGTCTTTTCATCATGAATATCTGAAAGTCCTCTTTTTCATTAAAGTCCCATTTTTTCCTCTGAAAGATTATACACAGTTTTGCTGGGTAGGTGATTCTTGGTTATAATCCCAATTCCTTTGCCCTCTGGAATATCATATTCCATGCCCTCTGGTCCTTTAATGTAGAAGCTGATAGATCTTGTGCTCTCCTGACTGGGACTCCACAGTACTTGAATTCTTTCTTTGTGGCAGCTTGCAATATTTTCTTCCTGACCGGAGAGCTCTGGAATTTGGCTATAATATTCCTAGGAGTTTTCCTTTTGGGATCTCTTTTTGGAGGTGATCAGTGGATTCTTTCAATTTCTATCTTAGCTTCTGCTTCCAGAATTTCAGGGCAATTTTCCCTAAGAATATCTTGGAAGATGATGTCTAAGCTCTTTCCTTGATCATGGTTTTCAGGTAGACCAATAATTTTCAAATTATCCCTCCTGGACCTATTTTCTGGGTCAGCAGTTTTTCCCAGAAGATATTTCACATTGCCCTCTATTTTTTTATTCATTTGGATTTGCTTTATTGTGTCTTGGTTTCTCATAAAATCACTGGCTTCCATTTGTTCAATCCTAATTCTTACGCAATTATTTTCATCAGAGAGCTTTTCCATTTGGCTTTTCAAGCTGTTGACCTTTTTCTCATGTCTTTCCTGCTTCACCCTCATTTCTCTTTCCATTTTTCCCCCTATCTCTGTAAGTTTATCTTCAAAGTCCTTTTTGAGCACTGCTATGGCCTGAGACCAATTCATATTTTTCTTGGAAGCTTTAGATCTAGGAGCCCTGACATTAACATCTTCCTCTGAGGGTGCCCCTCGATTTTCCTTGTCACTTTCTATGGTCCTCACCTTTCTTTGTCTGCTCATCTTTCCTTTCTTTTACTTGACTTTAAGCTCCTTAAAGTGGGGCACTGTTTCCAGGCTGCAGTATCCTAAGCTTCAGAAGGTCCCAGGTGGTATGATTTAAGGAGGAGCAGGTTCTTCACTTTGCTGGCCTGTTCCCTGGTCTGTAGATGACCCCAGACCAACTTGCTAATCCACCAGCTTTATGTGCAGTGGTTGTCAGTTCTGATGACCCTGTGCCCTTCCCCCACCTGTGCCACTGCTACTCAAGCCTACCTCCTGATTCTCAGCAGGGGTGAAAAACCCAAGTTCTGCCTCAGCACCAGCAAAGACCCCTGTAGTCTCCTCCTTGCCAAGGGCTCAGTCCTCTCACCAGAATGTGAGCTTACTTCCAGAAGATGCTGGTGCTGCAGCTGATTCAGAGGCTCTGGGGGTCTTCTTCTCTGGGACTGGATCTGTGTCAGGGTGACTGTGGGGTTGGGTTCCACTCCCGTCTCATCACAGCAGCTCCCTCCTTCTGACCTTCCAAGCCGTTCTTGATTAGAAGATGATTTCAGCACATTCTTCTGTGGGTTTTGCTGCTTCAGGCATTGTCCTATGGCATTATTTGGATGTTTTTTGGAGTGATCGTGTCATGAATTCGAGAGCACACTGCCTTTTCTCTGCCATCTTGGCTCTGCCCCCAAAAGTTTTTTTTTTAATTTTTATATTATTTTTTTTTTTAGTGAGGCAATTGCCGTTAAGTGACTTGCCCAGGGTCTCATAGCTAGTAAGTGTTAAATGTCTGAGGCCAGATTTGAACTCAGATACTCCTGACTCCAGGGCTGGTGCTCTATCCACTGCGCCACCTAGCTCCCCCCCAAAAGTTTTTTTAAAAGAATGTTAATAAGTAATAATTTTTTTTAAAAAAGAAAACTAGTACTCAGGGTTTGCCATTATATAAATTAGCCTTTCCCTGGGCAGGGGAAGACAACTCTTTTTTTTTTGTGGGGTAATTGGGGTTAAGTGACTTGCCCAGGGTCACACAGCTAGTAAGTGTTAAGTGTCTGAGGCCAGATTTGAACTCAGGTACTCCTGACTCCAGGGCCGGTGCTCTATCCACTATGGCACCTAGCTGCCCCTGGGGGAAGGCAACTCTGCAGGAAAGTCACTCTTTTTAAGGATGAATATTTCTGGAGATGGAGTTTTAGGAGCCTTTAAAATTTTTTTTAATTATAAAAAAGGTATTTTATAATTAGATAGTTTTTAACATTTGTTTTTATAAGATTTCTAGTTTCAAATTTTTCTCCCTCCTTCCTCTCCTCTGCCCCCCAAGACAGCAAGTAATCTGATATAGGCTATATATATGTACAGTAACATTAAACATATTTCTGCATTAGTCATATTATAAGAGAAGAATCAGAGCAAAAAGGAAAAACCTCAAAAAAGAAAAACAACAGCACCAAAACCAAAAGAAATAGTATGGTTCAATCTGTATCCATATTCCACAGTTCTTTTTTTTTTCTGGATTTGGAGAGTCTTCCATCATGAGTCCTTTGGAATTGTCTTGTACCGTTGTATTGCTGAGAAGAATCAAGTCCATCACAGTTGATCAACACACAATGCTGTTGATACTGTGTACAATGTTCTCCTGGTTCTGCTCATTTCATTCATCATCAGTTCATGCAAGTTTAAGAGCCTTTTAAAAAAGGGGTCTAAGAGATAAAGGTCCTGTATATATGAAAATATTTATAGTAGTGGTATTTTTTTGTTATATGAGATTGTATTTTATTGGGTATATATTTCAAAAAATTATGAAAATTGTTTTATGCCAATATATACTCAATTATTCAGCTACTGAGTAAATCCATGAGTCTATATATTCCCTGGAATTGCTATCTCTCCTCCCAGTACCCTTTCTCACATGTGGAGATCATCTGCTTATATCCAGCTTTCCAGGAGAGTTATAATTTTTCCTATAAAGACTGCTTTAGTTGTGTACCAACCAATCATGATCCACTAGAACTTACCCAGACCAGGCATCTTGCGATGTACCCTCACACTGCCCCATAACAGGAATAACATCTGGACCCTCAAAACCCAGACTGCCAAAGATCATGGGGAGTGGCATTCACCCAGAGGGAATCTCTGTTTTGTGAGAGAAAAGACAATATTTGGATTCTTCTCAGAGCCCTAAAGGGAGAGAGTGGGTCTGGTTTCAGGCCAACAGCTTTGTGGTGCCCCCCCCCCCCCGCCTCCCAACGGGGGGCCGCTAAGCATGAGGCTTCAAGTCGAGGCTCCTGGGCCTTAGGCCCAAGCAGGGCCTGAAGAAGGGCCTGGGTTTTGTGGGAGTTGGGCTGGGCTGGGAGTTCACCTTGAGGCACCGAGGTGATCCCCATGTGACTCAGAGCTCAAGCCCTGACTTGAGTTTTGTTTTGAAAAGTTATGTTTACGCAAGCACTGTTTAGTGGGGAATGGGGGCATTTTTACTCCAGCATACGGTTGGGGGTCTAAGGCCACAATCTAATTGGTTGGTAAATAGAGTAATCTGATTGGTCAAACCCCAAGACAGGTTTTCTTTCTTGAAAAGTTATATATGTTGGGACAGCTAGGTGGCACAGTGGATAGAGCACTGGCCCTGGAGTCAGGAGAACCTGAGTTCAAATCCGGCCTCAGACACTTAACACTTACTAGCTGTGTGACCCTGGGCAAGTCACTTAACCCCAATTGCCTCAAAAAATAAAAAAGAAAAGAAAAGTTATGTATGTTAATACAGTATTGTTTTGGGGGGGGGGGCACACACTTGCCCAGAATAGGTTAAGGCCTGATATCGTAGTTTGTAAAATCTGATTGGGTAACTGGTACCACCTGATGGGTTCTTAGGCTGTTACTGTTATTCTGTAATAACTGAAATGTAAATGAGGGGTATCAAAGGCCTTAATGTGATTGGTCAGAGGGGACCCCTTGAGGGATATAAATAGAGGTGAGGGACCTCACTTCAGTGCACTCTCCGGCACATTCAGAAGAGTGCCTATCTTTGTGAAGATGAATAAAGCTTTCACTCACCAACTGCTGCCTGCTTGGAATTTTTGAACAGTGACCTGCTAGCAACACTAGGGCTGCCAACACTTGAGCTGCTGCCACTCAAGCTGCCAACGCTAGAGCTACTAACACTAGAGCTGTGCAACACAAAGCACGGTTGGCTGTGTTTCTAACATTTGGAATTGAGTTGATAGGTAAATGGAAATTTATTTCAGTCCCCTATATTTATTTCATTATAGCCAAAGCAGTTACCCTAGGTCAATAGTAACTAGACTAAGCACAGGCATCTTACTGGTCACTCAGTGCACTTCTTCCTCATCACCCTTGTTTTGGGAATAATATTCACAAAAATACTACTGTTGCTACTGGAAAGGGCATGGCAACTTACTGTCTTATGGCCCTACTCACAATTCCTGTGACTACCTAAACCAAAATTCCCTTCCTTGGGCACAATTCTCCTGAAGGTGTTGCATATTAGAACATACATTCTTGGATAGCAAGGACTGGCACATGGTACTGTAAAAAATATATTAACCAGCTGGCCTAATCTGTAACCTTTTATAACTGTATTAGCATCTGAAAAATTATAACTAGCTACTGGCTGGCTGACTTTTAGCTGCCTGAGCCAGTCTGTAAGGGCCGTTTAAAAAATGCCCAACTGCTTCTCCCAGACCACAAGAAACAGCCTCTTTCAATTTAATAAAAAACACAGGGTTTATTTATGTGAATAAACTTAAAGATAAGGATAACAAAAGTAAAATACGGCCTGCCTGTGTTTTAACTTTCTGGCTGGAGAGAATTTTTCCTCCCTTGTCTCTCTCCTGTGGCCGCTTGCCGCTGCCACCACTGCAGCCACACCTTCTGCTCTCTGTAGCCTCCTCTTAGTCCTCTTTCTCAGTCCTCTCCTTTCACTGCTCTACTCCTCAGCTTCTTCTCCTACCACACCCGCTTTCACTACCAACTTCCTCTAGTGTCTCCACTGCAGTCCTGTCACTCTTTCACTCTTCCTCCACTGTCAGCCACCCCCCACTCTCCAGTCTTCTTTCTCAATCTCCTCTTTTCACTGTTATCCCCCCAGGCTATATAACCCTTCTTTGTCCTCCTGAAACTCAGGCTGACCACACCTACACACAACAAGCTAATTCGTTGGCACCCCCAGGGCAGCAGGGAGCACCAGGAGCTGGGGCCTGGGCAGAGGAGGCATCCCTGAGGCCTCCTGTGTGCATCCCTGCTGATTGGGGCCTGGGCTAGGCGTGGTGCTTACATGTCTGGGGTGGTTTCGGGAGAGTAGTTGCACTGGGGTGGGGTGGCCTGGTCAGGGTGTCCGAGGCTAATTTTAGCCGCTCACAGGAGACACTTAATAAGTGATGCTTTGTTGATTTTTTTTCCTCTTTAGTTTGTTTTATGAAAAGCCAAGGATATAAAACTGTCCCTCTTCCACCTATCCATACCTCACACTGAATTAAGATCAAGGCTCATCTTGCCCGAACTAAAAGCCTCAAGAACAGTGCTGGGACTCCAGACTACAACAGAAGCAGTGAAGATGATCACCCTAGAGGTAGTCAGTATGACCAACCAATTTCCTTTCTAGAGGATGATTATAGAATGAAATACTCACTGGCTCTCTACCATCCAGAAATGCTCAGAATAAAAGGGTTCGTTCTCAACCTTTCCAAATAGCTTTGAATTGCTGAGGATGAAGGGTGCACCAGAACTGATCTTGTCCACCCTGAACTTCTAGCACCATCTCATCGTTGCACTACTTTGAGATTTCTCTGATTTCTTTGTGTCCCAGGAAATTCACCATTGGGAAAACCTCATCATTGTGCAAGTTTCAATCAGCCTTGGTACTCATACCTCTCTACTACCCTTTGCTGCTCTGATTGGATGGTGAAGAGGTAGTATTATTACTGTTCAATCACCATTCATTGCTGTTTTGCTATTTTCTGGGTAAATGTACAAAGGACTCTACTACTATAAGATATAATATGAAAAGTAAAAGACATGGTCCCTTCCCTTGAAGAGCCTTTTATTAAAAAAAAAAAACTTCATTCTATTTACTCATGTTATTGTGCTAAATTTCCCCTCCTTTTCATAGCGAAACTCTTAAAAAAACCAGCATCTACATTCCTCAGCTCATTATTGGGAAAACTTCATCATCCTAAAAGATCCCATCAGGCTTGGTACTCAACTTTGTCCTTCTGATTAGAGGGTAGTCATGAATTCTAAAGCTTCCATTTAAGTAGGTGGCTTAGCAGAGACATCTCCTTGTTTCCCACCCAGACATTACTTTGAGACTTCTCTGAATTTTCCGTCACAACTCCTGCTTTGTATACTACCTTCTAAGTCTCTCTTTTCAGCTTCCTTTTGTGTGTTGTCATTTCCCAATAGATTAAAAACTCCTTAAGGGAAGAGTATTGCATTCTTTTTTCTTATTTTCTTATTTATGTCCCCAGTGCTTAGTACTGTGTCTGGAACATACTGACCAGCCCAAGTATAGAGTAAATTCCCAGGATATCTATGGACCTCAATATGTCTCTTTGTGTGAACCCATTCTCCTAGTTTTGAGTCTGTAGAAACCAATGATTCCCATTACTTAAAGTGATGACCACACCTTCAGCTGCTGTATTCTTGGGTTTATAATGAGCATTAGCACACTCTGAAATTATATTGTCTCCTCAAAAAAAACAATAGCACTTCTCAGTTTGGGTCAGTGCTGCACAAGAGTTCAGGAGAGGGTAAGAACTGCTTCTAGGAAAACAATGAAATAGTGAGAAAAGAAAGAATGAAGGGAGGGAGGGAGGGAGGAAGGGAGGAAGGAAGGAAGAATGGAGAGAAGGAAGGAAGGAAAGGATTTAGCAAAAATGAAATGGGAAACTACAGGAAAAATGAAATGGGAAACTATTTTATTACACGAGAAAGGGGAAAGGGGAGTCTTGCACAAACCAGTCTGTTTGATGACTACAGTCATATTTGTCAGGTTGCCCAGAAAGTGTCCATTTGCAACCAAATATTTATATGGAAACGGCTATACAGAGAAATTCCAGTTATTACAGTAAGTATAGTGGGTGTTACCCTAAATCTGTGCTAAAGAAGATCTAGCCAAATATTTATATGTTGTATGCTTATACTTTCTATTTTCTTGAACACATTTATAACAAAAAGTTTTTATTTAATAGCAAAGTTTACCCATATCCATTTCACATAACCTTTTAATAAAGTTTGAAATCCATAAGCTCCTCCTTTGTTATACTACATCCTCAGGCTATAGAAGAAAAATAACAGTTAACAAGAGTTCCTTACCTTCACCATTGAACTTCCTGCCCTAACCTGTTCTCCCTCCTCAAAGGAAGGGGCAGAGGGAAATTATTCAACATTATCTGGTTTTTTGTTTGGCCTAACATCTTAGATCTAGATATTTTAGTGATTAAATTTTCCATCAACCAAAAAATTGGAGGTGGAAAGAGGGCAGAAATTAAGCTAAAGTATACCATCATACCATTTCTGAATAAAGTTGTTTTGACATGATAGTAGAAAGAGCATTGGGAAGAACTTTCAGGTCAGGAGACCACAAGTTTGAATATCACCTCAGGCATTTATTAGCTGTATTAACTTCACCATCCCTGCAGATCACTTAGCTCCTCTGAACCTCAATTTCCCCACCTGTAAAAAGGGGATAACAATAGCACATACTTCACAGTGTTTTGAAGACCAATCACCATAACATATGGAAAGCATTATTGCATACATTGAAGTGGTATATACAATGTCAGCTATTGCAAGGAGCATGGCTGGTGGAAAGAGTTGAATTTGGAGTGAGAAGACCAGAAGTAAGCTCTGAGCTCTACTGTTTACTTCCTGTGTGGCCTTGGGAAAATTATAATCTCTCTAGGCCTCCTCTGTTCTCTCATCTGTAAAATGTCAGGATTGGATTAAATCAGAGGTGTCAAACTCAAATAGAAACTGGGTCCATTAAACCATACATGAAGATTTCTGCAGGCCACATATTGACTTTTTTTTTTGTTCAGTCATATCCAACTCCTGGTGACCCCATTTGGGGTTTTATTTTTTGGCAAAGATACTGGAATGGTTTGTCATTTCCTTCTTCAGCTCATTTTACAGATAAGGAAACTGAGGCAAACAGGGTTAAGTGATTTCCCCAACATCAAGTTGCTGGTAAATGTTCAAGGCCACATTTGAACTTAGGAAGAGGAGTCTTCCCTGACTCCAGGCCTGGTACTCTATCCACTGTACCACCTAGCTGCCCCATATTGACTTAGAAAGCCATATATTCATATTATCTATCTTCTAGTGAATTTCTATTTATTTTGTTAAATATTTCCCAATTACATTTTAATCTGGTTCTGGTACACTTGGGAGTGTGGCTGTTGCAATGCATCCAGCAAGTCCTGTATTTGACACCATTGAATTAAATGACTTCATAGGTGTTTTCTTCTTCCAGATCTAGGAATCTTTGATTCATTTGTATTGGTTTTCAGAAGGCTGATTTAGAAGATATAATAAGGGAAAATATACCACATTAATTGTTAATTCGTATTTTCCCTGCTTTTTGTTCTTATTGTTCCATCTAGCCAGTATTCAAAATAATTTTTATATGTTTTAACACATTCTCTAATTTTCTAGTTAGCCTAGAAAAAGGCATAGAAAAGGTTTTGGGGTTTTTTTAAAACCATAATTAGGAATGGCACTAAGATCATATTTCTATGAAATAATCACTTTTTTCTCTGCTTTGCTAATTTGTGTGGAATTCTTGGAGGGAATCTTCATGTTTGATTTACAGATGATAAAAGTCTTAATGCTTTGGCTAAAAACCAAAGACAACAACATTTCCTCAGTGAGGACCTGGGCGGGGATATTGGTAGCAGATGCCTCATTTTTACAGCTGGGTCAGAGTTTTGCTTTCAGGTTAGCATTTACCAACAAATACATGAATACTGTTTTAAAGAACAAAGCAAAGGAAAACCTAGATAAAGACTTTTTTCCCATTAAGAGTTGACTTTTTCCCTTTCATTGTATCATGAACTGAGCCACCCAAGGTTATAACCTCTGAATCATCTTTGACTTTGCCACTCTTGTCTATTCTACCTTGGCAACATCTCTGTCCTTTCCATTATCACTGCAAACACACTTATTCAAGCCTTCATCATCTTTCTCACGGATCACTAGGTTAGTCTCCTAATTTGTGTTCTTGCCTCTGGCCTATCCCCTCTCTCATCTAGACTTCAAGTCCATGCTGAAATTATCTCCCTAATGCCCCTTCTTGTCACATAGGTCATTTATTTAGAAACTCGGGAGTTCCTCAGAAATATAAGTTCCCAATCCTGACATTCTAGGAAAAATCTGGTCAAACTACTTGGCACAGTCATCAAACTGAAGTGAGAGGACTGGTTAGAATCCTAGCTCTAAGTATTTACTACCTCTGTGACCTTGGGCAATTTTTTTTTTCTAGCTCTCAATTCTGTGATCCTTTGGTATCATCTGTTGTTGGCCCTCCCTTCCTTCAAGACTCAATTCAAATGCCACCTCCATGAAGTCTTCTCTGATTCCTCTAGATGAGAGTAATTTAGAAATGTTAAGGACCCCCACTGCATCCTGGGGCATCGCCAATTGTCTTGGTCTTTGTTTAGCCACTGGACTCCAAAGATTCTGTAGGAGAGCAAGGCTGATGACTTTGCCCAGCTCTGCCTCACTCAAATCCAATTCATGTGCAAGCCAAGATATTACCGTCATGATATCACTGGTCCTCTTGGAGAAAGAAAGAAGAGCAACAACAGTATTCTGGAGGTAAATCCTTCCTTTCTTTTTTTTTTTTTTTGTTTTGAATTTTTTTGTTTTGTTTTGTTTTGTTTTGCGGGGCAATGGGGGGTTAAGTGACTTGCCCAGGGTCACACAGCTAGTAAGTTTCAAGTGTCTGAGGCTAGATTTGAACTCAGGTACTCCTGAATCCAGGGCCAGCGCTTTAACCACTGTGCCATCTAGCTGCCCCCCTTTCTTTTAACAAACAGAAAACTATAAAAGTTCGCATGTCACAATCTCTTTTATGTCATTTTACTTAACTTCAGGGGATTGTATTTTGTGGGGATACATTTTGGAAATATACTGGGAATTTGTACCATGTGTTAAGGGCTAAAATTCTAGCTAGTCTGTCTAAAATATCTAATGAGTGGTCATTATAAGCTTTAGCAAGAGTTAGACTTTTAAGCATTTATTAAGGAGAATAAGAATTTGGTAAAGAGAGAGAAAGGCCTACATTCATCTATCTATTAAAGGGAGAGCGCATTTCTAGCTCCCCTCTCCACCAGAGTCCCCAGGAAAGCGAGTGAGACTGAGCGCCAGTCTCTTCCTTCCTCCTCCCACTAGCCAGCGTCACTTCCTGATGCCAAAGAAAAGACTCCTGGTCTTGCCCTCAAAGACCTTCGCTTCATGGGCGGAACTCTTCTACAGTAAGTCTCCAGCAGGTGGCGTCATTCCAATCGTTACAGTTCCCTGCTTTGTTTCCTCAAGAAACAGGACGTTTCCTTGATGAAACAGTCAAAAATAACAGAATATAATAACCTATGCTAACTAACAATATGTTAATAACAATATAGAAAAGGGAGAGAGGAAAGTTTTGTCCAGAGGGGTGATTTTTTGTCCTCATGAACCGACGCTTTGACATTGGTCTTGCAAAGGGAGGACCTCTGCAGAGAGTACATGTTACAGATGGTGTATATTATAACAGAAAGAGAAAGAGAAAAACAACAACAACAACAACAAAACAAAACTGTTCATTTAAAGTCTCTGAAAGTCTTTTCTCAGATGTCCTCTAGGTGTGGTTGTGGAATGAAAGTCTTTTCAGGGATTGATGTGTGGATGCTGGTAATCAGCCAGGAAAATTTCCTACAAAATTGAGCTTAACAAAACTTTAAAATAGCTTTGTCAATAATCAAATCAAACAATGAAAGTTCTCAAAAACATGTCTAAGGGAATTCAGAATCTTGGTTGTTACACATGAAACATATAATAAAACAAAAATTGAAACATTCTTTAAAATTATAATATTACCATAGTCCCCCCTTATGGAGGTTAATTGAGAAGACAATTGCTGCGATATTAATTTTTTTTTCTTATTTTTTTAAGTGAGGCAATTGGGGTTAAGTGACTTGCCCAGGGTCACACAGCTAGTGTTAAGTGTCTGAGGCCGGATTTGAACTCAGGTACTCCTGACTCCAGGGCCAGTGCTCTATCTACTGCTCCACCTAGCCGCCCCGATATTAATTTTTAAAAATAATTTTTATCTTTGTTTCATCACTTTTTGCATCATCTGCCTAATTATCCTCATGCCATTATGAGAAATTTTAAAATCTAACATAATTGGTAACAGATGTCAAGGCCAAATTCAACAATGTATTTATCATGACACCTGAGATAATTATGGGGGTTACCATAAAAGAACAGAGAAATGATGGGATATGAGCATTCCCAAACTTGAGCAATATGTACTGCCCATACAGTATGCCAGGCTTAAAATAGGTGGATGGAATATATGTCCATGCCACGGAACATATTGGAGGAAACTGAGTCAGACTTAATCAGATGCATGGGATTGAGATGTCCATGGCATCAGGCATATAGGAGGGAGCATAGAAGCCATGTGTAGAAGTGAGATGGGTGGGATCAAAACTTCCAGCCATCTGTACAGTATTGTGGGGAAAAAGAAAATAAAATGTTAAACCAAGAGAATCCAACCTCAACATTTGTCAAAAGCCGTTCTCTCAGCCCAAAGAAAAGACTCCTGGTCTTGCCCTCAAAGACCTTCGCTTCATGGGCGGGAACTCTTCTACAGTAAGTCTCCAACAGGTGGCGTCATTCCAATCGTTACACATGTGTAAAAAAACATGGTATAAACATGTATAAAACATATATGCAAATATATACATAAATACACGTGTATATACAATGCATATATTTTAAGGTGTTTACACCTTACTAGTTATGGAGACAGTGAAGATGCTCAAGAAATACAAAATAATTAAATGTCAAAAAGTGTGACCCATAGTCTACAAGTACAAGAAGTTCAGAGAAGGGATAGGTAATTGTGAGCTACAATAGCAAAGATTCCTCTATTGATGATTATAAAAACATCCTACATGAAATCTGAGAGGTAACAAGGTGTTGTAAGGAGCATGGTTCTGTAGCTGGAAGACTTGAGTTCCAAGTCTCTCCTTCGACACTACTGTGACCCTAGGCAAGTCACTTCACCTCTCAAAGTCTTTCTAGAAAACTCTCTAATACTTTGAGTTGTAGGGCAGGTGCCAATTTACTTTGATAGAGGGCATTCCCATCAAAGGTCCAATCTAAAAAATGATAGCAGAAATACTTTAAAAATTCGTACAACTACTAATCTGTTTGTCTTCTACAGCTTTGATGAGGCTAAGTGCCACAACAGATCTGAGTTCAAATATGACCATAGACAATTACTAGCTGTGTGGTCCTGGGCAAGTCATTTAACCTGTTTACTTCAGTTTCTTTATCTGTAAAATTGGGATGATAATAGCACCTATCTTCCCAGCGTTGTTTTGAAGATTAAATGAGATAACATTCGTAAAGTGATTTGCAAATCTTAAAGCATTATATAATGCTAGCTATTATTATTAATTATTATCATTACTATTAGAGGCTGTGGGAACCAGATTCTCTTATGAAACCACTAAATAGGGTGTCCTGTTTATTATAACAGATACCATTTCACTAACAATATGAAAAAATGGCATAACATAGGATCAATCATTCAAATTTGGTTTTATTACAGTCCATACTCCATTCCCTGTGGTTTTTTGTTTTTTGTTTTTTTTGTGCAGGGCAATTGGGGTTAAGTGACTTGCCCAGGGTCACACAGCTAGTAAGTATTAAGTGTCTGATTAAGTGTCTGAGGTCAGATTTGAACTCAGGCCCTCCTGAATCCAGGGCCAGTGCTCTATCCACTGTGCCATCTAGCTGCCCCTCTCCATTCCCTGTTAAACTGCTCTTCCTAAAACCCTAAGTCTAATGATATCACCCAACTCTCCTTACTGAATAAACTCCAATGGCTCCATTTCACTTCCAAATGTAAAATATAAATACTCATCAAATATAAAAATTATATTTATCAATTAGCTTCTAAAGTCCTTTATAACCTGACCCCTTCCTACCTATCTAGTCCTTTTGTACCTTATATTACCATCCTTCCCTTCCCCCCACCAATTACACTGTAGGGGTCTTGGGGCTGTTCCTTCCATAAGACACTCACTCCATCTGTCAACCCTGGGCATATTTATAGACTGTGCCCTGCACCTGGAACTCTCTACCTCTTCATCTCTTCCCCTTAGATTCCCTGGCTTCTTTCAAGTCTCAGCTAAAGTTCAACCTCCTGCAAGAAACCTTGGTCAGTCCTCCTTAACACCAGTGTCTTCCCTCAGAGATTACTCCCAATTTATCTTGTATGTATCTTGATTGTACATGGATGTTTCCATGTTGTCTCCTCAATTTGACTGAGAGCTCCTTGAGAGCAGGGACTGTCTTTTGCCATTTTTTCTATACCTAGCTCTTAGCATGGTTCTTGGCATATAGTAAGCACTTAGTACGTGTCAGTTGACAACAGACTGGAGCAACACAGTCAATGAGTTTTATCTCAGGTTGAGAAACTTGGGACAGGAAAAAAGCAAACAGACAGGCTGCTGTGATGGCCTTTCCAAGTATAGTTAACATTCCATTGAGTTGTATCATGAAGATCTTCCAGAAGCTATTATTTGTCATCAGAGGATGCTGCTGCCACTTTAATCATTTACTTATTGGACTTTCCATTGTCAGCAGGTCTTGTTCTACTGCCATTTAAATAAGCAAGAGCATTTATCTGTTGCATTCCTGAGAGGTGAGGCCTTTACTGAAGTGCTGGGATCATTAGAGGAAGGGGTAGGATAAATGTTGGTAGAAGGGATGAGGATAGAGAAAGGCAAGAGAAAAACAATCAATCAAAGAAAACGCTTGGGAAAAAATAAGGAAATATTGAATAAATTTCACCAATACAGTTGCAGGAAAAGTATATATAAAATAAGTGTTGCTTACCACCTGTCTCCTCTGGCATCCCTTCTGCCCTCACCCCTCAAAACTTTTATAATTTAAAACTTTTAATATGAGATAGAAGAATAGATGCTCAATTTTTTTAGCATTTGTGGGTAAAGTAAGAGTAGACAGAAGCTGAGCAAGAGCTAGAGGAATGCCTATAAGGAAAGTGAATGAGCTTTAGTATCGGGACTTTGCAATATCTATTATAATTGTTCCAGACGACTTAATTCCCTTTTTTTCCTGGTTTTTGGTTGTATTCCTGGATAGTTGAACTTACCAGGCAAAAGACCTCCAGATAAATGAGGTATTAACTATGATTTTATTTGGACCTCCTTTCACCTTTACTGTAGAATTTATGCCTTTGAAAATTCATTGTTATAGCTCAACTCCAGGCATAAAGAGATAAAGAGTCGGGTTAAGTTAAAGTTGGAGATGTAGGGCAGCTAGGTGGCGCAGTGGATAGAGCACTGGCCCTGGAGTCAGGAGTACCTGAGTTCAAATCTGGCCTCAGACACTTGACACTTACTAGCTGTGTGACCCTGGGCAAGTCACTTAACCCCAATTGCCTCACTAAAAAAAAAAAAAAATTAAAGTTGGAGATGTAATACAAGTCAGATAGTATATATTCTGACAGATGTAGTCACTAAATTGGTTGGTTTTGTTGAATTGTGTTCTTTTATTACAAAAGAAGGTTCAATTAGGGGGTGCATGTAGCAGAAAATGAGTGTGGTTTAAACAATCAAAGTCATCTATAAAACTTTTAAAAGAGAGATTCCAAAGACTTTGAATACAGAAACAAACATCCAATATAAACCAAATATTTATACCATATTCTTTGTGGTAGCAAAAGAAAAAAATAGAAACAAAGTGTACGCCCATCAACTGGTAAATTGCTTTTAAAAATTGTGACATATGTGACATATGTGACATATATGATGATATATCATCATATAGTAAGGAATAACAGATATGAAGAATTTGACATGGGAAGATTTGTATAAATGAGGCAGTGTGACATAATCAACACTAAACGAACAATGTACACAAAGATGATGTCAGTGAAAAGACCACTAACAGAAGGGAAACACTGAATCACTGAAAAAACAAGAGTCTTAGTAGTTCCTGAGTCATAATAATGAAACATCCTTATCTCCTCACTGCAGAGAGGTAAGAGACCACTAGGTATATGGGTGATGGTGTTAGATTTAGTCACTGTATCTGGGGTTTTTGCTTATCTGTTTATAATAAGATAGTCAATAAAATAATAGCTAGCATTTATAGAGCCCTTTGAGGTTTGCAAAACATTTTACAAATTATCCCATTTTAACCTCACAGCAATCCTATGAGGTAGGTACAATTTATAAAGGTTAGGGGATTTTCAGAAATAGATATTATATAACAAAAGACTATCTATCTATCTATCTATCTATCTATCTATATGTGTGTGTGTATAGAGAGACATAGATACACACACATACACAATACATACACATATACACATATAATCTATAAGTATATGATAATATATAATTAAAGTATATATGTAATATAATAAAATATATCAGTAATATGCACATATATGTGTATATTTTATATGTATTGTATTGCATATGGTATATTGTGTATATATTCTATATGCATGGGTTGTATATGTTTATATTATTATATGTTATATATGTATATACTACTGGTATCTTTTATATCAGACATCAGTGATATATATATGTATATGCGTGAGTGTGTGTGTTAATCTCTTGCCCATATGCCTTTTCACTATCCCCAGTTGCTGGAAAGCTCTACTACCTCATCCCCACCTCATGCCATCCCTAGCTTCCTGTCAAGATTTAGCTGAAATCTTATCTTCCTTCTCCTTTGGCTTCTGCCTCTTGCGTCCTGGCTCCCTCAAACTCCCCCAGGTCACCTCCCCTTCCAGTTCTTATAGGAGAGACATGTGGAGCAGGAACTACAAAGGGGGTCTTGTCTCCTCATTAGAGAGTAAGTGGCTCCTCCTCCTCCTATGGGAAATAAGTAGCATCTCCCCAGAAACCAGCTCCTGGAGCAAAGCCCTAGTTTCCCTCATTCTAGAAATGACTTAGTAATAAGTGGAGAGAGGGCTGGCTTCAAAGTTAGAAGACCTAAGTACAAACCTTGGCTCTGCCATTTATTGCCTGTGGTCCTTGGGCAGGTCTCTGGGCCTCAATTTCCTCGGGTATAAAAATGAGGGTGTTGGACTAATCTAGTCCAACCTTTAAGGTCCTTCCTAGTTCTCAGTTTATGGCTCTATAAAAATCCAGTCTGTCCAACAGTGCATTTATGGGTAGCACTATGCCTTATTTCCAAGGTGATGCTAACATAATTGAGCAACTCAGTGCTAGAGTGAAAAGAACATTTGATTCTGAATCAGAACACCTAGGTCTAAGCCCCAGGTCTACCACTCATTTGCTGCTATGACCTGAGTTAGCTCATCTGTGCCTCAGTTTCTTCAGCTGTAAAATGGAAGACGAATAGGTGGAGTAGAGACGCAGGGTGAAGCATGTATTCCCAATCACAGCCAATGTGTTGGTTCACTTTATCTGATTATGTGTATTTATTATAAGGGAGGTCTTCTACTTGGAGGCTGGGGGCAAAGGAGTGGGGATTATTGGGTGGTGATAGATAAGAAAGGAAAAAAGAGTACCTGGTTAAATTTAATGTAAATAGATTTCTTTTAAAAATGGAAATTTTTACATAGCACAAACTCACAGTTTTATATACAATCCTTTCCTGTTCTTTTATTTGTTTGTTGATTGATATCTTTGTATTTGTTTATTATTGATAAGTTCACAATAAACAAGAAAATTTAGTTTAAAAAAAGCTAAAATGGGGGCAGCTAGATGGCGAGGTAGATAGAGCACTCACCCTGGATTCAGGAGGACCTAAATTCAAATCCAACCTCAGACACTTGACACTAGCTGTGTGACCTTGGGCAAGTTACTTAACCCCAATTGCCTCACACAAAAAAACAAACCAAAAAACTAAAATGAAGAGTAATGTACTATCTACCTCAGTAAAGCTATTGTGAGAATTAACTGGATAATGTAGGAAAAGCACTTTAGGAATTGTAAAGCTACAAAAGTTTCAGCTCTTACTATATCATTTTTTCCCCTTAAATTTCTCAAGAAGAGAAAATTCTCTTTTGTCACCTTCATCATGTATGTCCATATTCCTTTTTATAATGTTTTCCATATCCAACAGTTAGATAACAAAATGTCTGTTCATCTGTTTTCCTTACTTTTTTAGTATGGAGGGTCATTTCCAAAAGCTTAAGCAAAGAGAAGAACTTAGAATCGGCTATTTTTTGTGTGTGTGTGTGGTGGTTTTTTTGGTTGGTTTTTTTGTGTGTGTGTGTGAGGCAGTTGGGGTTAAGTGACTTGCCCAGGGTCACACAGCTAGTAAGTGACAAATGTCTGAGGCCGGATTTGAACTCAGGTACTCCTGACTCCAGGGCCAGTGCTCTATCCACTGTGCCATCTAGCTGCCCCCAGAATCAGCTATTTTTAAAGCTCACTCCTGTTGGTCAATGGCGATTGGAGTATGTGTATTAAGCCTCAGGTTTCTAATGCCAAGAAAGGACTCTCTGGATAAACAGACATGCCCAACCTTTCTTTAACAGAACTGTTATCCTATATTTTCTTCCCAAGAGGAAAGAAATCATTATCTCAAGGTTATTTTAGACATTGGATGATACCACATTAGACTTTTCTTTGGTAACTCTTTTTTCCATCTAGTTTTACTATTTTGCCTTTGATCCTGGGCATTCTTTTCTAGGCATGAGCCTTGGAAAAATGCATTTGTTGGTGAACATTTTCCTACTTTGTAGTTGGGTATATACTTTGAGAGCCAGCTGGCACAGTGGATAAAGTGCTAGATCTGGGGTTAGGAAGATTCATCTTCCTAAGTTCAAATCTGATCTCAGACACTTACTAGCTGTGTGATCCTGGGGAAGTCACTTAACCTTGTTTGCCTCAGTTTCCTCATATGTAAAACAAGTTAAAGAAGGAAATGGCAAACCACCACATTATCTTTGCCAAGAAAACCCCAAATGGGGTCATGGGGAGTCAGACACGACTGAAATCACTCAACAACAACACATACTTTGGAAGGCAAAAAACATATTTTAAAAATGACTATAGTATAAAAGGAATTTAAAACTAGAGGGGGACCTTACAGATCACTTAATCCAAACATCTCATTTCCAGTTTTTTCTTTTTCAGATTTTTACTTTTTTTCCCCCTGCTGATTCTTTTGGAAAATTTGCAGTTTGCTGCCAAATCCTGAATAAATATTTTCTAAGGAAACTGATTTTCCATTCTGATTTAATCAAGTGACTTCAGTAGATTAGTTAGTGATTACTTCCTTTTGTTACCTGGTCCTGTTCTAGCAACTTCCTTGCCATTAAAAATCCATAGATAATTTTACCTAATTCTCTGTCAGTTCTTCTGTGTGCCTCAACTCATATAGGAAATAGCAAAGAGAAATCTTCAGGACATTTCATCAGAGTTGGGTCTAAAACCCAAGTTTTAGTCTTACCCTAGAGAAATGCTAAGTGTACTTAAGGCCACTCATAGCTCTATTCTTTATATTCTGCATCTATGAATTTACTTGATAATATCTGCACCCCATTTACTTCATAAGTATATTGTGGAAATTAATTAGGTAAGGTCTGGGGTTGTTTTAGCTTTTGAAAGCTGATATGTAAGCAAAACGATGACGATGACAATATGGTCACTGTATTATTAAATACTATAATTATGTGATTCTACATAATGTATGATAATAATATGCCAGTTCTAAATATCTTGAGCACTTTTCACTCATTATGCATCATTGCCCCTTATTCAATTCAATTAAAAGTATTTATTGCATGTCTACTCTTTTTAGGAGACACATACATGAATATGTGCCTGCCCTCAAGGAACTTAAAAGCTAATTGGAGATATTAGGCAGAAAACCAAGAGGACCACAAAAATGGTACAAAGTTACAGAGTCAGGGGAAGCTAGGTGGAGCAGTGGATAAAGCACTGGCCCTGGATTCAGGAGGACCTGAGTTCAAATTCGGACTCAGAAACTTGACACTTACTAGCTGTGTGACCCTGGGCAAGTCACTTAACCCTCATTGCCCTGGAAAACAAAACCAAACCAAACCACAAATAAAACAAAGTTACAGAGTCCAAAGATGGGAGATGATGCATCTGGATAGAAGGAAATCAGAGAGGACTTCAGTAATAATGGGTCATTTGAATTAGGCCTAGTAGGACAGAATGAGAATAGACACTGTGGATTTTAGAATAAGTGAACAGCATGAGCACAGGAACAAAAGGAGGAAATTGTGTTCAGATCACACAACTAATCCAGTTAAGATAGAGAATAGAGTGTGTATAAGGGAATGGGGGGTAGAAATCTGGAGAGTTAAACTGAGAACATAATGTAAAGAGTCCAGGATGCTAGGCCAAGAAATTCCAATTTGATTCTGTTGGCAATGGGGAAGCTATTGATAGTTCACGAGCAGGAGAGTAATATAATCCGAGTTATGCTTTGGTAATATGGTTACCATGGGTTTAACCCATATTATAGTACAAACTACTATAGCAAAGCATTAATGACAAACTGGATTAGGCTGTATTTCGAAACTAAAAAATAATCTCTGCTTTTCTAGGGGCAGCTATAGAATTTAAAGTATTTGGGGGAAGGGAATGCTTCATTATTTTTCTTTCTATCTACAGCACTTAGCACAATTCCTAACACATAGAAAGCATTTAATTAATGCTTGTTGGTTAATTGATTCATCTGACCTATGCCTTTAAAGAATGACCATTATTCCAAGAAATAGAATCTGGGAAAGCAGCTAAAAAAAATCTCAGGGAAGTTAGTAGAGGAAAATATCCTATGACATAGGTCATGCAGGACCTTCATGTATGATAAAAAGCCCTAGTTCTGGATAGTTGAAACATCTTAGCCTAGCTATTCTATTCTCCTTCAAAGCAATATAGTTTAGAGGCCATGTTCCTAGTTTGCAGTCTGAAGACCAGGAAGGATTCTGCATTTTTCTGTTACTTTCATCATCGGCCTCTTGAAATACTGCCACTAAAACTCAGTATGAGTGCCAGACTCTCAGTCACCAGACCCTGGTACAAACTGTGCCCAGAAAGGAGTCTGCAGAAAGCACCAAGCGGATGTATGCAGCTCTTGGTAGCCAGTAAATGGCTGGTGATTCAACCACACCTTAATTGCCGGAGGGTTATCCTTTGATTCATGGAATTTCTCTGTCACATCACTCCTGTTACTGTAATTAGGAATAATTATTACTATAATTGGGAATAATGTTACTTTTTGGATTGATCTTCATTCTCTCTCTTTCTTTCTTTCTTTCCTCCCCTCCCTTCCTTTCTCTTCCCTTTCCCATTCATGTTCCTTTTCCCTTTCTTTCCCTTCTCTCTCTCTCATCTCTGTTTCTGACTGCCTTTCTGCCTGTCTGTCATTGTATGTCTCTCTGTCTCTTTCCATCTCTCCATCTCTCTCTGTCTCTGGGTCTGTCTGTCTCCTTTTCTGCTCCCTGTTAATTTGGGGAGAATATGTGCTGAATCTTTGCTGCTGGTGACAAATTTCATTAGCCTGATTAAAATAATTCTTATTTGCTGCTTTTTCTTTAGCAGAGGCCCCATTTCTTTTGTCCCCATTGTTTGTGGAGCCTCCAACTCATGTCTCCAGAGAATCAAGTTTTCCATCTATTAATATTGTCCATGTGATTATAAACTTGAGGAGAAAGCACCTATGCCCAAGACAAACTCAAATACCTCCTTAGCTTTTATTTTTTGTCTATCTATCATCTATATCTATTTATCTGTTTGTTCGCTCATTCATTCTTTCATTCATTCGTTGGTTTGTTTAGGATTTTATTTTTCCAAATTATATGTAAAAGCAAATTTTGCCATCAATTTTTTAAAACTTTGTGTTCCAATTTTTCTCCCTCCCTTCCCACCCCGCCCCCAAGAACTCAAGCAAATTCAATATAAGTTATACATGAGTAGTCTTGCAAAACATTAGCTTCCATTATCTGAAGTTTTGTTTTTGTCTGTTTTCTTTCACAACCTGGCTAATGTGGATTGTCAACTTGTAAACATTTAAAGGCATGTGATGGTTGAAGGCTAGAAATTATCATTGAGACCCTAGCTGCTTGCTTTTTCTTTTAATTACTTGAAAGCCAGGTTGTGAAAGCTCTTATCTTTTTTTTTTGTTTTTAACTAGCTGTGTGACCCTGAGCAAGTCACTTCTCCTCTGTCTACCTCAGATTCCTCAACTGTAAAGTGGGGATAATAACAGCATTTACTTGGAAGGATTGTTGTGAGGATTAAATGGAATAATATTTGGAATAATATTTGTAAAGCACATAGCATAATGTCTGGTACCTAGTAGGTGCTACATAAATGCTTGTTTTCTTCCTTATGCTGCAGAAGAAATGGCGTATTGTTCTTCATCCTTCATTCTCGAAGAGGACTGATGCCAATGGACTGTTACCTCTATGGGATAGGAGAGGGAGATTTGGTGTTGGAGTCAGAAAGAGAGGGGTTTTAGAGGCAGCTAGGTGATAACAGTGGATAGGACTCTGAGTCAGAAAGACAGGAGTTTGAGTGTTGTTTGAGATACTCAATAGCTGGGTGGCCCTGAGTAAGTCACTGAAGCGGTTTCAGCCTCAGTTTCTTCATTTGTAAAACTGGGATGATAATAATAGCACCTAACTCTTGAGGTTGCAAGAATCAAATGAGATAACATATGTAAAGTGTTTTCCAAACTTAAATACTAGCTATTATTATTTTTTATTATTATATGATTATTGGGGCAGCTAGGTGGCGCAGTAGATAAAGCACCGGCCCTGGATTCAGGAGGGCCTGAGTTCAAATTCGGGCCTCAGACACTTGGCACACTTACTAGCTGTGTGACCCTGGGCAAGTCACTTAACCCTCATTGCCCTGCAAAATAAAAAATTATATGATTATTATTACTATTAAGTGCCACCTCTGCTTTACATTATCTGTGACCCCAAAAGTCATTTAATCTCTTGGTGCCCCCAAACAATTCTCTAAGATTATAAATATAGGAATAGTTGTGATCTATATTGATAAAGAATCCCATAGTCTGAGGAAATCTTGGTAAAGAACAAATCTCTGGAAATGGTTGGTAAATACTTTCTTTGGCTAGAAAGGGGTAACTGTTCTGTGATAGAATGAACTAAATTTAGGAAATAGAGTGCTCAGTAGAACAGAGGTATGTATCTTAGATGACAGGCTTATGTATTCATTCTCACGTTCAGTTTTGTAAGACTAACTCATGAAGGATTCATACAAAGCCTGAAGCCCTCTTGACATTGCCCTCATCTTCCCCTGCCCCATTCCTCTATCCCCTTGAGAAAACTTGAGCCATCTCCAGCCCCCGAACAAATCTCGGTCTTGGCTTCTTTCACTGGGTCTATGGGGGACATTGTTCTGGTCATTGGTACTGTAAACCAGAAAAGAATGTGTCCTGTTTTGTCTGTGGGAACGTTACAATTTTAAGATTTTAAAAAGCTCTGAAGGTTGGTTAATTAACATTTCAGAAAATAAAAATATGACCTCTGCTGTACCTCATGCATCTAATCTGGGATTATCTTGGGAAAGTAGCTATAGAAAATAAGTACTCGAAAGCCCAGAGCCCAAATGAAGTTGGTTCAGTTGTTTCAATCGTGTCTGACTTTTAATAGCCCCATTTGGGGTTTTCTTGGCAAAGATACTAGAATAGTTTGCCATTTTCTTCTCCAGCTCATTTCACAGATGATAAAATTGAGGCAAATAGGGGTGTGATTTGCCCAGGGTCATTTAGCTAGTAAGAGTCTAAGTCTGGATTTGAACTCACAAAGATGAATGTTCCTGACTTCACACCCAGCACTCTATCCACTGTACCACCTAGCTGACCAAGTGAAGAGTAGTATATCAACATTTAACTTCAACAATTCAAGAACACTCTTCTCGGAGGCAACTGAACCCTTTCCGTGTGTGTGGTGTGCAGTCAATAGAAATTTTTAAGTGGATAGAACCTTATAGATTAAATGGGATGAGGCTGGGGGTGGGGGGAAGGATGCCCACTAGCCCCTTTCCTCAGGGCATTGAAGTTTAGAGGACACACAAAAATTTGACATAGGTACTCCTTTAGTATGGTAAAAATTGTTAAGATTGGGGCAGCTAGGTGGTGCAGTGGATAGAGCACTGGCCCTGGATTCAGGAGGACCTGAGTTAAAATCTGACCTCAGACACTTGACACTAGCTGTATGATCCTGGGCAAGTCACTTAACCCCCATTGCCTCACCAAAATAAATAAATAAATAAATAAATGAAAATGGCTAAGATAACTAATTCATCTTCCCACTTAATGGAATGTCTTTATTGCATCCAATATTATTTTTACAACATAAATTACAAAGTTGATTTAAAACACAATTCCAGTGCTCAGAACAGTCCTAAGAGCATAGTAAGGGCTTAATAAATGTTTGTTGACTGAATGACTGGTGCCTATTTGATGCTGCTTGCCTGGGCTAGCCTTGACCACTGGATGGGGCACTAACATTGCTAGTTACTATTCTATGTCCACATCCTTTGTTTAATTGATGAGAGAGCTGAGGCCAGGGAAGTTATATGTATGACATATCCAAGGTTACATAGTGGTTTAGAACCTGGATTAGAACTCACATCTTCTGACCCCCAATATGGCTCTGTTAACACTGACTCTGCCTATCTCTCTGTCTTCTCTCCTCTTTTCCTTCTTGTCTCTCTTCCTCAACTTCTTTCTCCCTTCCCCTTTTGCTCCCTTTCCTGACCCTTCACACTCCCTCCTTCTTTCTTAATCAGCCATCATTTGGAATTGAAGCATCAAACTTTTTTTTTAATAGCTTGTTCAAGGAAGATTTGTGTTCTTGTTTTAGATTCTAACGTTGGATTTGTTGAATCATTTGCCATTCTGTCTTTCAAAAACAGCAAAGCAAATCCTCAAATTCTAATAGTTTGCTTTGTACTTTTCTAGCTTTTGATTAATGTTGCCCCCACCTCGCTTCCCTTTTCAGTACAGAAAAAAAGGAGGAAATGGTTCTCCATCTACCAGACATAATGAAGCTCTCTAACTGCCCCACCCTTTGGAAGACATTCAAATGGAGTGGGGGGTAGAGAGGGTGGGAAACAGTACACTCAGTTGGAGTGAGTCACATGGCCCTTCCTGGTGCTTTTCCATATCCCATAGCAGTTTCAAGGGGTCTAAAGGTCCTCAGGACAGTGGGCAAGTCACTTAACACTCATTGCCCCACAAAAACAAAACAAAACAAACAAAAAAACCCCAAGATAATAAAGTCTGGAATATGGGCCCAGTGAGTGAAAACAGTAATGTTATCTTCTTCATTTGATTTTGTTGTGTGTAAGGCAATTGGGGTTAAGTGACTTGCCCAGGGTCACACAGCTAGTAAGTGTTAAGTGTCTGAGGTTGGATTTGAACTCAGGTACTCCTGAATCCAGGGCTGGTGCTCTATCCATTGTACCATCTAGCTGCCCCTCATTTGATTTTTATCCTTGCTCAAATTCACTTGCATGCCAGCCCAGACAATATTCTGGAAATTTCTAACCCTAAGTCAAATAGTTGTTTGTTGCAAAGGACTATGATTCAACTTTAGACCCAGGAAATTAAAAAAAAAATTTTAATCTTAGCCTGGGACACTATGTTGGCTTTTGCTCTGCCCTCACTTTATCGCTTAACCCCAATTGCCTCACTAAAACAAAAAAAACAAACAAACAAACAAAAAAGAGTGTATATGCTTTTGGGAGAGTATGCCACAAGAAAGAAAATTATTCTATGACTACTTTTATTTTTATGCTCTTTCACTAAATCTTTTCTTTGAATGAATTGTGTTCTCAGGCTGACTGATTAAAGTAAAGAAATGAATGGAGAGGAGGGGGCAGAGAGGAAGGGGCCATGAGCTATGGTTTCAAGCAGATATGTACCACAAAGTACTCTGAACCTGAGAAAAGTTTTCTGGGGGCCCTACATATGAGAGTGAGGTCCCCAGGGGCTATACATAATTATACATAATTGTGTGAGACACAAACATAATTACAAATAAATGTAAGCTTTACATGCCCATTATCATTATTTATAGCACTTATTTCTTTATTTGATGTTGATGCAGCAAGGGAATCATTTAAAAAGAGAAACTTTCTAATTTCCCAACTCACCATTTATTGTGAACAATTAAAATCAACATCAGACTCAAATACAGCTCTCAATCATCTGTATAAATGAGAAACATGATTAACATAGCTAATGAAATGCGATGGCTTTTTATCTATGATCCTTAGTTGCTTAACTGTGTACATGCAATTTGTGTGTGGGTACCCTTATCTAATGTAAACCTTCCAGAGCCTGGACTAGCAGAAGCCACACCTCCTTTCTACCAAATGACCTAATACATTTATTTCTAAAACTATTTCAGATTTTGAGGTTTGTTCTCCCAAACAACACACAATCTATAGCAAATCTATATTGCATTAAACAAGGGATTGGGGGAGATGCCTATAAACCCCTGATGGAAAGGTCACTGTTGTTGAACAAGTAAATCAGTAAAATCTTCAGATTTGATCCATATGGTCCTCTTGCTGCAGGGTAGAATCGGTCCTCCTGATAATTTTTTGTGGAATTTCTGTCCACACAGGAGAATTCATGCAATTATCCTTCCCTTCATCCATTCATTTATTCACCCACTCAGTAAATCTACTAAGTGGGAACTATGGTACTCTAACTCTAGAGATATCCCCCTAACTCTGCAGGGGATATCTTATCATAACAGACCCTGTCCATATGTGGGCAAGTGTGTAGGGGTGTCTATTAATATATATGGTCTGTTGAAGGACTAGTGAGGCAGTCCCCCAAGGGTAAGAGTTAGGAGAAAGATATAAAACTCATGAGCCCTATGCCCCCAGTGGAGAGCAGAGAATTGAAAGATGAGAGCAGGGAAAGATGTCTGTTCAACAGCCCTAGAATTGTCTGTCAGCTCATCTTAGACAATAAAAAGGGAGTCATTTGTTGGATGCCATGAGGTATTGGGTCAGCATTTGGGCTGAAAAGGAACCTTATGCTGGGAATAGAAGTGGGAAGGAGGGAAGCCAGTCTCAGTGAGGAAGCCATGGATACTTAGCCTTCAGTACTAGTTTAAGGAAATCAGTGAAGGAGGAAGCAAAGGTACGAAGGTCAGAGACAGCCATTATCAATCCATAAGCACTTGTTAAGCATTTGATGTGGTCTAGGAATAGTACTAGAGATGACAAGGGTACAAATCAAATTGTTCCAGCCCTCCAAATTGTTCCAGCCCTCCAACTTGTTCTGCATTAACTGATGGAGGATGTTGCTTGAGGCCAACCATTCAGGATTTGAAAAGATGAATAGGGAGTGAGAGACAAAGAGCTAAAATAGCCAGAGGATTGCAATCCCCAGAAGGACCTGGACCCTGAGGAGATTGGGTGAGAATTTAGGAAAGGCTAAGTCTTTCTTGTCTGGGAGCCAAGGGATGTCTCCAGAGCTACGGACAGTAAATTGAGGGCAAAGGAAATATAGTCATGAAGCTCATGAAGAAAAACTAAACTAAAAAAAATTAAATAAATTATAAAAAAAAAAGAAAGAAAAACTAAACTAGCTAGCGGGACCTCAGGACAGAAGCACCTTCCTCAAGGGTGTAGAGTCTTTCTCCTCCTCAGTCCTAGTTTCAATAAGGTCAAGTCATCAAACAACTGTGCCAGACTCAAAATGCCTGATAGTGATAATGAACAAATCTAACAATGGAACATAAGAACTGGAGGAAAGCGACTAGTCAAGAATAAAAATAATTGACATTTATATAACACTTTATATTCAATTATCTCAGTTGAGGCTCATAACAACCCTGTGAAGGAATTGTTTATTTATTTTGGACTGGCCCTGTGAATTCACCCATGTAGGTAACTCTCAAGGGCAGCTAGATCATACAGTGAATAAAGGTGTGGTGTCTGGAGTCAGGAAAACTCATCTTCCTGAGTTCAAATCTGATTTCAGATGCTTATTAGCCATGTGACCCTGGGGAAGTCACTTAATGATGTTTGCTTCAGTTTCTTCATCTCTAAAATGAGCTTGAAAAGTAAATAGCAAACCGCTCTAGTATCTTTGTCAAGAAAATCCCAGGGGGCAGCTAGGTGGCACAGTGGATAGAGCACCAGCCCTGGAGTCAGGAGTACCTGAGTTCAAATCCGGCCTCAGATACTTAACACTTACTAGCTGTGTGACCCTGGGCAAGTCACTTAACCCCAATTGCCTCACTTTAAAAAAAAAAAAAAGAAAGAAAGAAAATCCCAAATGGGGTCATGAGGAGTTGTATACAACTGAAAAATGACTAAACAAC
Source organism: Dromiciops gliroides (assembly GCF_019393635.1). Taxonomy (NCBI): domain Eukaryota; kingdom Metazoa; phylum Chordata; class Mammalia; order Microbiotheria; family Microbiotheriidae; genus Dromiciops; species Dromiciops gliroides. The sequence goes on from NC_057863.1 coordinate 157,989,109, forward strand.
AACAGAGAATTCCCAGAATAGAAATTTCCTACAACCAATACTAATCAGTGACTGTTCTGCAACTTAGCCTTAGAAAGTTGCCTGGGGAAACCAAGTGATTGAATAACTTTTCTAGGGTCACATAGCCAGCAGATGTGTCAGAGATAGAACTTGAACACAGGATTTCATCACTCAGAACCTATGTTTCTAGCCTTGGTTTTTATGCCTTGATGCCCCTCAAGTTGAGTCCAGCACTCGATCAACAACAATCAAAAAGCACTCACTCTATGCCAAGCAGTAAAGATAAAAAGAAAACACAAAAAAACAATCCTTCCCCTTAAGAAACCTACGGTTTAATGTGGAAGATAACAAATAAATAGGAGCATACAGATAAATACGGAGTCAATGGAATGTAACCTTAGAGGAGATAGAACCTCCTAACAGTTGGGGGGAACCAGGAGAAGCCTTCTAGAAGAAGCTTGGGTTGAGCTTTAAAGGAGGCCAAGGATTCTAAGAGTCAGAGGTTGGGAGGGAGAGCACTCTAGGAATGGAGAAAATAGAACAAAGGCACAGAGATGAGAGATGGAGTGTCGTGTGCTAGAAAGGTCAAGTAGGTGAATGTAGCTGGATCATCCTGGACTGTGTGGAGGGCAGTAAGAAAATGGACAAATTACGAAGAACTTTAAATTCTAAAGAGATTAATTTATTTTTGATTCTGGAGGTAATGGGCCGCCAGCCACTGGAATTTATTGAGTAAGGAAGTGACATGGTTATATCTGCCTTTTAGGAAAATGATATTGGCATCTGGGTGGAGGATATACTGGAGTGGGCAGGGGCGGGGGTGGCATTGGAGTCACAGAGAACAATTAAAAGCCTGGTTCAATAATCCAGAGAAGCAATGAAGGCCTGAAGTAGGGTGGCAGACATGTAAATGGAGAGAAGGGAATATATATCAGAGATGTCACAGGGAAAGAAATGAAAAGATTGGACAACTGATTGGATGTGTGAAGTAAATGAGATAGGAGTCAAGGGTGATACTAAGGTTCTGACTTGAATAACTGCAAAAATGGTGGTACTCTTTACAGCAATAGGGTAAGCTGACAAGCAGAGAAGTTTTGGAGAAGAGATCTTAAGATCTGCTTTGGACATGTTAAGTTTGAGATGCCTACAGTTCAAATTTCTAATAGACAGGTGGTGATTTGGGAGTTGGCCTCAGGAGAGAAACTAGGACCAGAGAAATAGATCTGGGAATCCTCTTCATAGATATAATTATTGAAAGCATTGGAGCTGATGAAATCACTAGGTGAGAGAGAAGTCCTCAGCAAAAGTGTGTGTGTGGGGCAGCTAGGTGGTGCAGTGGATAGAGCACCAACCCTGGATTCAGGAGGACCTGAGTTCAAATCCAGTCTCAGACACTTCACACTTACTAGCTGTGTGACCCTGGGCAAGTCACTTAACTCCAATTGCCTCACTTAAAAAAAAAAAGTGTGTGGGGGGGTAAGGAATGGCATGGGAGGCTTAAGGAGAGAAGAAAATATTAGAATAGTTGCTGTGGTGAATAGGATCTGGAATTAATTAGGAATGAGTTGTAGGATTACCTTGGTATAGTGAAGGCCCATTTGAGGTTGGCTAGCTTAAATTTGTAGTACACCCACTCAGCATAGCTTAGTGATTTCCTCCAGTTCCATTGAACATGAATAGGAGCAAAGGAGGAAGATGGTGGGAATGATTCAGGGTTGGAGTTGGATAAGATATGATTGGCTATAGGACAAAGGAGCAAAGGATTTAAGAGTGAAGGATAGTGAAGAGTTCAACTGGTTCACCAAAAGGTCAAGACTATGAAGGGAAGAGAGCACAGCCAGAAAAATGGCTATCGCCTGGGATATTCCTGAAGGATAGAGGTATTGGAGATGATGGTGAAGATGAGGAGTAAGTTTTGGAAAAATGAGGCCTAAGTAGAAATGAAAAGAAAAAAGATTATGGTCAGATAAAGGAAATTCAGAGTTCTTGAAACTGGAAGGAGAACACATGTGGGTGAGGGAAAGATCAAGGGTATAACTATCCCTGTATGTAGCTAAAGTGGAATGGTGGACCGGGTACAGAATAGTTAAGTAGACTGAGCAACTGGATAATTTCAGTATTTCAGGGAACATCAAAATGTGTGTTCAAGACACTTAGACTAAGGGAAGAAGTTGGGGTAGAGAATAAGACTCTGAGTAAGGTACTGAACTAATTGAGAAAGGAGTGAAAATGTCCTTTGGAGTACAAAGATAACAGCACCTAGATTCTGAATGTGATAAATTTAGATTGAATGAGCCTCAAAGGAGAAGTGACCAAGTGATGGTGGTAATGGAAGAGTCTGAAAATAACAGTGGAAAGCAAGGAATATTCTGACCAATGAGCCAATCGAAGGATATTAGTGAAAATATAAGCAAAATGCTGGAAAGGGGGTGGGGGTGAGGGTCAGAGAGACAGTGTTATAAGGATTTAAAATTTTCATTTTATTTTAATATTTTATTTATATCATTTAAAATTTTTCTATTAACCCCATTTTTCAACAAAGAAATTGAGACTTAATCCAATTAAGTGACTTGCCCATGGTTCCACAGGTAGTAAGTGTCATAGGACAAATTCAAACCTAAAGCCCTTCTGATTCTTTACTCATTCCATCCCTGATTCTCCCACAGGAAGAGAGAGCCAAAAAGAGGAAGTCCCCAAGAGTTGACATATAAGATTATAATTTATTCTTAAGCTTTGAACTAAAAACCCAAACTATCCCCTTATTTGGTTATTATAGCCTTTCTTTCTATTTAGTTGCTTGTTTTATATATAACAGTAAACTGTTAAAAATGTAAGAGGAGGGGCAGCTAGGTGGCGCAGTGCATAGAGCACTGGCCCTGCAGTCAGGAGTACCTGAGTTCAAATCTGGCCTCAGACACTTAACACTTACTAGCTGTGTGACCCTGGGCAAGTCACTTAACCCCAATTGCCTCACTAAAAAAAAACAACAACAACAACAACAAAACAATAAAAATGTAAGAGGGATTGTGGGTAAGAGGGGTTGTGGCCTTTTTTAATTAAATTTTTTTATTGTGATCTTAATCTTCAACAAACTTTGCAAGCTACAAAGAAGAATAAGGGGAAAGGACTGTATAAGACTGCATAAAAGGACTATAGAAGTGAAATCCAAATGTGGGTTATTTTCAAAAGAGAAGGAAAGTGGCTTTGTCTTCTCTCACAGTCTAAGTTGGCAGGCAGGCAGGCAGGAAGCAAAGGCAGCAAGAAAAGCCCAGAAGAGGGCATCAGTGAGCCAAGTCTTGGGGCTTGCCGGTAGGAGCCCCAGAGCATGGCCCTCTACAGTGTGTCCTGAGCCCTATGACATCACGGGGAGATAGAAAGATGAATAACACATGGTCTCGGCTCTCCAGGAGCTTAGAATTTAGAAAGGAAGATAAGGTGTATATGTACACTAATAACTAACATGAGACAGTAGTTAGGAAGTAGTAAGACCATGCTATGGGAGAATTCAGAGGAATGAATGAATTAATTAATTAATGAAAGAAAAGGCATTTATTAAGTCCTTACTGTGTGTCAAGCACTGTGTGAGAGTGAGAAAGGGCAGCTAGGTGATTCAGTGAATAGAGCACAGGACCTGGAGAAGACTTAGTTGACACTTCCTTGCTGTGTGACCCTGGGCAAGTCACTTAACCTCTCTTTGACTCAGTTTTCTCCCCCACAATATCAGAGATGTGTTCTTTATTTTGATATTATCAAGGAATAAACTTTTCAAGATACAAAGAAGAATAAAGGAAGAAGACTGTATAAGGTAGGAAGGTAGAATCTCATACCATGTGGAAATCAGGATACATAGGGACTACCAGCCATGGAGGGAGTGATGACATGGAGGCAGGATAATCTATACAGAGAATGGCAGGAAGTGAGTTTGTATATAGTATGGTGAACATGAGAAAGGAGTAGTATGAGACGTGGCTTGAAAGAAAGGGTGATTCTGGATCACTGAGGACCCTTAATGCCCAGGTAAGGAGTTGAAACATTATTCCATAGGCAATAAGAAACTACTGAAGTAGGTGCTCTTAACTTTTTTTTTTTTTTTGGCATTGACTCTTTTAGCAGTATGGTGAAGCTTACAGACCATTTCTCAGAATATTTTAAATAGCATAAAATAAAATGAACAGCATTACAAAGAAAACCAATTTTACTGAAATTCAGTTATTAAATTATTAAAGGGGAAAATAAGCTTGCAGACCCTAGGTTAAGAACCTCTGTATTAAATTGAGAAGGGGAAGGATATGACTGACACCTTTGGTATGGATGGATTGCAGTGGGAAGAAATGAGGCAGGAGGACCAGTGGGGAGGCCACTGCAATAGAGGGGATGAAGGCCTGAACTAAAGTAGTAGCTCTGTGAGAAGAGAGAAGGGATTGAGAATGAGGAATATTATAGAGGAAGAAATTCTAATATGGCCATTGATTAGATATGGAGGATGAGGAAGTACAGGGTAACATCAAATTTACAAACCTAGGAAGCCAGAAGAGTGGTGGTACCTTCAACAAAGAAGTATAGAAGTTTGGAAGAGGAGTGTTTTGAGGAGAAGATAATGAGTTAAGTTTGGGACATGTTAAGTTTAAGACTGGATGTCTAGTTTAAAATGTCCAGTAGGGGGACAGCTAGGTGGCACAGTGGATAAAGCACCGGCCCTGGATTCAGTAGGACCTGAGTTCAAATGCAGCATCAGACACTTGACATTTACTAGCTGTGTGACCCTGAGCAAGTCACTTAACCCTCATTGCCCCACAAAAAAAAAAATGATAAAATGTCCAATAGGCAGTTGGTAGTGTGAGACTGAAACTCAAGGGAGACTGAGGCTGGACATATAAATCTTAAGTCATCCTCTTAGAAATGATAATTAAACACACAGTAGTTGATGAGGTCCCCAAGACAGGGCCCAGGACAGAGCCTTGGGGAACCTCCATAGTTCATAGGGATCAATATGGATAATGATCTAGCAAAGGAGACTGAGGAGTGGTCAGGTAAGTGGGAGGGGAATCAGGAGAGAGCAGTGTCATGAAAACTGAGAAGAAAAAGATATTCAGGAGGAGAGAGTAATCAGATTTTTAGCAGAATTTGTTGGTTGGTAAGAAGAAAAACAGAAATGACCACCAAATTTGTCAATTAAAAGATCAATGGTCCCTTTGTATAGAGCAATAAGGAATTCCTGGTCCATATATTGAACCTGGCAAGGGTGTCACTGAGCAAGAACAGACAAAACAAAACCATGACATGAAGTAGCAAATCTGGACCTTGCCCTTCACTATAATTTCCAGTTGTATGGACTTATTTTTTTTGAGGAGAGGAATGGACTCTGTAGCAATCTCAAGTATTTTTCCATTTTTATTGTTGTGTAAAAACTGGAGCTATCCCATTGCATGGAAATTCCTTCAATGTTATTTAGGACCCAGATGACGTTCTGCTTTGAAAATGATATTCATTAGAATCATTTCATTGCATTTCTTCTTAATTGAAGCTATGCATCCAGAATCTATAAATAGGGTTTTTTTGTGTTGTTTTTTTTTTGTAGGCAATGGGGGTTAAGTGACTTGCCCAGGGTCACACAGCTAGTAAGTGTCAAGTGTCTGAGGCCGGATTTGAACTCAGGTACTCCTGAATCCAGGGCCGGTGCTTTAACCACTGCGCCATCTAGCTGCCCCCTATAAATAGTTCTTAATGGAACTGTGCTTTACGTTAAAATTTTATCTTAAAGTCTGAATTATAAGACTAGGGTTTATCTTGCTGTTTAAATAAACTTTAGAATTTTATAAAGCAGTCCCTTTTGAATGCTATAAATGTGTATTTTAATTTTAAAAATATGGAAATTATTAACCTGGGGTAGTTACCTTAAATGTAGAGAACTGTATAGGTCCCCAGAAGAAGAGGGCCTCCCTGGAAGGGTGGGTTGCTTTTTTCTCTATGAGTTCAAAGTGTTTTTCCTTTGTGGGGAGAGCCCCCTCAGGCTAACACTATCATTCTGGAGAACTGTTTAGGTCCCTGGGAAATGGAAGCCCACAAGATGGGGAAAGAATGTTGTTTTGATTGTTTATAAGCTTTGGTACAAGTCTTTAGATTTCTCGGTCAAGTTAAATAAAACCTGTCCTATATTAGATGTATTGTTACTCCAAGTGCTCACATGGGAAATTCTCCTTTTGAACTCCAGTTCAAAACTTATACATGAGACAAGTTTTTACATTCCCAAGGAAAACTCTGGAAGGAGGCATAAGTGAAAGGTTGATTTGTGAAAAATATTCTCAAGATTGAACTCAGTCTGTATAAACTCAGAGCTTCTATTCTCAGGGACTGGATGCATTTAGGATTGAGGAAACCTGAACACATATGCAGACAGATGAGGAAGATCTAGATGAAAAGATGTCTGAAGATGCCTGAAAGAAGGGATAATTGTTGGAGCAAGGTTCTGGAGTTGGCTGAAGAGGATGGAATAAAGGTTGCAAAAAGAGGGTCTAGATACATCAAAGTAAATATACCCCAGTCTCTGAGAGGAGGAGAAAAGAAGAAAGGATGAGTGTCAAGGGATATAGAAGGAGAATTAAGAGAGCTGATATTAGATAACCTTGATTTCTTTTTTTTTTTTAATTAAAAAATTTTGGGGGGGGACAGGTAGGTGGCGCAGTGGATAAAGCACCAGCCATGGATTCAGTACCTAAGTTCAAATCCAACCTCAGACACTTGACACTTACTAACTAACTAACTTACTAACCCTCATTGCCCTGGCAATGAGGGTTAAGTGACTTGCCCAGGGTCACACAGCTAGTAAGTGTCAAGTGTCTGAGGTTGGATTTGAACTCAGGTCCTCCTGAATCCAGGGCTGGTGCTCTATCCACTGTGCCATCTAGCTGCCCTGATTTCTTTTTTTTTTAATCAAAGGTTAGGTAATAGGTAGTAAATAGAAGTGGGTTTTGAGGTTTACAACTTGAGAGGAGAACACAAGGGCTGAAATAGTGTGCGAAATTAAATAAGAGGAGAAAAAGAAGAAAATTTTTTAAAAAAAGGAATCAAGGAGAGGCTAATTGAAGATTTACCAAGCATCAGCCAGACCAGATTAAGTTATATACCACATATTTTTACTGGGGGAAATCAGTACAATTTTATGACATTCTCCATTAGTGACCAGCAGCCCAGGGGCAAAAGTGTAAAAACTAGATTCCTGGGATTACAGTGGAACAAGAGTTAAGTGGTTCTGAATGTCTAAAGCTATCAGGCATTGGGAAAACACAACAGCATCTGCAACATAGTCCTCCACCTTTCCCATGAAAAGAGGTGCAGCCTTCAGCTTCTCTCAAGGATCAAGTTTCAAATTAAGATCTGAAAGTCACCAAAGGAAGAATCTGTCATGGTCACAGAAGATGAGAAAAGTGAGGAGAAAAGAAGTTGCCAAGATTTTCAGTTATGTTTTGCTTCAGGGATCAAACCCATCAATCAGAGTGTTTATTTAGGACTCAAAGGGGGCACAAAATAGAATGCTAGATCTTGAAGGTAAATTGCTAACCAAGACAACGTTGTATAAAGTGACAGCAATATTGTTTTAAGAACAGCTTTGAGCAACTAAATCATTTTGACTATTATAAATGCCCAAATTAAGTGCAAAGGACATATGAAGTAGGCTATCTGCATCCAGAGAAAGAACTGATGAATAGAAGTATGTATAGAATGATTTTACATATATATATTTTGCATATATATATACATACATACATTTTTGTCTAATGGTCGCCATCTTGGGGAGTGGGAAGAAAAAAAGAAATTTATATGATAACTTTATTATATATTTAAAAGGAATAGCAAGTTGTACATAATAAATTTACAATTTCATGCACCATCATCTGTTTTATTCTACTATGTTATGGAAATGCTTATTTTATTTAATAAATTTAAAATGAAATAAATTTAAAAATGATAAATCCCTCAAGGTGGAAGTATCTACTAAATACCCACAGGGTACCGATTCCTTTTAAATGTTTCAGTTTATTTGCAAACCTATAGCGTTTATTTCCTGAAGCACTTTATTTTCCTTCTTTCCCTTACATTTCATTTCTTTTATATTTTCATCATCGTCTTTTACTCTCTTCTCAAAAATGCAAAACATTGAATAAAGGATGTGTCAGTGTTTTTAATTCTCCTCCCAATAGTTAACAAAATAAATTAGGTTACTATCCTTAACCCAGCCCCTTGCAAGTATCCCTCAGTTTGTACAGTCTCTTTTCCATAAGTAGGACATAACCTACTTTTATGTCAGTTATTAAAAAGGTTTCCAAAAAAAGAGATACAGCTAACCTAACATTAAAAACTGTTCTTTATTTAGTAAAATAATATTGATTAGGAGGGCGGTTCCCTAGTTGGAAAAGCTAGACAGAAAATGCTATGATTTTAAAAACAGGTAATCTAGTATAGATGAAATAGGAAGAGAAAAATGAGAAAAGATATAAATTCATAGTGATGGATTTCCCATAAAAATGAACTTATGCACAGAGCCGATGGAGTGTATCTATTCAATAAGGCTTTACTGAACAAATTTAAATCCATTCAATAAGTCCTTATTAAATGGAAGGCACAGCAGCACTAAGTGTTTCAGATGACCCAAAGATGAATAAGAAACGATTTCAATTCTCAAGGATTCAATTCAATTCTCAAAGATTTACAATTGGGGCAGCTAGGTGGTGCAGTGGATAAAGCACCAGCCCTGGATTCAGGAGGACCTGAGTTCAAATTTGACATCAGACACTTGACACTAGCTGTGTGATCCTGGGCAAGTCACTTAACCCTCATTGCCTCACCAAAAAAAAAAAAAAGATTTACAATCTTAGTAACATTAGCAGAAGCACTAATATTTTAAACTTAAAGCTGGAACATCTTGTTTTCTTTATAAAAATTTCAGGAACTCCAGGTCCTTCTGAATAGCATATGTGATCTAAAGAGAAAGAAATGTTCATCTAATGGTGAAACCTCTGTTACCCAGAGTGCACTTCTAATTGGACAAAGGAGACTCTGCTTTCCTTTTTATTTGGCTCTTCCCACCCTTTGCTTTTCTCCTTCCTTTTTGTGGTGGGGTTATCTTGTGCTGTACAAGATTATTTAAACTGGGGGGAAATTTTGTTTTCTAAAATACAAACTTTTCATACCAAGCATAGAATTTTATTTAGTCCATGACTGCGGATACTGAACTTGGTCAAATTGAGGTCTACAATTTTGTTTAAAAATTGTTGCTGTTCAGTGACGCCATTTGAGTTTTTCTTGGCAAAAATACTGGAGTGGTTTGTCATTTCCTTCTCCATTTATAGATGAGGAAACTGAGGCAAATGAGGTTAAGTGACTTGCTCAAGGTCACACAGCTACTAAATGTCTGAGGCTGAATTTGAACTCAGATGAGGTTGCCTGACTCCAGGCCCAGTACTCTATCCATTGTGCCACCTAGCTGCCCAGTTGAAAATTACAGTGACACAAAAAGAAGTAGACAAAAGAAAAGTTTATTTCATTTTAAAGGAGACAATTTTTTTGAATAGTAATGAGAGTAAGAATCTTGATACACACTTGTAAAAGTAAGAGTTCAGATCTGCCAGTGTTTGTGAATCACTGTGGTATACATCACAACCGCAGTGAGAGCGATGTTGCTGTCCTTAGATCTGGGTATTTATAAATTCACAGGGAGCTGGGTGAAAGGCAGTATGGTGCAGGTGATAGAGAGCTAGCTTTGGAGTAAGGAAGACCTAGGATCTCAACTCATCTCAAACAACAAGAGTTACACAATTGTGGACATGGACAAGTCAGGGCCACCGGAAGCTCTCTAAGAGTTAGTCATGGAGTTGATCTAGTCAACGTTAGTGAAGGAAGCTTCCTTATACTAATGAAATCATAGATCCAGTTTAAAATTTAGAGGTATACTACAATATCAGAGGTAGCATCTTCCCCAGCACATGATGGACTTATAGCCTGAAATTTCCTCAAGCCTGAGGTTTCTGGTTACATGAAATGAATCAGTGCTTTGTTTTACTCCTGCTATAAGAAAACAATTCTGTAGAATAATTTTACTAAAAATGAGGGATTTCTGATCATGGTGCTAAAAAAATTTCTCCTTAGATTTAAGATAACAATCTAAGTGACATATGTTTTTTATAAGAAACATTTTTACTTAAAGTTTTGAGTTCCAAATTCTATTTCTCTTTTCCTCCCTACCCTCCCCCCTCCCTGAGGGGGTAAACAATCAGATATAAATTATACATGTGCAGTTATGTAAACATTACCATATTGGTCATTTCGTACAAGAAAACTCAAATAAAAGAAAAAAAGAAAAACTGAAAAATAGCATTTTTCAATCTGTGTTCAATCAATATTAGTTCTTTCTTTGAAGGTGGATAGTATCATTATTAGTCCCTTGGGATTGTCTTGGATCACTGTATTGCTGAGAATAGTTAAGTTATTCTCATTTCTTCATCAAACAATATTGCTGTCTGTGCACAATGTTCTCCTGGTTCTGCTCACTTCACTATACATCAGTTCGTACACATCTTTCCAGGCCTTTCCAAAATCATCCTGTTTGTCATTTCTCATAGCACAATAATATTCCATTACCATCATATACCACAACTTGTTTGGCCATTCCTCAATTGATGGGCATTCCGTTGATTTCCAAGTCTTAGGCACTACAAAAAGAGCTGCTATAAATACCTTTGTACAAATAGGTCTTTTTCTCTTTTGGGGGGATGTCTTTGGGATATAAACCTAGCAGTAGTATTTCTGGATCAAAGCATAAGCACAGTCAATAGTGCTTTGGGCATAGTTCCAAATAATGGCATATGATTTAATGGGCAACTTCCTAGAGATGAATTTTGATGATGGAGATGACTTAGTTTAGAAAAGGAGGAAAGGCTTTCTAGCAATAATTCAATTTGGCACACTTTAATAAGCTTTTACTGTGAATTAGATAATATATTAAGTTCAAGGAATACAAAGGTGAAAAAACCCCCAAACAGAACAAAGTCCCTGTTCTTAAGAAGTTTACAGTTTTAGTAGGAAGATTAAACACAATACAAATACCAATAATAAAAATTAGCCTCTAAATTTAGGGTTTGATTAACCTGAGAACATCAATTATTTGGGAGAAGAACTCTCTATTTGGCAAGAATTGCTAGGAAAACTGAAGGTAATTTGATAAAATTAGGTTTAGGCTAGCACCTTATACACCATACAACACAATAAGTTCAAAATAGATATTTGACTTGAAAATTAAAGGTCATACCATAAAAAAATGAGAAGAATTAACCATTAATTGGCTAATTCTTAACCAAACAAGAGATAGAGACAATTCCAAAAAAAAATAAATCAAATAATTTTTAAAACATAAATTTGAGAAGGTTTTACTCAGACAAGGTTAACATAATTAGGATAAAAAGGAAATGGCTAGGTGGAGCAGTGGATAGAGCACCAGCCCTGGATTCAGGAGCACCTGAGTTCAAATCTGGGCTCAGACACTTGACACTAGCTGTGTGACCCTGGGCAAGTCACTTAACCCCAATTACCTCAACCCCCCCAAAAAAAATTTTTTTAAAGATGGTAACAAACAATTCTCAAAAGAAGAACTACAAAAGCTGAACAATGATGTGAAAGACTTGCAAGTCACTAATAATAACAGAAATACAAATCAAAACAATTTTGAGGTTTTACCTCACATCCTGCAAAGTGGCAAAAATCGTAATAGTCATTGTTGGGTGAGGCTATAGATGGGATCCCGTGATCCCGTGATCCCATGAACTAGCACTAATAAATAGAAATGATAGGGATTGTTTTCTTGTACAAAATGACAAATATGGTAATGTTTTACATAATCATACATGTATAACTCATATCTGGTTGCTTGCCACCTCAGGAAGGGGGGAGGGGAGGAAGTGGAGGAGGAATAAAAATTGGAAGCCAAAACTATAAATAAAAATGTTTATTCTATTAAAAAAAGTAATTATAGGGATCTATCGGTCTTGACTTAATATAAGGAAAAATTTTTATAACAAGTAGAGCCATTCCCCCTCCCTTAGTTAACTTCCCACCATTGGAAGTGTTCGGGCCAAAGATGGATGACAGTCTGTGACGGATGATGCTGAAAAAATTAGAAGGGTTGTGGTGAAACTTCCTTTTCAAAGATTCTGTGATTCCATATGAGCTTTGCCAACGAGAAGAACCAGGGAGGGAAGTGGGCTGGGGAAAGGCTTCCCCGCTCTGTGCCCAAAAGGGCACGTTGCTGATGTCCTTCCACATCTGAAGGGAAAAACTGTACTCGCAAATTAGTTATGAAATCATCCCAACTTCTCTTGCCAGAAGACTGCCTTTTATAGACAGTGCAGTTCAAGGGTGTTTCCATTTAAGTTCTATATAGTTCACAGCTCCTGGTCCTGGCAACCGGAGCCAAGAATAATGTAAAATATACTCGAAGCTGGACTACTAAAATATAATTATTCTTACAGTGAGGACCACACCCAGCATAAAGGGACCGTCTCAACTTCCTTTATGAACAACATACTCATAGCCTTTCCTTGAGGGTGGCTGCTGCCCTATAGTTGGTTCTGTTTTAGAATTAAGGGATGTCTGAGTCACAGAGCTTGACTTTGCAGCTTGCCCGAGGCTTTATAGCTGGCGGCAAGGTCCTGACTCCCCCTATGCTCAGATTTACAGAAAAAAAAAATGCAATCCAATTTTTTTTTGGGGGGGGGGGGAATCCAATTTTTAATTCCTTTCTTTTCAGACTCTTATTTTTCTCAGGACTTTCTTAAAGAGTGAAATTCTTATGGATAATGCTTTGTGCAAAGGCGGATTGCTAAGAAGAGTTAGAAAAACTGATACACTTTGGGGTACAAATTGGAATGGGAAAAACCAATCATTTAAAAACTATTAAGAACCCAGTCTAGGGGGGCAGCTAGGTGGCGCAGTGGATAAAGCACTGGCCCTGGAGTCAGGAGGACCTGAGTTCAAATCCGGCCTCAGACACTTAACACTTACTAGTTGTGTGACCCTGGGCAAGTCACTTAACCCCAATTGCCCCACAAAAAAATAAAAATAAAAAAAAAGAACTCAGTCCAGGTGCAGCAATCTGAGGTCCCTGGGAGGAAGCCCCTTCCACCAGTGCTTCTGCAACATTTCTTCAAGGAGAGTTCTCCTGCAACTTACAGCCTTAGAGAATTGTGGACCTGAGAGTAGGGGTGAGGATGGGGAAGGAGAATAAGCATTTATTTATTTATTGTTTGTTTGTTTGTTTGTTTGTTTGTTTTTTAGTGAGGCAATTGGGGTTAAGTGACTTGCCCAGGGTCACACAGCTAGTAAGTGTTAAGTGTCTGAGGTCGCATTTGAACTCAGGTACTCCTGACTCCAGGGCCGGTACTCTATCCACTGCGCCATCTAGCTGCCCCAGAATAAACATTTATTAAATGACTATTATGTTCTAGGCACTAAGTTAAGCACTTTACAAATATTTTCTCATTTGCTCCTCATAACAGCCCTGGGAGGTAGTTGTTATTATTATCCCCATTTTACAGATGAGGAAACTGAGGCAGAAGTTAAGTGACTTGCCCAATGTCACACAGCTAGTGAACTCAGGTCTTCCTGATCCCAGCCCCAAAGTTCTCTCCACTGAGCCAACTTGGCCGCCTAGGTAGTTCATGAGTTCCTCTTCTCTTAACCTCAAGAAAGGAGGAACAGCAGGAATGTTTTTCTTATAGCAGTGGATAGGGTATAAGACTGGGTATAAGGAAGATCTAGGTTCAAATCTCATGCCAGACTCTTTTTTTTTTTTTTTTGGCGAGGCAATTGGGGTTAAGTGACTTGCCCAGGGTCATACAGCTAGTAAGTGTCAAGTGTCTGAGGCCGGATTTGAACTCAGGTCCTCCCAACTCCAGGGCTGGTGCTCTATCCACTGCACCACCTAGCTGCCCCTCATGCCAGACTCTTGCTAGCTGTGTGATCATGGGCAAGTCACTTAACTTTTTAGTGCCTCAGTTTCTCCATCAGCAAATTGAAAGGGCTGGACTTGGTAGCTACTAAGTTTCCTTCCAACTCTAAACCTATGATTTCCATGATTCCAAACAAAATGGCTTTGTGAGAGGCAAGTGAAAGACAATGCTTCTGTACTCCAGTCAGAGTTCAGTGATAAGAGGGAATACGAATATCCTAGTTCAGAAAGGGATGGGGAAAATATAGTAAATTTACTCATTTTAGATTGGAACTTAGGCAGGTAAATGATTAATTGTATTCCTGATCTCTGACAGGAGGTCTGGAGACTGAGATGCTTAAGGGCTCTATACTTTTTCCTAACCTATCACATATTTTTATAAGCTACTTGGAAGAAAACACACACTTATCAAATTTCTAGGTGGCACAGTGGCTAGAGCCCTGGGCCTAGAGTCAGAAAGATTCGTCTCCCTGAGTTCAAATCCAGCCTCAGACACTTACTAGCTGAGTGACCTTGGGCAAGTCACTTAACCCCGTTGGCCTTAGTTACCTCATCTGTAAGATGAATGGGAGAAAGAATGGTAAACCACTCCAGTATCTTTGCCAAGAAAACCCTAAATGGGGTCACAAAGAGTCAGACATGACTGAACAACAGAAATCTGGGAGGGATGGCTGATGTGGTAGGTAACTGCTGAATCAGTTTCAGAAAGATCTTGCTCAGCTAAAACTAATGGGAAATATATTTAAAATCATTGTAAAATCCTGTGCTGAGACTCAGTAAATGTACTTCGGAAGTATAGACTGGGGAATAAATGACTTAATAACAATTCATGTATAAAAAGACCTAGGAGCATTATTGAATGAGTCAGCAGTGAGATATGATAGCAAAAAAGCAAGTGTGGTCCTATATAGCGACAGTGAAAACTTATTAGACAAAAGCTGGAGCATTGTATTTTGTTCTGGTTAATGTTTTAAGAGGAAAACTGCAAGTCTTCCTATGGAGGTGATAAGGCTGGTCATTATGGCATATAGGCAAGAGTACTTATTATCTTAGATATCAAAAGACCCAGGTTCAAATCCCACTTCAATTCAACAAAAACTTATTAAGTGCCTATTACCTGCATGGAACTGTGCTAGACACCTGAGCTATAAGGACAAAAATGAAAGTCTCTGCCTTACTCAGTCTACTGGGAGAAGGGGGAGATACAACAAGTATAGATGTAAGCCAATTCAAAGCATATATGAAATAATACAATGTAATTTCAAGATGATTTCAGTTGGTTCAACCCCTACCAGTGTGCTCCTCAAATTTTAGGGAGTCCAAGCATCTCAGTTACATTTAACCACTTAACAATGAGATCAGTTTTTATAAAGGAATATTTACTTCAAAGGATCAGCAAGAGCAAACATACATTCACACCCCTCCTCCCCAACACTTGGAGAACATAATCCTCTTTAAAGCTCCTTCATCTCTGGCAAAGGGAAGGATTAGGCTCACAATTTAGCTCAGTTCCCTATATCACAAAATGGAGAGACAGAGCTAGACCCACAGAGAGAAATAAAAAGAGACAGAACGAGAGAGGAGAGACAGAGAGAGGGAAGAAAGAGAGAGGAGGGGGGAAGACAGAGAGAGAGAGAGAAAAGAGAGACAAAAAGAGAAAGGAGAGACAGAAAAAAGACAGAGAGAGAGAGACAGAGAGAGGAGAGAGAGAGACCAAGAGGTGAGAGAGAGGGACAGAGAGACAGAGACAGACAGAGAAAGAGATAGAAACAGAGAAGCAAGACAGAGGAGAGAGACAGAAAGAGGAAAGATACAGAGAAAGAGATGAGAGATAGGAGGGAGAGAAACAGAGAAAGAAGAGACAGAGAAGAGAGAGGACAGAGACAGAGAGAGATTAGAGAGAGACCAAGAAAAAAACAGATGAGAGAGGCAGAGAGAGAAAGTGAAACAGAGGAAGGGAGAGACAGAGAAACAGAGAGAGAGGAAAGACAGAAACAGAAGCAGAGAGGAGAGTGAGATGAAGAGACATATAAAGAGAGGGCAGAGAGAACAAGAGAGAGACAGAGATAGAGAAAGAGATAGAGACAGAAAGGAGAGAGCAAGAGAGATGAGAAACGAGACAGAGAGGGAGAGGGAAGAAGGTTAAGGGGGAAGAGGAGGAGAGAGAAAGGGAGAAAAAGAGGGAGAGGGGGAGGGAGAGAGAGAGAGAGAGAGAGAGAGAGAGAGAGAGAGAGAGAGAGAGAGAGAGAGAGAGAGAGAGAGAGAGGGGTTTTAAAGAGGCAACCAATTCCATTTATGCAGTTAATTGAAAAAGGCTGTTCCCTTTTATGTGAAAGGGAAACACAGAATGTCTTCTGGAAATTTGTGCTACCTATCTCCTAGAACTGTTGTGAAGAAAGCATTGCAGATTTTAAAGTGGCATGTCAATCATGTTAGTATGGTGAAGGGTCTAGAAACCATTCCATAAAGAGAAATGGATGAAGGAACAGGGCTTGTTTAGTTTGGAGATGAGAACACCCAGGGACACTTACTGAGACTCCTTCCAACAGCAAATATTTCTCATATTCATTTCCCAAGAAGTTTATGAATTTAGAATCATTTAATGTTGGCAACATTGCACTTTGGCAGTTTGGATCCAACAGCTTGTATTCATACAGATTTTTCTTTGAAAGCAGAAGGGGAACTTTATTAAATGTACAGAATTAAACTAGGTGCATTGGTCACTTCAGAGAAATTTGGCTCAGCTAGATTTTCATATTGTTGTTCATCAACAACAGTGGATTAGCTCTAGTAAATGACTATTTAGCCAGATGGAAGAGCTTTCATAATTTCTAGGAGTCACTCACATGACAGAGTCAAGCACAGAAGACATACACCCTGGACAGAAATGGACAGGGCTGACGTGTATGTGTTTAGGGTTAGAAATGAAGGATGCAACTTACAGGGAGAATCTATGTATATAGGAAGATGGGGAAATAGTACCTGTCCTGGGATTCCACTGGACTCCTCTTGATTGATGTGTTGAAACTCCTGGTTGGGTAGAGAGAATAAGAAAGGTAGAAAAGACAAGCAACATTTCTGACTCTCTTTGAAAGCTGAGAAAGCCTGAATGAGAGAACTCCAGAGGCCTTTGAGCCAAGAAACTCTGCCCTTGAGCATAAGTAAACACATTAAAGCTGACTTTCTAAGAAGGTTCTGCATCTCTTCTTTGGTTTTTATCTTTTTCTTCCAAACTTCAATACAAAGATATTTTTGTCATTTTTGTTTCCCTGGCAGGGATGTGTTAAAATTTTTTCATTCTTTTTTCGTTACTGCCCTTGCAAATCTAGTCATATCTCTGCCAATACCCTTGCAACTGGTTGTCAGATAAAATGTAGGCGCTCTACTTAGTTTCTTTTCCTGGATCTACAAAAGCGACTTATCAACTATTCAAGGATGAAACTGGGATATAGAGCAACAAGAAAGGCATCTCTTGTATCCTCTGCCAGATCTTGGCTAGTAAAATACAGATTGATTTGCCTTCTTTTGCTTATGTCCTTTATTTTAATCTTTTTTTTATCTCATGTCTTCACCTTTGTCAATCAATCAATCAACATGTATTAAGTCCTACTATTATGCATCTTTAGATAGAGAACCCAGGATGGAGTCAGGAAGATTCCTCTTCCTGAGTTCAAGTCTGCCCTCAGACACTTACTAGCTGTGTGATCCTGGGCAAGTCACTGGACCCTGTTTGCCTCAGTTTCCTCATTGGTAAAATGAGTTGCAGAAGGAAATGGTAAACCACTCCAGTATCTTTGCCAAGAATACCCCAAGTGGGGGTCACTAAGAGTTGGACATGACTGAAACAACCAAACAACAACAACAACAAATTAATCATCTATAAACCTTTACTAAGCACTGGACAAGGCAATGTCTAAGTGCTTGGGGATATGTAGAAGTTTAAGGCAAAATCCCTGACCTTATATACTAGGAAGCAGCATAGCATAGTGGAAAGAGTGGTGAGTTTAGCTTCAGGGGATTTTTCTTCAAGCCTAGATTTGGCATTAATTACTTTTTATAACCTTAAGGAAATCATGTGATTTTTCTCAATTTGGGGCCTTAGTTTCCCTATCTGTAAAATGATACGGTTGAACTAGGTGATCCCTAAGGTCCTTTCTAGCACCAAAAGTATGATTTACATATTCTACTTTATTTACATATATATGCACATGTATATATGTATTCTACTTAAAAAAGTTTTGTACCTTTATACCTTTTACAAATATTTTCTAATATATACTCTTCCCTTAAAGAATCCTCCTTTGTCATACCAAAGAACATTCACATGCAATCAAATCAATAGACACAACAATGGCTTATGTGACATTTACTACCTGTAGTCCTCTTCTTCTACCAGAGAGGAAGAGGTGTTTCATTGTATGCATTGTGGACAATAAATTGGTCATTGCCTTTACTCTGAGTGCTTCTTACCGTTAACTATATAACTGAGTTTACCAGTCAGACCTGACTGGTTGAGAGGTTGCCCCTCTCAAGGGAGGAAAACATCAAAGTCTTTTGAGAAATTCCTACTTCTCCAAATCTTTCCACTGTTCTTACATATCTACCTGGGACCAATTAAGTTGTGAGGTGAATCTCTCAGGGCCATTATTATGATTTAAGTATGCCCTCCTTGAGCATTTCAGTAAGCAGTACAAGGGCACAATTACTATCTTCAAACATACAATGAATTGTCATGTGGAAGGGGGATAACCCTTATTCTGTGTAGCTCCAGGGCAAAAAATGAGACCTAGGAAATGGAATTTACAATGCAGAGCTTCCTAACAATTGTTGTTCTTATATTTCAGTCCTGTTTGACTCTTCATGACTCAGTTTAGGGTTTTCTTGGCAAAGATACTAGAGTGGTTTGCCATTTCCTTCTCTAGCTCATTTTACAGATGAGGAACTGAGGCAAACAGGACTTGTCCAGGGTCACACAGCTAATAAATATCTTGAGGTAACATTTGAACTCATGAAGATGAGTCTTCCTGAATCCAAGCCCAGTTCTCTATCCATTGTGCCATCTCTCTGCCCACAATTAGAGATGTCCAAAAATGGAATGAGTAGCTTTTGTGAAGAAGTGGTTCACTGTAATTTTGTGTCCAAAAAGAAGCTTGGATGACCACCTAACTATGACCTATTATAAAGGGGATTTCAGCATTGAGTAGAATGTTGAACTAGACTCACAAACAAGCTAGCCAAGTCCTGGTTACTAATTGCCTGGAGGGGGTCACAAAGAGCATGATTCATTTGGCATTATCAAGCAGGTCTGTATGAAAAAGCAGGAGAGAAATAGCATGTATGTAATTAGGGAATAATCCAAGAATCATATTAGGTTCCAGATGAGGGAAGAACCAGAGATGAGAAGGAATGAGTTCATGGAAATGACCACAAAATCATGAATTTAGAGGTAGATAAGAACTCAAAGGTCATCTAGTTCAACTTCTTCAACTTTAATGAGGAGGAAAAAGACCTAGAAATGTTAAGTAACAAGAGATTGTAAGTAGCAAGGCTAAGATTTGAACTGCTATACCAATTGTGCCTTGAACTTCCTGTTTGTTTTGAGATGTACCCTTTCACCATTAGATAGGATTGCTTAAAGTCACCCCATCAGAGCTTGTTCTGGATAGAAGGTCTCTAAGACTTCTTCCAATCCTAAAACTCCATGATTCAGTAAAATACTCAGGGGTGATAGATGACCTGAGGCTCTTCTTAAAAAGCGGGAGAGAGATTCAATTACCTTTGGAAGACTATCGGGTGTCACCTTTGTCCTCTCTGAGACTCAACTCCTCAACTGTGAGAAGTACAGGTTGGACTAGAGGGCCTTTAAGATGCCTCCCATCTCCAAATCTATGACCCTATGACCCTTTTAGATCTTTTTTTTTTTTTTTGGTGAGGCAATTGGGGTTAAGTGAATTGCCCAGGGTCATACAGCTAGTAAGTGTCAAGTGTCTGAGGTCATATTTGAACTCAGGTCCTCCTGAATCCAGGGCCAGTGCTCTATCCACTGCACCACCTAGCTGACCCCCTTTTAGATCAATGATTAAGTCACCAGGGGCCTTTGCTGGAGTGGCAAGCATGGAAAACAAAGGTTGTCAGCTCTGCCTTCCTCAATCTAGTTGCCCAGTGCCTCCTTGGAGCTTATCAAGACTTCATGGTAATTTGCATTGACCCTGACATTAGGTGTCAGCAATTGAAATGAATTCAACTGGAGCCTAGAGATGAGAAAAGTTAGAAAAAAGCTTTGATAGCCACCTGAGGGGCTTTTCTTCTGTGCCCAATAGTAGGTGTGTGGACTTAATAAAATAGCTGAAAATGTGTTGATTAGCCCCCAACCATGTTGGTGGATCAGTCAACTACAAAAGAAATTCCCTATGAGGAAGGAGAAGCCCCAGCAGCAGACTATGGTTCCAGCAGATGGTAGGAATTGTTCATTAAAAAGAGGTCCCAGGGGCAGCTAAGTGATGCAGTGGATAAAGCACTGGCCCTGGATTCAGGAGGACCTGAGTTCAAATCTGGCCTCAGACACTTGACACTTACTAGCTGTGTGACTCCGGAAAAGTCACTTAACCCTCATTGCCCTGCAAAAAAAAAAAAAAAGAGGTCCCTGTCCTTGAATGGGTCTGTCACTAGGTTGTTTGCTGGTGGAGACTAAACTAAACATGATAACTGAAAGCAAATAGAGATTGCTCAATCCTATAGAACAGGATTTTTATGATTTCACTAAACTCTGCAGACAACTCAAATGATATTCTACTTTCCCACCTTAGGCTTCTACTCAGTATCTGCTCTCAAAGGGCAGAAGAGCCTACAACACCAATATAATTGGCCAATTCAGTGAAATATCATTAAATTGGTTAGCATCTCATAGACAAATATGCCAGTTGATTACATGAATATATATTTTTAATTATAAAAGTATTTTATTATTTTCCAGTTACATGTAGAGATAGTTTTCAACTTTTTAAAATAAGATTTCTAGTTTCAAATTTTTCTCCCTCCCTCCCCCCTCCCCAAGACAGCAAGTAATCTAATATAGGTTATATATGTACAATAACATTAAACATATTCCTGCATTAGTCATGTTATAAGAGAAGAATCAGAGCAAAAAGGAAAAACCTCAAAAAAGAAAAACAACAGCACCAAAACCAAAAGAAATAGTATGGTTCAATCTGCATCCATATTCCACAGTTTTTTGTTTTTTTCTGGATTTGGAGAGCATTTTCCATCATGAGTCCTTTGGAACTATCTTGGACCATTGTATTGCTGAGAAGAATCAAGTCTATCACAGTTGATCAACACATAATGTTGATGATACTGTATACAGGGTTCTCCTGGTTCTGCTCATCTCACTCATCTTCAGTTCATGCAATTCCTTCCAGGTTTCGATTACATGAATATTTTAAATTTCAAATGATTGTGCTGGTACTGTGTAAATTCAGCTCTGAAGATATAGAATGGTAACTGATGTGTACATCTCATTTCCAGCCCCATCCCCTAATTTCTCAGGTCTTGACATCTACTCCAAACTGAAAACCTTGGAATTCCTTCTTCCTGCTTGATATGCTAAAGAAACTTACTGCATCAGAAATTCCTGCCATATCATAAAAGGAGACAGAGGAGACTTAAAACATGCATGTCAGGAGTTCATTACAACATATAAAGAATGTGGAAGGAAAAGTTTAATAAGCACAATCTCCCCATTACAACATGGATTGTCAAACCGCAGGCATGAAATATGAATTTTGAAGAACATTTCAAAACTAAAGAGAGATCTGTGGAACTTCTAAGAATTTAAAATGAGTCCACTACCAAAAATAGCATGTACACCATGTCAAAAAATAAGACTGATGAAAAAGGGACACTGAAGGCAATATTTTGAAATGAATCAATGGTAATTTGAGTGTATACATGTATTTTACAATTGTTTAATTTAGGTACACTGAGACAAATACAAAAGTTATTCTCCCAAAATAATTCATCCACTTACTTTATTCAGGAAAATTAAGGAGGGGAAAAAGTAGCGTAAGTAGTATTGTGCATTTAAATCCTAGGTCTCTCTAACACACACACACACACACACACACACACACACACACATTAAAAAAAAATCCCAACCAACAAACCCCCCAAAACAACCCAAATTCAAAAAAAGCATGCTTTTTGGTTGTTAACTGAAAAATTAAAAGATTTTATTAAGAGATACATTTAGATAATATTTTTGCATCTGATATTAGGTAGAATGAGGTGTTCTACAACTGTACTTAAGAACAGATAACTGGAACTATATTTTGTTCCTTCAAAGAATAAAACTTGAGTTTGGTCCTTTCTTTTCAATCATATTATATATTGTCTACCAGGTGCTCTCCTTGGTTTCATTTCCCAACATCTCCTGATGTAGTCCAATTGCTTCTGTGAGTCAAGAATATGGCAAACCCATATTTTGTGATTTGATGGTGATCAAGGACTTGAAGGGTGATCCCAGTTGGAAACTGTGGCAAGTAAAAATGCAACAAAGGCAAACCAAGGCATGTTTTCCAGGCAATAACAGTGAAATGGATAGCTGTTAATGAAGTCATTGTGGACACCTCAGCAAGGCCAGGAATCTTAGTGGGATAGAAGAGGCCATTCTTATTGAAATTTAAAAGGGGGAAGGAGGGTGGAGTAGTTGGTGAGCAACTAATCATAAGATTAATTATGCTTTGGGGAAAGTGGGTTGGCCTTCACATATGGCTGATCATACCCCACTTTGACAGTTAAGGAATGTTAATTGCTAATGATCTTGGCTAGAAAATTAGACCACCCCAATCAGGATCATATTGGTTAGCTGTCCCCTTGGGGAGACCAAACTACCCTTAATTTCGACAAGGAGGGACAAGGACAGGAAAGCTGTCTCTTGGGGAGGGGCCCAGGCTAAGCTGTTTTTTATTTACAGGTAAACAAAGCAGGGGTCCCAGGTTAAACTGGTTAACAAGCAAATGTTTGTGTGTTTGGGGGTGCAGCTAGCTGAAAACTACAGCACCACCTCCTTTTAACCACACCTCTAAGCCAATTCAGACTGGGACAGACAGTATTTTTAAGGCAGATACTGACAATTCTAAAAATCAATGCAGCATAAATGCTAATTACATTACAAAATCAATACAGTAGAAATCAAGAAGTAATATTAATTTTTATCTTTAACAAACCCAAAGTAGATATGGAGTGGGGTTCATGGGGTGTTTAGGAAAAACTAGCACCTCTGGTGTGAGGGCTTGCTGAGCCCTTTTCAGGACTTCTCGTCCTCCTTTGATGTCCACCTGTCACCAAACTCTTACCTATGGCTCCAAGAAGCTGTAGCATGCACAACATCTACACCCCTGTAAACCATCTTGGCAAACAGGCTAAGCAGGTTGAGGGTAATCTACAAGCCTCAGACCCATCTGAGTCAGAGGGATGAATACCCCAAGCATTGGAAGACTTCTCCTGTAGGAATTGGTGGATGAAAACAATTTGTTCCAAAGCCATGAAAGTGGTTGAAGCAGGCACTGTGGAGCACTTAGAGCTTGGTCTGACCTTGAAGATGCCAAAGGTCATCCATTGCATCCTGCTCATCTATTGCACCAAGTAGTCTTGACCTTTGTCTTTCCACTGGATTTTGTTGACTCTGGAAGAGAGAGAGAGAGGCCGACAGGTTTGTACAATTGTGCGTCACTTAAATCCAATACACTCAAAAACCAAGACGTCACCCAGTGATGTCATCAGTCCTCTTTGAAAGCAAAGGATGATACATGAACTGATGCTGAGTGAGATGAGCAGAACCAGGAGAACATTGTACACAGCATCAACAACATTGTGTGTTGATCAACTGTGATAGACTTGACTCTTCTCAGCAATACAATGGTCCAAGATAGTTCCAAAGGACTCATGATGGAAAATGCTCTCTAAATCCAGGAAAGAAAAAAAAGAATTATGGAATCTAGTTGCAGATTGAACCATCCTATTTCTATTTTTTTTTTGGTTTTCTTTTTTGAGGTTTTTCCTTTTTTGCTCTGATTCTTCTTTCACAGCATGACTAATGCATAAATATGTTTAATGTGATTGTACATATATAACCTATATCACACTGTTTGCTGTCTTGTGGAGGGCGGAGGGAGGGAAAAAAATTGAAACTAGAAATCTTATAAAAACAAATGTTGAGGGGGCAGCTAGGTTGCACAGTGGATAGAGCACAGGCCCTGGATTCAGGAGGACCTGAGTTCAAATCCAGCCTCAGACGTTTGATCAGACACACTAACTGTGTGACTCTGGGCAAGTCACTTAACCCTCATCGCCCTGTAAAAAAAACCCAAAAACCAAAAAACCCAAATGTTGAAAACTATCTCTACATGTAACTGGAACATAATAAAATACTTTTATGGAAAAAAAAAAGAAAACAAAGGATGAACAACAGATAGGGAGTAGGCAAGTAAGTTCAGCTGGTAGGCTACAGAATTTAATAACTAAATGATGGAAAACAGACTTACTACCTTTGCCAGCAGCTTTACATGAAGGTTTGCTGGTATGGATATATTATAGAAAGATAGCAAAACCTTGTCTTTCACATTCAAGGATTGCTTGGAAGTGTAATTGTGGCTGATCTCTCATTTCAACACTATTTGGTGGGGAGACATGTAGGGTACCCTTCAAGCTAGCCTCAGTCTCCATGATGAACTGTTTGTATGGATTTTGAAATCTCAAGATAGGAATGGAGAAGAATCATTTATTCAGTTCATTAATTATGACTTCAGCCTCTCTTGTCCATTGGATGCTTAAGCATGTTAATGATAGGGTAGAAAACCTGGGAATGAAGCATCAATAATGTCCCTACAGACCTGAGGAACCACTGAAGGTATCTCACTAGTGTAAGAGTTTTCCTTTGCAGTATGTCTTCCACTTTGCATGAATTCTTATGGACTCTCCACCAGCTACTCTACCTGCTTTTCAAATTGGGCTTTCTCCAATATTGCAAATACATGCTGCTGGTGAATGGCTCAGACCAGTTCAGTAAATTAGGCGATACTTGGGGGAACCATCTTCTAGAAGAAATATTTCCTAATCTCTCTTACTTCTAATACCTTCCCTCTGTTGATTATTTCCAATTTATCATGTATATTACTTGTTTGTACTTCTTTGTTAACAGGTCTCCTCCATTATGTTGTAGATTCTTTAAGGGCAGGGACACTGTCTTTTGCCTTTCTTTGTATCTTCAGAGCTTAGCACAGTGACTGGCACATGGCAGGTACTTAAAAAATGCTTATTGATTGACTGAGATAAACCACCATCCCACAGTCTAGTAGATCTTACAGCATCAAAATCATGAACCATGAAAGATGGTCAGGAGCACTATAGAAACCAAATGGCATAAACTAATACTGATGTAAGCCATATCAGATTTAAAAGTCCATTTACCATTTTTTAATACTCTTCACCCTGGAAGTGAAATTTGGTAACTGTCAACTGCCAGCTTGTCCATCTAGTCAGGTATCCAAAGTATGCATCTCTAGGGATGCCCAACTTGAAAGACAAGGTGCTTTACAAACGCCCCAAACAGTGATTGTTTATTGCTAGGGGTGTTAAGAGAATTTCAGGACATTTTCTTTTTTTTTTTTTTTTTTTTAGTGAGGCAATTGGGGTTAAGTGACTTGCCCAGGGTCACACAGCTAGTAAGTGTGTGTTAAGTGTCTGAGGCCGGATTTGAACTCAGGTCCTCCTGAATCCAGGGCCAGTGCTCTATCCACTGCGCCACCTAGCTGCCCCAGGACATTTTCTTGATGCTGATAGTGTAGACTGCAAACATTCATGTCATGTGTTCATTACAGGGGCAGCTAGGTGGCACAGTGGATAAAGTACTGGCCCTGGATTCAGGAGGACCTGAGTTCAAATCCAGCCTCAGACACTTGACACTTACTAGCTGTGTGACCCTGGGCAAGTCACTTAATCCTCATTGCCCTACAACCACACACACACACACACACACACACACACACACACACAAAGAGTTCATTACAACATATAGAGAACATGGAAGGAAAAATAATAATACACCTGGTTTCCCTATTACAAATATGGATTGTCAAAGAGCAGGCAAGAAATAAGAATCTTGAACATTCCAAAGCTGAAGAGATACATATAGAGTAGGTGATGGGGAAGAAACCTCTGGGTGTCAGTGGTGGAATGAATTTTGTGGGCTGTTTGGAGGATATGGAGAGCAATTAGTTAACATAAGTATGGGCAAAGGACAGGTCTGTGAGTCAGTAGTCAGTAGGGTATGAGTCAATGCATGTGTCAATGAGGTGTGAATGTCGTCGGGTTCATTTGGGGCCTCTGGGTGAGGATTTCTGGAGGATTTGGGAATGTGAAAGAGTGGGTCCTGGGACCAAGTGGGGAGTGGACCACTGCTGGTACCCTGGGTTTGAATTTACCCTTGCCCCCTGTACACCTACCCTTGGAATGATACCAGTCTTTAAAGGTCAGATCTGGGGCTGCTAGATGTTGCAGTGGTTAAAGCACTGGCCCTGGATTCAGGAGGACCTGAGTTCAAATCCGACCTCAGACACTTGACACTTACTAGCTGTGTGACCCTGGGCAAGTCACTTAACCCCCATTGCCTGCAAAAAAAAACACCAAAAAAAACAATAAAGGTCAGATCTAAAAAATGAAGTTAAAGAAAGGTCTTTGAAATGCCTAGTTAAATACCAGGGAGTCATTGTAGCATTAGGAAGGTCAGACTGTATGTGTTATTTTGGAATGATTCCTTAAGATGTCAATTAGGGGTAAAAATCAGAATATCATTACTTGTAGAAAATGTGGTGTATTTGTTAAATTATTATCAAGTAACTTGAATTAAAGTTAGGGAGGAAAACCTAATCCCACTTTTTTTTTTTTTTTAGTGAGGCAATCGGGGTTAAGTGACTTGCCCAGGGTCACACAGCCAGTAAGTGTTAAGTGTCTGAGGCTGGATTTGAACTCAGGTCCTCCTGACTCCAGGGCCGTGATATGGTGGGAAAATGGGGTACGGGTTGGGGTTGGGGTTCTTGGGAATTCCTCTTTAAAGAATTACACCCTCTTACACACAAAACTTAGTTAGAATAAGGTGATAGTTTATTTAGGAGCAAGGGAAGGGAAGGGTGGGGGGAGGGAAACCATGAAAGAAATCCTTGGACTTTTCATGGGGAGATTTGGCATAAAGCACATGGCTCAGAGGTACCAAATCTCCTCGAACAGGAGACTGGAAGGTACTTTTATAGAGGACTGATGGGGGTGGACCATCTTCCTGTGGAAAGTTCCTTTAGTGAGGGAGGACCATCCCCCACTGGTGGTAGCTGGGGGAATTGGGTGAGCAGTGGAGGACCATCCCCCACTGGTAGAGACTAAAGGAATTGGGTGAGGGGTGGCTATGGATCCCTCTTCAGAACATAAAGGCCAAAGCCACACCCAAATTTATCTCCCCAGGGTAAGGGAGACCAAAATGAAGGGTAGGAATCCCAAGCTAGCTCAGTGCGATTTGGTTCAGTTTATCTCTCTAGGCGTTATCTGTCCTCTGGTTTAGTTTCTCAAGGAGAAGATTCCTCGGTGTGCCCCAGAGAAATTCTGGGGTGCTCTGTGCCCCATGACAGCCGGTGCTCTATCTACCGTGCCATATAGCTGTCCCACTTTTTTTTTTTTTAAACAGGTGAAAGCACAGAAATTCAGAAAGGTCACACTGGTATTAAGTAGCAGAGATGGGATTTAATCCCAGGCACTGACTCCAGGTTCTTCCTTCTTTCAAGATACCATTCTGCTGCTTCTTTATTTCATGTCTATGTGAGGGAAGTGACTCATCCATTCGAGGAATTCCTTGAACTGCTGAGTTTAAAGGGTGTGGTCCATTGTTTGGGGGCAAATGAGGGGTCCCTCTTCACAGAATGTGAGAATGCCTCTGGTACTGTTTGGGTTTCTGAATCTGAGACTACTTCCTGATGAGTTACTGTCTGAGAATCAGCACCATTGCCCATGAAAGGAAGCTGGGTGGACTCTGAATTTGCCTCTTTTCTTTGTTCTGTTCTCCCAAAGGGTAGTGAGGGGATTAATTTAAAATATATATTTTTTAATTTAAACATTTTTTAGTTAGAAGAAATGTATTTTCTCTCCTTTCTACATCTGTGGTGACACGGGTCTTTTTCCAGTCATGTCAGACTCTTTGTAACCCCATTCGAGATTTTCTTGGCAAAGATACTACTGGAGTGGTTTGCCATTTCCTTCTCCAGTTCATTTTACAGATGTGGAAACTAAGACAAACAGGGTTAAGTGGCTTGCCCAGGATCACCCAGCTAATAAGTGTCAAATCAAATTTAAAATCAGGAAAATGAGTCTGACTCCAGGCCCAGCATTCTAACCATTGCATGACCTACCCATCCATACTTAACCCACTTGGAAAGAAAGTAAAATAAAAACAAATTCTTTGTAACAAATAAGCAGAGTCTCCAAAACAAATTCCCTTATTGGTCATATCTGGGGGAAAAAAGTCTCATTCTGCACCCTGAGTTCATCACCTCTCTGACAGAAAATTGATAACATGCTTTTGGAATCATGCATGGTTATTATGTTGATCAAACATTTCTCCTTCCCTTGTTCAACAGCTAATGGGGGCTTGCAGCACAAAGCCAGAATTAATCAACAAGCATTCATTAAGCACCTAGTATATGCCTGACACTGTGCTAGGCACCAGTATAAAGTACAAAAAGTATAAATACAAAAGATGAAACAATTCCTTCTCTCAAGAAGCAAATAGAAGCATATGGTATTGGTAGGTATGGGCTTGCACCCAGCCTGAACAGAAAGAGTGAGTTAAGCTGAATAGAAGATAGCAACAGGGGTGGGGACTTAGGGGATTTCCTACGGAAGCACATGGTGCAAGCAGACATGGGCATACTCACTTTACCCAAGAGGGGAGTATCAGCTTTGTAAATTACTTTATGAGTGACCCCAAGTTTGAGAATTCACAAGTATAAGACTTCAGATACTGGAATTTCTAGAGAGAAAGCAGGTTAATTTTTTTTTTAATTTAGTTTAGTTATTCATCCATCCATCCATCCATCTCTGTCTCTCTCTGTCTCTGTCTCTGTCTCTGTTTCTCTCTTTGATGCAGAGTGTTCCTAGGAGAAAGACAATAGCCTACATTGTTCCTGCCTGGCATCATACTTGGAAAGTAAAACCAGTGAATTAGTTGGACAGTGTAGGTCCAATGGGAAGTATTCTGCTTGTTTAGAAGTGCCCCCCCCCATATTTGAGTGGGGAGAGTATAAAAAAAGAGGGTAGTGCTCTAAGTCTGGAAAGACAGAAAGATGTTGACCTTGAAGAAGAGAAAACTGTCATGAAATGTCAGAGTATTATCTGCAAAAATCAAATTTGCTTCCTTTCTGGGGGGAAGCTAATGGGCGATCTGAGAACTCTGTGTTTCTATATATCTGTTCATGGCTCCTGTAGGTCTTTTGTGTCTTTTATATCTTCTGTAGTGTAAAATAGACTTTCCTTTACCTAGTATACATACAATACTTTTACATGCTTATATGGGAGAGGGTAACTTTCTTTCTTGTTGTTTTTACTATACTGGGGAGATCTACTCATATATTTTGAGTATATAAATAAATTTTCCTAGAATAACTCTAGATAGGGGCAATAAGTCAAAGAGAGAAAATGACCCTATTGTAATCAGGCCTCCAGGATTAGATATAGTCCATGCGAGCCTAGAGGGGCAGCTAGGTGTTGCAGTGGATAGAGTGTCAGGTCTGGACTTAGGAAGACTCCTCTTCTTGAATTCAGATCTGGCCTCAGACATTTACTAGCTGGGGGACCCTGGGCAAGTCACTTAACCCTGTTTGCCTCAGTTTCCTCATCTGGAAAATGAGCTGGAGAAGGAAATGACAAATCATTCCAGTATTTTTGCCAGGAAATCCTCAAAATGGGTCATGAAGATTTGGACACTTGAAAAAAATGACTAAACCAAATATGAACCTAGAGTTTTAGGGGCCATGGGGTATAGATTACACTTACTAGTTTAGTAAACAGTTATTGCTAGGATCCACAGTAGTACAGAATATGGCACTTATGTTTAAAGGATGAGAGTTTGCTGACCTGTCAGGATATTTGGTCTAGTCCCTTCTTAGAATAGGGCATTTAGGCTATAAGTGTCTTGGAGTGACATTTCCAATTCTTACAGATTTTATTGGGTTGTACAAAACGTATGACTGGGGAACAATTTGGTGGTTTACATAATTAATTTTCTGCTAATATAAATCTTTAAAACATAAAAGAGGATCTGAAAATCCAAGCCAGTATGATTTAAAACTTAATATTGCATGCATAAGGTAGGTCTTTTTTCCGGCATGTCAGAAAACATTTTAGAGTGCTGTAAAACCTCAGAAGAAAAATTTTGTATTTAAATCTTCATTTAGTTCAATTAACCAGCATTTGATAGGTACCTACTCTATGCCAGGCACTATGCTAAGTGTTGGGAATACAATTACAAAGAATGAAATAATTGCTACTCTCAAGGAACTTACATCCTAGTGGGGAAGACAAGTACATGTATAACTGTATGAAAAATAAACTTGACTAAATGCAAGGCAAATCAGAGTGCTTAAATACAAATTAGTTTAGAAGGCAGAGGAATAGCAGCCAAGACTGTGTTGTAGGCATCTTTTTAAGCAGTACCTTAGTTCAGGTTCAACATTGGGACAAGACAAGGCACTGGCAAGTCCTGAACATTTAAAAAAGGAGAAAATGTACTTTTCCTAACACAGCAAACATGGTCACACAGGTGTGTCTGGTGAGTCAGTCATCAGGACATAGCTACCAGGTCATAACTAGTCCCATGGTATTGGGTAGCCTGTGTCTGAGAGGCATGGGTCTGCTGCATATCTTGAGCTTTTTAGTGACGTTAGGCCAGAAAACTGTGTCTGAGAGCTAGAGTCAATCAGGTTTTGTGGTAGGGAAAGAAGCTACACCAGGGAAGTCACTGAGGAAACTGAAGCAAAGAATGTTGTATGTGGGAAGGAAGCTATATCAGGTAACGGAAACTGCATCAGTTAACTGCTATCCCACCATAGAGTGAGAGGGAGTGAGGAAACACTTCATACGGAAGGGGGGTGTTGGCTTATCTGAATGGAGGAGGGACATTCTACGAGGGTGAGATGAAGAGAGAGTGTGTTCCAGGCACTGGAGATGGTCAGTGTGTGAGGGCCAAAATTTGATATACTGAGCATTATTTGGGTGACATGCCTTAATATTGGGGTCCTGGAAATATGAGGGACCTTTAAGGTTTAACCCTCCCCTCTGAACAGCCCTTTTTTAGATATTTCTTCCAGGCCAATAAGAAAGAAGACTCTAAGCTTTAGTTCACAAAAGGATCAGATTTAATTACTTGGGAATTAATTAAATAACAAAGGTGAAACTAATAAAAAAAATCAGAGATAAGGAAATAGGAAAATGGAAATACAGATGAATATTATTAACTCTAAACTTAACCTATACAACCTCAGACTGATTTCCAATTAAGCTAGTTCAAAGGAATTTAGGGGTTTCCGTCATTAACTCACCCAAGCCTGAAGCCTGAACAACCCGCCAGACCAAGAACCAGCATGCCGCCACCTCAAGGGCCCAAGCAGAAAGAACCATTGCGAGCTCTTGTACCAGAAGTAGTTCGCCTCCCTTCTGGGAGCGTTCAATGTCCCCTCCCCCAAAAGGGGAGGTCCATCAAAAAACTGCCTTTGTAACCTCAGGGTGGGCCAGGTGTGGCCCCTCCCAAATGAGTTAGCTAAAAACGGGAATATTAATCTTTACCACAATTTTTTTTGTGGGGTGAGGCAATTGGGGTTAAGTGACTTGCTCAGGGTCACACAGCTAGTAAGTGTTAAGTATCTGAGACCGGATTTGAACTCAGGTCCTCCTGACTCCAGGGCCGGTGCTCTATACACTGCGCCACCTAGCTGCCCCCACCACAAATAATTTTTACCACAAGTGCAAAGGCAGGGAGATGGAATGTTATCCATGAGGAACAGAGAGAAGGCCAGTTTGGCTGACTCACAGAAGGCAGGAAGGGAATGAGGTCCAAAGAGGTTGTAAAGATAGTTTGGAGCCAGGTTGTTAAGGGCTTCATGAGTGAAATAGAGGAATTTACATATGGCTCAAAACTCATTTGCATAAGAGTTTTCATTGGTGAAGAATGATTACTCAATGATACAGTAGGAATTGTAGAGAGTTTAAGAGAGGACTCATCCTGGTCTTCTGGCTTCTAGCTTCAAAGACATACAGTTCCAGATTCTCTTCAGAGAGAGGTCCCTGAAGGGTGAGAAAGATCCTGGAAGAAACTCAATCAAGATTACAGAGCATTTCTCTTTGAATGAGACCAGAGACTCATCAGAACATCAGAAATGTTGTTGTTTGTCCTTCATTCTCAAAGACGATCATGACATTGGGGTGATGTCCTGACTTGCACTGAATTGGATTTAAGTGAGGGAGGGCTGTACAAGGTCACCAACCTCAGTCTCCCCTCCAGAGCCATCTGGGTCCAGTGGCAAGATGACTGGAGATGGCCCCGGATGTTTAAGGCAATTGGGGTCACACAGCTAGTATCTGAAGTGAGATTTGAACTCAGGTCCTCCCAACTTCAGGGCCAGTGCTCTATCCAATTGTACCACCTAGCTTCCCCATCAGAAATGTAGAGGTGTGAGTGAATGAATAGTAAATATAATGGGCTGGAGCAGTAAGTAATTTGAATCAGGGAAACCAATTAGGAGGAAATTGGAATTGCATGACCTCTAGGCAAAAGGTCATGAGGGTCTGAACGACAGTGGTAGCTGAGTAAATTGGAGAGAAATCAGATGCAAGAGGAGTTATGGAGATAACAAGATTTGGCAATTGATTAGATATGTGAGATCAAGGAGAATGAGGAGTCCAGGAAATTGCCAACATTATGAACCTATCGACGATAAGCAAACATAAATGTATTCATACATAAGTATTCATATGCAGTGTTCCTACACAAATTCTTCATCACCAAGATGTCCAGACTACTTGCCAATATATCCTCCTTGGCTTCGGAACTGAATAATCTAGACTGGCCAGCTATGCTGTGTAAATTTATTTTGTTAGAGACAGTGAAAGGCTGTTAAAAGAGTGCTGGGTGTTGAGGTCAAGTTCTAACCTGTGTGACACTAGGCAAGTAGCTTAACCTCTCTGGGCCACAGTTTACTTATCTAGAAAATTATGAAGTTTGATGAAATGCCTTTAAGGTACTTCTGGCTCTAGCTTTTACAATTTTTTTTTTTTGCTGTTGGAAGTACTTTCTCCTTGCATGCCTTTAATTATTGCTTCATACTTTTCAAAGTATTTTCATAAATATCTACATAATCTTTCTTTTCAAAGTTGTTCTTTTTTTAGGTTTTGGGGTGGGTTGGTTTTTTTTTTTTTTTTTTGCATTTTACAAGTATTTATTTTCTCTCCTTCATGTCTCTTCCCAAAAAGAAAAAGGAAAAGAAAGCCCTGTTAACAAATATGAATATTCAAACAAAAGAAATTGGCACACTGGCCATGTCCAAAAATGTATGTTTCGTTCTGCATATTTAATATATTACTTTTCTGTCAGGAGGTGGCTAGCATTCTTTATCATCAGTTGTCTGCAATCATGAATGATCGTTGTATATATCAGAGTTCTTAAGCCTTTCAAAGTTGTTTCTCTTTACAGTGTTGTTATATTATAAATTGTTCTTTTGATTCTGCTCACTATTTACTCTGTATGAATTCATGCAAATCTTCCCAGATTTCTCTGAAACCATCCATTTCATCATTTCTTATAGCACAATAGTATTCTATTATAGTCATATGCAGCTAGGTCCTAATTATTGCAAATAATGAATCTCCCAAAGTTGGTTGCATGTATTTGAATTCACACTGTTCAAAGTTATAATTATGTATACTTACAAACCTGTGATGGTCCAGATCCTTTGACCATTTTAGAGTTATTAAGGTTAAGGTTAGAGGGTAGGATTAGGTGTTCCACATCCTAGCATGTAGAGCATTTGTTAGTAATACATTTCACTTTATTTGCTTCATTGTTGACAAATCCAGGGCCAAAGCAGATTTCTGCATCACTCCCTATCTATAGTTTGCAGACCATACTTGATTCCCCTTTGAAAAATCAGGGTGTTTTCCTATCTCCTTTCTTCAGGATTCTATATTAATCTAATCTTTTGAATATCTCAAAGATTATTCATGGCCCATCTGAATAGATTGTTAAACAAACAACACGCAAAAAAGGAAAGTTTTTTCTAGATCCCTTAATCTGAAGTTCCACTAATTTTTTTGTTTTTCTTCTTAAAAAACACGCTGTTATACTCAATGTGTAAAATAATTTTTACATCATTTTGTCTTTTAATATTTTCTTGTATTCTCCATACTTATCATTTTTATGGTACCATAACATTTGGTTTCATGAACATGTCATTTATTCATCCTTTTCCAGACATTGGGCATATAGGTTGTTTCCGGTTTTTAATATTACCAACACTCACTCCCCCCCAAAAAACATCTATGACTTTTTTCTTTTAATATCTTTTAAAATGCTATATTCTTGGGGGGTGGCTAGGTGGTGCAGTGGATGAAGCACCGGCCCTGGATTCAGGAGTTCCTGAGTTCAAATCCGGCCTCAGACACTTGACACTTACTAGCTGTGTGACCTTGGGCAAGTCACTTAACCCCCATTGCCCCGCAAAAAAACAAAAAAAGCTACATTCTTATCCAGCCTCAGACACTTACTAGCTGTGTGACCCTGGGCAGGTCACTTAACCCCAATTTCCTCCTTTCAAACCCCAAACAAAACAAAATACCCCCCCAAAACCAAATCTGGCTTCAAATTCTTACTAGCTGTGTGATCCTGGGTAAGTCACTTAACCCCAATTGTCTTCCCCCACAAATACCACATTCCCCCACAAATACCACATTCATAACTTTTCATAATTTTCATTGTCCTTTTCTTCCCAACCTTCCCAAAATATGCATGATCATAATCCTTATTTGAGTTACACAAAAGGAAGATTTAAGGGTAGAGTCTGAGCAAAGTATGGACCAATACACTGTCTTCTCAACTAGATAATAAGCCCTTTCTGAGCACAAGCTTTGATTTATACTTGTATATACCCCACAATGTCTAACAGACAGCCAAAAGCAGTTGAGGAAAATTAGACTAAACAAAGCTTAGCATAACAAGCAGGCAAATCTTGGGAACATTTGTAGATGAAACTGTAAGAAGGACAACAAATAGATATGTAATAGGACAGATCAGCTGGTATTTCTATAGGGACCCATTTTGGAGAGGATGGTGTGGTAACCACATTTGACTCTACCCTCTTGATAACTGATGACTACTATATGAGGAAGAGCCAATGACATTTAGAAAAAATTAAAAAACAGTGGCTAGACCTAACAAAATATATAAAGAAAAATATCTATGTGGGATATGACCCAATTTATAGGTATCCAGAGAATGATTTTCAAGAAATTTCAAAGAAAGAAAGATTGGAAAAGAATGGAAAAGGTAATGTTCAATTTTATTACCAAAAAAAATACTGCCTGGAAGACATCAGCAACCAGTAATACATATATCTACTGTCCTATTGCTATAAGATCTTCATAAAAATGGTCTATACAGGTATATTCTTGATGAAAACCTGACTAGGAAATAGACTTTTATAAGTGATTTTCTTCTTTTTTTGTAATAAACATTTTTATTTATGGTTCAGGATTCCAATTTTGATCCCTCTTTCCCTCCCTCCCTTACCCCCTCCCCAAGGCAGCAAATAATCAGATACAGGTTATATATGTATGATTATGTAAAACATTATATTTGTCATTTTGTACAAGAAAACTTGATTAAAAGAAAAAATGAAAGAAAGTGAAAAATAGCCTGCTTCAGTCTGTTCCATTAATATCAGTTCTTTCTTTGGAGGTGGATAGTATGTTTCATCGATAGTCCTTTGGGATTGTTTTGGATCATTGTATTGTTGAGAATAGTCAAATCATTCACAGTTCTTCATCAAACAATATTGCTGTCTCCATACACAATGTTCTCTTGATTCTGCTCACTCACTATATATCATTTCATACATGTCTTTCCAGGCCTTTCTGAAGTGATCCTGCTTGTCATTTCTTATAACACAATAATATTCCATCACCATCATATACCACAGTTTGTTTAGCCATTCCCCAATTGATGGGCATTCCTTTGATTTTTATAGGTGATTTTCTGCATCAAACTACATCTTCACAATAACACAGTTAACTGAGAGGTACATGTCAAACGTTTCCATATTACAAGAAAGCATTTTATTCTATAGAACAAAAAGCAACTTTAAAGGCCATCCTTATAATAAGGTAGGTCCCATATGTGTATAAAAATCATATAAAATTCTATGATAGGTGGGATCATAGAGATAGCTTTGATGATCTACTGAGTAGCATCATCAAGAAAAGCATAAAAGGGGGATTCAAAGGTATTCACAAGTATAATGAGATGGAAGTTCTGCAGAGAATCTACACAGAATTTGTCTTAACCTCTCTGCTGACATCCAATCTCACATCTTCCACTGCCTTTCAGTCATCTTGAGCCGGATGCCCAGGAAACATCTTAAACTCAATATATCTAAAACTGAACTCATTATATTTACCCCTAACCCTCTTACTATTGGGGCAACATAATCCTCCCAGTCCCTCAGGCTCACAACCTAGGAGTCATCCTGGACTCCTCACTATCTCTCACCCCCCTCATGGCCAAGCTGTTTCCAAGGCTTGTAGATTTCATCTTTGCAACATACGTACATATATGAAATATATATCCACACATCTATTTCTACATCTATATACACACATATGTGTATATACATATACATCCCTTTCTCTCCTCTGATACTGTTACCCTTCTAGAGCAGGTCCTCATTACCTCAACCCTGGACTATTCCAGTGACCTGCTGGGTCGGCCTCCCTCAAGTCTTTACCCACTCCAGTCCATCTTCCAGCCACTAAAGTGATTTTCCCAAAGCATATGTCTGACCATGCCACCCTCCCACTCAATAAACTCCAGTGGCTCTCTATTGCCTACAGAAGCAAATACAAAATGCTTTGTTCGGCATCCAAAGTCCTTTATAACCCAATTCTTCACCCTTCCCCCACACCTTTTCAGTCTTCTGACACCTTATTCCCCACCACCTGCTCTTTGACACAGTAACACTAGATTGCTGATTGTTCCATGAACAAGCCATTCCTTCTCTCAGCTCTGGGCATTTTCTCTGGCTATACCCCATTCCTGGAATGCTCTTCCCCCTCATCTCCTCCTATTGACCCCCCTGGCTTCCTTTCAGTTCCAACTAAAAGTCTATCTTCTATAGAAAACCTTTCCTAACTCCTCTTAATTCTAGAGACTGTTAACAATTTCCCATTTATCCTATATATATAGGTTGTTTGTACATATTTGTTTGCTTGTTGTCTCCCCCAATTAGATCATAAGCTCCTTGAGGGCATAGAATGTCCTTTGCCTCTTTTTGTATCCCTGGTTCTTAGCACAGAGACACACAGTAGGTACTTAACAAATGCTTATTGACAGACTGAATCCAAATGGAAAAAGGATTTCTAGTCAATGACAAGATTTTGCAAATGATCCATTTTTTGGATGTACTTGTCATATTGAGCCCTGGAATACTTTATGATATCTTCAATTGGATCCAATGTCATCCATTTATTATTATTATTATTATTATTATTATTATTATTATTATTATTATTATTATTAGCAGGGCAATGAGGGTTAAGTGACTTGGCCAGGGTCACACAGCCAGTAAGTGTAAAATGTCTGAAGCCAAATTTGAACTCAGGTCCTCCTGAATCCAGGGCTGGTCCTTTATCCACTGTGCCACCTAGCTGCCCTGATCCAATGTCATTCAAAAGAGATTGGCCAGGGCAGCTAGGTGGCACAATGGATAAAGCACCAGCTCTGGATTCAGGAGGACCTGAGTTCAAATCTGGCCTCAGACTCTTAACACTTACTGACTGTGTGACCCTGGGCAAGTCACTTAACCCCAGTTGCCTCACAAAAAAAAAATAAGAGAGAGATTGGCCTACCTTGAAAAGACAAAATGAATTTTTAAACAGCCTGTTGCTCAGATTAGAGTATGCAGTTTGAAAAGAAAAGTTAGTTCATCAGTAGGCATCTATTGGATGGACATACCAGATGAGCAGAGAATAGGAAGGGACACATTGTAAGTGTAAGTACCAAAGACAATTTGAATGTAAGCAACAATAATAAACACCAAAGAGGATATGAATAACTAGTGAAGCAGCTAGGTGGCACAATGGATAGAGCCCCAGGTGTGAAGTCAGGAAAACCTGAGTTCAAATTCTACCATATACACTTTACTAGCTGTATGACCCTGAGCAAATCTCTTAACTTCTCTTTGCCTCAGTTTCTTATTTATAAAATGGGGATAAGACCACCTACCTTCCAGGGTTGTTGTGAGGATCAAATGAGATAATAATTGTTAAGTGCTTAGCACAGTGCCTGGCACATAGTAATTGATATATAAATGTTAGCCATTATTAGTAATAGTAACAAGCAGTAGCAGTAGTAGTAATTGTAAGCTTATCTGGCAATGATAGTAA
Organism: Dromiciops gliroides; assembly: GCF_019393635.1. NCBI lineage: Eukaryota > Metazoa > Chordata > Mammalia > Microbiotheria > Microbiotheriidae > Dromiciops > Dromiciops gliroides. Next base: position 158,027,846 of record NC_057863.1, read on the forward strand.
GGAATAACAAATAACCCAAGTGCTGGCACTGGGATGCATGAAATATTTTTTTAATCAATAAAAGCAGAGGAAAGCTCCCACTGTGCTAGGTGAATCCTTTACAAAGGAAGAGGAGGAAAACAAAAACAAAAATGTGATTCATACAGGATGAAACGTGAAGGGATTGACCACACCAGTGAGATTATGCATCTAGCAGAGTTTTCTGTACACAGTCGTCACCCAATCCACTCAATTAACATTTTTTGTTAGTGATGGATCAATACAGAATTCTGCACTCACATGTTATGTATGCATAAATGATGCCTTAGTTCTTTTTTTTGTGTGAGGCAATTGGGGTTAAGTGACTTGCCCAGGGTCACACAGCTAGTAAGTGTTAAGTGTCTGAGGCTGGATTTGAACTCAGGTACTCCTGACTCCAGGCCAGTGCTCTATCCACTGCGCCACCTAGCTGCCCCGATGCCTTAGTTCTTTAGAAAATAATTTCTAAAAACCTCACCACAAAACACCAATTTCTGCTTTAGAGACTAAGTTCTGACTGACCAGGCAGGGTCAGTGGTCTCAAGAATCAGCTTGGAGGTTCCAACCCATAACCTTGTGGCTATATCAATGACGACATAGAACACCCAAGTCACAGCAGTAAAAAAGACTAGTCTAGGAGAATCAGAATGGCTCAGAAAAACCATCGGCTCCCAGGTACATCCTGCATTTTGGCTTCCTTCTCTTATGAATCCCTGCAGCTGTGACTTTCATTTAGATCAGCAAGGTCATCATTACCTGGTCATTTTAACCCCTTTGGATTTTGATGCTTCACAGAGTCTCATTTTTAAAACCCAGCCTAAGTTTGAGTTTGTGCCTATTCTATTCCTAACGAATCCTATTTCATTTGCTTCACCTATAAAAGATTTTACCTTCCCTCCTAAACCTTGATGGGATTTTCCCCATTTCTCTCCCAGCTAGTTGAGAGCTGCTGGGGTTTTCTCTTCTGTGCTGCCATCTGCTGGTCCTCTGATGAATTGCACCTGGTAGGCCATTTCTTCTCCATAAAAAAATATGATAGAGGCAAGAGGGTCCTGGAGAGAGAATGCTGAATTTTGAGTAAAAGCATCCTGAGTTTGAATGTTGACTCTACTACTGTGCATCCTTGGGCAAATCACTTCACCTCTCTGGATCTCAGTTTCCTCATCTGTAAAATGAAGGAATTGGGATAAATGACCTCTAAGGTCAGCTCTGGCTTTTAACCTATAATCCTATATGAAATCCCCTTTAGCCAAAAGTCTTGGGGCTATTTCAGTTATTTTGTGAGTCAGACCTGCAGTCACTCCCATCCAGTATAACAAAAGTCTTTAGGCTGTCTGTCTTTTGAATTGTTTTGCTTCTACCTTGGTGACCATAGGTAACCTCTGTTATTGGAGTTAAGGTGAGGAAAATTCCTTTCAATTCCCATCATGCCTCTGGCTGCTAGCACTGGCCATTCAGATGACTCTAGAGCCCCACAGCAGCTTGGAGTACTAGTAAGGGTTTCAGAGTAATTTGTTCTGGTTTCAAATCCTACCTCTGCCAGCCATATGACTTTGAGTAAATCACCTCACATCTCTGGGCCTTGTTTCCTCATCAATAAAATGAAGGGGTTGTACTAGACAACTTCTAATATACCTTCTAGTACTAAATCTATGATCCAATGATCCTGAGACTGGAGGCACATGGTGTCCTGCATTTCTATAATTATCCTCAAATCATTGTTCTCCCTAAAATAAAACATGAAACTTTTTGAGAATTACATTTTGTAAAAATGTCAGCAGTATGCCTTCCCTTTGGTTCTAGGCCAAGACTTTATCATGACACGGAGGTGACTCTGGGTTCTCAAATGTTATACCAGCACAGCATGAGCTCTGGGCATGTTCTGCCAAGATGAGTAAGGTCCCAGTAGTGGACTGCATAATTGTGGTTTCTGGACTGGAGAAATGAACAGCAGTACTTGAAAAGAAAAGGAAGCTAAAGATTCAAAAATGTGAAGGTAAGGTGTGCCTTCTCTGTGAAGGCAGAGTTCTGTGAAAAGGAAGTAGGTCTGTTTAGATAGAACTTGAAGTGTGTGAAGGGGAGCAGTGTAAAATAAATCTGGAAAGGCAGATTGAAGGAAATTAAATGCTAAACTGAGGAATTCATATTTTATACTAGAAGCTACAATGGGTCACTGAAGCTTTTTTAAAAAAATAATTATACAGCTAAGCACTTTACAATTTTCTCCTCATTTCATCCTTACAACAACACTGAGAGGTAGATGCTATTAATATCACCATTTATACATGAGGCAACCGAGGCAAACAAAGGTCAAGTGACTTGCCCAGGGACACGCAGCTAAGTTAGTGTCTGAGGCTGGATTTGAACTTAGGTATTCCTGACTCTGGGCCTGGCACTCTATCTACTGGGCCACCTTGCTTCTTCTTCTTCTTTTTTTTTTTTTTTGCAGGCAATGGGGGTTAAGTGACTTGCCCAGGGTCACACAGCTAGTAAGTGTCAAGTGTCTGAGGCTGGATTTGAACTCAGGTACTCCTGAATTCAGGGCCGGTGCTTTAACCACTGCGCCATCTAGCTGCCCCCGACCTTGCTTCTTAAATAGGAAAGTAGACTGAGTCAAAACCTAAGTGAGCCTGCCGTGGAAGGTCACCACTGGCTGCCACGGGAGGACAATTGTGAGGTCACCAACCAGTTTCTTAAACAATTAGTTCTGTATCCCAACTGGCAATTTGTTGATGTGTATGTTATGGCACCTGAACTCCTCAGCATGGTATCACAACAATCTATGTAGTATTGCTTCTTTTTCCAATTACAGAAAAGTATGAATTATTCAGAATAGGAGAGGAAGGAAAAATAAAATCAGGACAAGACATTACAAAATCAATATATTGCATGAAGCAAACCATCAGTAATCTCTGTGGAACAACTGGGCTGATCCATACCATTGCTAGCATCAAGGACAAAATGAATTTTGAATCTGGATCAACACTGAAAAAGTTCTTGGAAGAATCTCTATGTATGAGTCTTGGAGAAAGAGTCAGATACCTAGAAAAAATGTGAAGCTATTCAAGTTACTCATAAATAAAGTGCCCACAAAGATCAAACAGAGGCACTAAGTGTAGATGAAAAAGTAGATCTGCATTTTATTGCATTAGTTCATTGCATCTCTATGAATTAGATGGGAGCAAGCCATTTCCAATTAACCACGGGAAAACTAGTGATACTTTATTAGAGGATGCCATAAAAGTTTATAAGAAGTTCATGGAATGTGACCCAGAAGGATTAAGATTTAATGCAAGGGGGCGGCTAGGTGGCGCAGTGGATAAAGCACCAGCCCTGGATTCAGGAGTACCTGAGTTCAAATCCAGCCTCAGACACTTGACACTTACTAGCTGTGTGACCCTGGGCAAGTCACTTAACCCCCATTGCCCCGCAAAAAAAAACAAAAAAAAATTAATGCAATTGCTCTTTCTGCCACATAGCTTATGGATGATGAAAACACCAATACTGTATTATTTGTAACAAAAACAAAATTCCTCCTGCCACACGCCAGTACTCACAAATTTTGATATTTTCATGATGATATTGATGATACTGACCAATAATAGTTTATGTGGATTAAACTTTGAATTAATTAATCAGAAAAAAATAGATAAGTAACGTGCTTGGACCTGTCATAAGATTCTTTTGTCAGTTGAATACTGAATAGATTGGAGAGGGGAGAGGCTAGGAGAAGGAAGACAAATAAGAGTATTGCAATAATCCGAGCATCATTTGATGGGGACCTAGACTAGAATGGTTGCTGTCTAAGTAGAGAGAATAGGATGCATTTTCATTTATTTATTTGTTTGTTTATTTTTTTAATGTAATAAACTTTTTTTGTTGTTGTTTTTTGTGGGTTTTTTGTGAGGCTATTAGGGTCAAGTGACTTGCCCAGGGTCACACAGCTAGCAAGTGTTAAGTGTCTGAGGCCGGATTTGAACTCAGGTCCTCCTGAATCCAGGGCCAGTGCTCCATCCACTGCGCCACCTAGCTGCCCGAACATTTTTATTTATAATTTTGGGTTCCAATTTTTATCCTTCCTTCCTTCCCTCACTTCTCCCCTCCCTGAGGCAGCAAGCAATCAGATATGGGTTACACATTGTGGTGAGTAAAATTAAATGTGGTCATCCTATTACTGTCCCAAGTGTAGGGAAAATTAGCTGGGGTTTATCATATATTTGTTACTTAGAAATTAGAGGCTACTGTACTAGTTTTGGGGCATTAAGTATTTCTTAAAGTATATTAAATATTAGTAAAGAGAGGGGACATGGCTCTGAAAAATAGGAAAGCCTAGGTAGGAAATGGAAGAGAGAGAAGAGAGAAAAAGGGGAACCCTAGTGGGCTGCATCTGCTGTGACCAAGTTCCCGGGCCAAAGAGCCAGATCAGCGAGTGTAAGCTCTCTGAGGGAAGGGGCAGAGCCCCCCCTAACACACTGCTTAAAGCTAATTGGCTAGGGCAGCTAGGTGGCGCAGTGGATAGAACATTGGCCTTGGACTCAGGAGGACCTGAATTCAAATCCGGCCTCAGACACTTAACACTTACTAGCTGTGTGACACTGGGCAAGTCACTTAACCCCAATTGCCTCACCAAAAAAAAGCTAATTGGCTAGCATCATTCAAATTTATTGGTTCACTGGATTTGAGGGTAGTTTGGCACAGTAGTGCTGATGTCAGAGCCCAGAGAACAGATCCTCTGTCGGGAATAAGGCTTTCAGGTAACTTCCTGATTCTGGGCTGGCCTTAAGAAAGGTCAGGCCAGGCTCTCTTAGCAGGGACCTCTGGGAGTCCCAAAACCCTGTTATTTTCTCACAACATGTATGATTATGTAAAACATTAACTATATTTGTCATTTTTTACAAGAAAACTTGACTAAAAGAAAAAATGAAGGTGAACAATAGCATGCTTCTGTCTATTCCTTCAATATCAGTTCTTTCTTTGGAGGTGGATAGTATATTTCATCAATAGTCCTTTGGGATTGTCTTGGATCATTGTATTGTTGAAAACAGTCAAATCATTCACAGTTCTTCATCAAACAACATTGCTAGGGGCAGCTAGGTGGCGCAGTGGATAGAGCACTGGCTCTGGATTCAGGAGTACCTGAGTTCAAATCCGGTCTCAGACCCTTAACACTTACTAGCTGGGTGACCCTGGGCAAGTCACTTAACCCCAACCGCCTCACTAAAACAAAAACAAAAAAAACCCCAACATTGCTGTCTCTGTGCACAATGTTCTTTTGGTTCTGCTCACTTCACTATACATCAGTTCATACATGTATTTCCAAGCCTTTCTGAAATCATCCTGCTTGTCATTTCTTATAGTACAATAATATTCTATCACCATCATATACCACAGTTTGTTTAGCCATTCCCCAACTGATGGGCATTCCTTTGATTTGAATAGGATGAACTTAATGATATAGAGGTAGATTTGTCAAGACTTGTCAGTTGTCTGTATATAGTGGCTACGGGTGTCAAGGATGACTCTAAGTTTGCAAACTTGGGCAAATGGAAGAATGGTGGTGTTCTCAACAGAAATATGAAAGCTTACAGGAGGAGCAAGTTTAGGGAGAAAGAAAATGAGTCCCATTTTGGACATGTCAAGTTTGATATACCTCTCAATAGGCAGTTGGTAATGTGAGAATTCCAGATCAATATAAGAAGCAACAATTACTAACAATGGAATGAGCTGCCAGATGATCTGAAAGCAAGAAGCTGGATGACTACTTGTCAGTAACATAGCAGAGGGAACCGATACTTCCAAATGTTGGATGGATTAAATGAATGCCAAAGTCTCTTCTAACACAATTATTCTATAATTCTATGACCCTGCAATGCAATGTGCTTTATAATGAAGTAAAAAAATGGGGACTGCTTGTTTATATGAATATACATATACATATATACCCATATGCATATATGCACTCACCATTAGGATAGGGATAGGCACTGGCCCTTTGATTTCATTGGCATAGCAAATTCCTGGTTAAGGAAACTCCTTCTACCAATGAAGCTGGGTGCCCCCTCTGTAAATTATAGTCTTACAGAATTTACTATAGCAGTGAGAGATTTAGTGACTTGCCCAGGTTACACGGTCAATATACACCAAAGGAGGATCAGGTCTTCTTGGCTCCAAGACCTGCCCTCTGTCTAATTCTACTAGCTTTGCATGAAAATCAATCTCAATATTTTATAGTGATCCATCACCATCCCCCACAAAATATTCAATATTTTTAACAGAAGAAATGTGTCAAGGATATTCTCAGAAAAAGAATCCTTTAAAAAAACATTTAGGTTTTATTTTTTCCTTTTATTTCCTTTTATTTAATTATTTATTTTTTGTGGGGTCAATGAGGGCTAAGTGACTTGCCCAGGGTCACACAGCTAGTAAGTGTCAAGTGTCTGAGGCCGAAGTTGAACTCAGGTCCTCCTGACTCCAGGGCCTTTGCTTTATCCACTGCGCCACCTAGCTGCCCCCATAGGTTTTTCTTAGAAAATATAACTTCTTTGGGGGCAGCTAGATGGCGCAGTGGATAAAGCACTGGCCCTGGAGTCAGGAGGACCTGAGTTCAAACCTGGCCTCAGACACTTGACACTTACTGAACTGTGTGACCCCTGGGCAAGTCACTTAACCCCCATTGCCTCACAAAAAACAAAACAAACAAAGAAAATATAACTCTGTGTGTGTGTGTGTGTGTGTGTGTGTGGCAATTGATGTTAAGTGACTTGCCCAGAGTCACACAGCTAGTCAGTATTAAGTGTCTAAGGCCGAATTTGAACTCAGGTCCTCCTGAATCCAGGGCCAGTGCTCTATCCACTGAGCCACCTAGCTGCCCCGAAAATATAACTTCTTGTTTGTTTGTTTGTTTTAGTGAGGCAATTGGGGTTAAGTGACTTGCCCAGGGTCACACAGCTAGTAAAGTGTTAAGTGTCTGAGGCCGGATTTGAACTCAGGTACTCCTGACTCCAGGGCCGGTGCTCTATCCACTGCGCCACCTAGCTGCACCGAAAATATAACTTCTTAATAAATATTTTAGCCACTAAAATATATATGAAAACCAATCTTTATATTAAATCATTCCACAATTAAGCCTATACACAAGGAAGAGGAAGGATATGTTTCATTCTGGTTATTATCATCTATTGGATACAATGCTCTAATTAACCACTGATGAAATATAGCTAAAATTAGTGAATCTCAAAATGCTAGGCAAACAGTCACTGATGAGGATGAGAAGAGCCCAAGACCTACTCTTACAGGTAGGGAAGTAGTATCATCTATATTTTATAACTTGAAAATATGATGTAGAGGTTAAGTACTTGGCCAAGTATAACACAAAGGGCAATTCAATATATTTTCATTAAAATGTCTGTCTTCTAGGCTTGCGGTTAGGCTCTGACCCCAAAGTGGGGCTGAATTTACAGCTTAAACCCCTATGTTTGCAAAATTGCAGGCCTTCAATCATTTTCTCTTTCATTTTTACACCAATGTGGCTTTGTAAATGCCTAAGGGAATGAAAGGGATCTTTGCATAGGCTTATTTTTTCTTCATGAACTAATTTTGTTTGTAACCAAAATGCCACAGATCCTTGTTAATGGGGAAAACAAAAAGCTAGCACTAAACTCTACAGCTTCTGTTCATACTATATTTAGGTTTTGCCTTCAAAATGTCAAAACGACCAAAGGGTTCAGTGTAAAAAAAAAAAGGGTTAAACTTTTCAGTGGCACAGTGAATAGAATGCCAGGCCTGGAATCAGGAAGACTCATCTTCCTGAATTCAAATCTGGCCTCAGACACTTACTAGCTGTGTGACCCTGGGCAAGTTACTTAACTTTGCCTCAGTTTCCTCATCTGTAAAATGAGCTGGAGAAGGAAATGGCAAAGCACTCTAGCATCTTTGAATGAAATTAATAGACGTCAACCAACAAACATTTCAATATGGAAATTATAGAAGATTTCTCATATTTTTTTTCCTTTCCTTTCCTTTTTTTTTTTTTTTTTTTGGTGGGGCAATGAGGGTTAAGTGACTTTCCCAGGGTCACATAGCTAGTAAGTGTCAAGTGTCTGAGGCTGAATTTGAACTCAGGTCTTCCTGAATCCAGGGCCAGTGCTTTATCCACTGTGCTACCTAGCTGCCCCCTCTCTTATATTTTTAAAAGTATATATTAAATGTTATATAGTACTAACAAAACTACCGCTTGTCTTGTGTTCCTCTCTGAATTTCTTTCTGCCAGAATCCAGGTTTCAACTCCACCAATAAGGAGAGTATTATGCAGATTTTTCAGGCTTGAAACCTGGGTTGTACCGTTGTCTTTTCTATATTAAAAAAAAATGTTCCTTGCAACAAGACTAAGCCCTGGGCAAGGCCATCATCTTCCCACCAGTCCCTCCTTCTCCCTGCCTCCCTGCCCAGCTTCATTGCTGGCCTTTCATATTTACACAGAACAACAATGCCTTTTGAGCTCTGAACCTTGTTCTACCCCACCAACAAACAGTGGTTGAGAAATGATACATTGCTTTTAATGGCTTTTCAAAAGCATTTTGAGATGTCCTGTCTCATTAGAGGTGATTTAATATATTCACTCATTTTGACACAGGTTACTTTTCTTTCTCAATCCAAGTCGTGAGGTTTAATTTTTTTCCCTACTGGATTCTTAAAAGTTATGCCAGCATAGTATAAATTTTTGCAGGTTCTACTAAGCAGGCTAAGGCTTTGCATATTTGTCCAGGGATGAATTTACTTGCTTTGTGCAAACCAGCCAAGCTAAAGATAGACTATTTTTCACCATAAAGTTGAAGGCAAGATTCCACAGTTGAGCAAATCAAAAGTTCTGCTCAGCACCCATTTTTGCTGCAATAGAAAGCTTATTCTTTGGGATATAAAGAATTGTTTTCAATCAAAATCAAGGAGTTCTGTCCTGTGTGAGTCAAATAAAATTAATCACAATACCTGAATATTGCTTTGTGTCTCATATTAACATAAATGGAGAGCCCAAAGGAATATGAAATCTATGAATCTGCCTTTAGGCAGAACTTAACATATTCCCAGAAAAATAGTCATAATCCTTTTCTCCAAAAATTCAGAACAGAGCTAATCCCTTCTTCCAAAGCCTTCCAATTTGTATTACACACTGCTCTCATGAAGAATATATGTATGTGTGCATGTATGTGTGTATATTTGAATACCACTTTGAGTTATTATGAATGCTCAGTTGTTTTTCAGTTGTGTCTGACTCTTAATGACCCCATTTGAGGTTGTTGGGGATTTTTGGACAAAGATAACTGTAATAGTTTGCCATTTCTTTTTCCAGTTCATTTTACAGATGAGGAACTGAGGCAAACAGCTAGTGAGTGTCAGAGGCCACATTTGAACTCAGGAAGATGTCTTCTTGACTCTAAGCCTGGCAGTCTAACTACTGAGCCACCTAGCCACCAAGTATTCATTTATGAATACAATATAGTATAAGGGCCAAATTTAGCACGGGGAGAGTTAATTGGGCAGCTTGCCGTGATATTGGGGTAAGAAAGGAGATTAACAGCCTCTTTCAAAAAACAAAACAGGGTTTATTAATGGGAACAAATTTAAAACACAAGTAAGGTTAATAGAACTAGGGACAATGAAAAAGGGAATAGGGGAAGGAAAAAAATATGACCCACAAACTTCACCACCACCCAGAATCAGCAGTTCCAAAGAGAACCAGCCACACAGCATCCCTCTCCCTCTCTCGCGAGTGCCAAAGTACTCTGTCTCCTCCCTGGCTTTTCCCCAAAAGCCCCCTCTCCCACAGGAAAGAGGGTTGTCCACACACACAGCCCCAAGCTAATTGGCTGGCAGCCCTGATTGACAGAACTAACAGGCGACTCTACAAAATGCAAGCCGGCCAGCTTCCGGATGCTAAAGTCACCTGGCTGCCCCCATTATAATTTGGCCAGGTCCATGTAGGTGTGTGGGTGTCCGGTGTGAGGTCAGCATGCATGGGTGTGTACTGGGGTTTCTAATTTTAACCAAAGATGGGCTCATAAAAACCCCAAATCATAATTAATTCCTTACAATAGTTATAGCATATATAATGAATATGTACATACATACATTTATGTTTTATGCTTAGAAATCCACTGTTAGTTATTCTTTTTGGAAGGAAGGAAGGGAAAGAGAAGAGAAGAGAAGAGAAGTAATATTGAGATAGGGAGGCAACATAGTATAGTAAAAAGAACTGTGTCCAATTTGGAGTCAGAAATAGTGCATTTGCACAAAGCTTGGTTCTCCTATTTACTAGTTGCATGATCTTGGGCCATCTATCAACCTCTCTGGACCTTGTTTTTTTCACATATAAAATTAGTGTTTGGGACTCTGGTCTCTCAGGCTTTTCCAGTTCTAAATCCATAATTGAAATTCATCATTTGTGCGCTTATGCACATGACAAGAAGACAGTTATTTTGGATTTCAACCATTACATGTAAAATGGCATGGGATTTGGGAAATCTGGTTTAAGAATAGGTGCTTTGCTATGGTTTCAACCATGTTCTACTGTTAATCTGTGGTAGGGCCCTGACCTTGAACCACTGTGACAAATCATTAGTCTTTAAGTGAGATATAATATTACCTTATCACAAAGGCCCTGTCTAGACATAACTGGGTGTCTAACACTGTATAAACACACTGTATAAACTGGTTTGACTATTTTGACTGCCTTGATTAGTTAAAACTTATCAGGTCAAGTTCTGTAACTTGATCCATTAGACAAGTTAAAAAAAAAAAAAGTCCCTGGATTATGTATGTAAACATATTGGGGGAGAGGTTGTAAGGCAGGTAAAAGACTTTTAAAAGGTAAAATCCCATAAAGATATTTTAAAATAACAAAAGATAGCATAATAGAGTAGATAGAGTGCCAGTTTGGTAGTTAAGAGCACAGGACAATGCTGCCCCAACATTTCTGAATGAAGGTGAACCAGATTAAAATGTAATTGGGAAATATTTAACAAAATAAATAAAAATACAATAGAACATTTGTTGTTGTTGTTCAGTTATACCCAACTCTTCCTAACCCCATTTGGGGTTTTCTTGGCAAGAATACTGGAGAGGTTTGCTATTTCCTTCTCCAGTAGATGAAGGCAAACAGAAGTTAATTGACTTGCCCACGGTTACACAGCTGGTGAGTGTCTGAGGCCAAATTTGAACTCAGATCTTTCTGACTCCAGGCCCAATGCTCTATCCACTGAGCCACCTAGCTGCGTCACCACAGAACACGGATTTTCTAAGTCAATATGCAGCCAGAAGGCATCCTTATGTACAGTTGAGGCCCCTGTTTCTATTTTATTTTTACCCCACCGATCAAGAAGACCTGGATTGTAGCCCTGTTTCTCACAAACACTGGCTCTGTGTGACTGGATGACACTTAACCTGTCCCTGTACATCTTTCCAGCACTGTGAATTGCAGAGCAGGTATTGATCAGTATTGGTAGGAGTTTCTTCATAAGGAGTCCCAGACATCATTGAAATCACAGTTCTGCCAGCCCTCCACAAAAAAAAAAAAAAGAAAGAGAAAGAAAGAAAGGAGGAAAGAAAGAAAGAAAGAAAAAGAAAAAAAGACTGCAATTAGCATAATTTGATTAGAAAGGGAGGTAAGCCAATTATGCAGCAAGAGTAAGGACTGATGGACAGATGGTGTTATTTTGGTGTCCAAAAAATGTTAAAAAACAAAAACCGAACAACCAAACAAAACTCCCAACCCCCCAAAACAAACAAACCAAAGACCACCCTAGAGGACATATTCCAGCATTTTGGATATCCGACATAGTCTCTGTGGAGGATGTATGGGAGGACATGGATAATGATCGCACAGGATGAGTAGTGGAGGGTGTGATCTGTGTCATTGCAGAGGCAGCTAAGCAGAGAAGTGGATAGAGAGCATGACCACAAGTCAGGAGGAAGACCAGAATTCAAATCTAACATCAGACACTGGGTTGTGACCCTGGGTAAATTACTTAACCTCTATCTGCCTCAGTTTCCTCATTTATAAAATAAGAATGATAATAGCTCCTGCTTCCCAGGATTGTTGTGACTTTAAAATGATATAGAATTTGGGGGCGGCTGGGTGGCGCAGTGGATAAAGCACCGGCCCTGGATTCAGGAGTACCTGAGCTCAAATCCGGCCTCAGACACTTGACACTTACTAGCTGTGTGACCCTGGGCAAGTCACTTAACCCCCACTGCCCTGCAAAAAAAAAAATGATATAGAATTTGTAAAGTACCTTGCAAACCTTAAAGAGGTATATCAATCAATAAACATTTATTAAGCACCTACTATGTGCCAGGCATTGTGCTAAGGACTATTATTGTTGTCATCATTGCTGTCAGAAGCAGCAGCAACATCACTGGAGGGAATAACCCTAAGTGGAACCTGAAATATTGAAATGTTCAGCATAATAAGGGTTGGCACAATATTTGAAGACAATAGCTAGGGCCACCTGGTCTGATTCTGAAGACTCGTCCCCAAAGGGTCATTTTGTCTTTGACTCTACCTGAAGCTAATCCAGGAAAATTTCCAAAATAAAACTTAACAATGGCTTGGTCCAGATTTTCCTAAGTGTAGGTGACACGGTTATCAACTCTCTGGCACACTGGCATTGGCACTAGTACACAATCTAGAATGTACAATATGGATATTGAGTAGGGGACAGTTTTTATTTTGCTCCATAGAAAAGACATATTACAAACAAGACTCACAGGAGCCTATGAACAAATACAGAAACATAAAGCTCTCAAAGGGCCATCCAGGAAGGAAGTGAAATTTGGGGTTTGTAAAAGGGCAAATATCTGTCATTTCAATGAGTCTGTCTTTATCAAAGAGTGCTAAGTATTCTTACCAAGACTTTGAGTACCACCCTGTGGTTTAGACTCTCCTCAGAAAGTAAACATTCTTTGGAATTGGTTAAATGTATAAACTCCTTCTCACTTGACCTACACAAATAATTCACTGGTTTGCTTTTCAAGTAGAATGCTGCACAGCACTATGTGGACTCTTGAAAGGAGTACATTACACCAGGAAATCTCCCTCTGAAAGTTCTGGCATCTGACCCTTGAACTCAAGAACTTTAGAACTTAGGTTGCCCACAAAGCCACTCCCAAATCTCATACTCACCAAAAATTTCTATTTGGAAGTGATACTACCTACAGAATTCAAAATCTCACCTCTTCTACACAGATGGTTGGGGTTCAAGAACAGGGTCTTTGAATTTTCTTTTAGGCCATGAGTAGGGAGACACTGGCAAAGGACCACCCAGTGTGGCATACCTGCATCAAAGAGGGCACTGTGCTCTATGAGCAAAGCAGAATTGAAATAGCTCAAAAGAAAGGTGAGATAGGCAAATTTAGAGAATCCACCCCAAATGTTCACATGGATTATTTGTGTCCAACCTGTGTTAGAGCATTCTGAGCCCATATTGGTCTGATCAACCACAGTTGGACACACTGTACCTTGGCTTTAACATAGTGATGTCTACTGTACTTTACTAGATTTATAACCTAAAATAAAAAGCAAGCATGTATTGCATATTAAAATTAATAACTGCTGCATAGAAAACAGGAAATCAATCTTGCTTTCTTTGTTGTAATCATTTGTGGGGATGAATAAGACCTTTTAAACCTATCTTTTTTTTACTAAAACTAAATCATTCTTTCTCCAAAGTGACAGTGATATTTTTCAACCAGTAGATTTTATATTCCAATTTATTCTGAAATTGATGTTTCTTTTGGTAATTCATTGTTCAAAAAGTTCACAGTGAAAAAAATCAAAGTATATATATAATATATATGTATATATTTATATTTAAAAGTCTTTCAAATAGCCTTTTCCTTTCCCAGAGAAATATAAAAATTATAGATCTCTTATGGCATTTTCCCCATGCAAGTATGTTTTCATAGACTCTAAGTCATAGTGACACATATTGACTGATTTTTTTTTAGATTCACAAGAAGTCAAATAATTCCTTATCAACCCTGCAATTTTGTAAGTGAAGAAGGCTTTTAAAAGCTCTTCATGAATTAAAGTTAAACCTAGGAGTACAATAATTTCTCATAGGAGACTATTCCATTCCCTTAGTCAAAGATACTTAAAAAGGATATCATAGGGGCAGCTAGGTGGCGCAGTGGATAAAGCACCAGCCCTGGAGTCAGGAGTACCTGAGTTCAAATCCGGTCTCAGACACTTAACACTTACTAGCTGTGTGACCCTGGGCAAGTCACTTAACCCCAATTGCCTCACTAAAAAAAAAAAAAAAAGGATATCATATATAGTATGTTCTATAGCAGATATAATCACTGGATTTTATAGCCAAACCCTTACAATAAGCATTAAACTACATTTCCAGGAATGAAGGAAGGAAAAGAGGGAGGAAAAGAGGAAGGAAGGTAAGGATGCTTGGCTGTAGAGAATAGTTGAGAAAATGCATCTCCTAAGATGTTCCTATGTGGTCACTAGGTACTGGTAGGAGGTTTTGCTGAACTGTTTTCTTTTATATCTTTATTTCAAGGGAAGGCTTGCTTAGAAGAGAATGAGGAAGGCATATTCAGGATGTCCTAAAAGTCTCCTCAAATGTCCCTTCATCTTCCTAATCAACTTAGTCTAGGTGTTCTACAGCTTATCGGTAGTCTTCCTAAACTGCCATGCCCAAATCTTAACATGATCATTCAAATGTGGTCTAACTAGGACAAAATACAGTGCTACAGAGATTAGGCTGATCTGTAGGCTTGTCAAAATATAAACATTTACAGGTAAAGAGAGTTGCTAGCATATATAGTGAAATGTGAAATATGTTTTCTTACTCGCTAAAGTTAAACCAAAAATGTTAATGGTTAAGGGAATACAATTGAGTTAAAAATTTGTCCTATGATCTATATTTTTTTTATGAGTGATCTATATTTATAATGAGAACTATATGTGCCTAACATTGATGTTTTTCTTTAGGTTATATATGTACAATCATGTTAAACATATTTCCACATTAGTCATGTTATGAAAGAAGAATCAGAACAAAAGGGAAAATCCTTAAGAAAGGAAAAAAAAAGTGAAAATAGTATGATTCAGTCTGCATTCAGATTCCACAGTTCTTTTTCTAGATATGGAGAGCATCTTCCATCATGAGTCCTTTGGAATTGTCTTGAATCATTGTATTGCTGAGAAGAGCCAAGTCTATTACAGTTGATCATCACACGATGTTGCAGTGCTGCTTTTGATAAAACTAAAACAAAACTCTACGGCATTTTAAATTATCAAAAACTTGTGGATTATCAGTTGGATTTTATGTACAGATTATTTTAATTATGAAAGTTCTTATTTTCGTTTTTTTAATATTTTATTGATTTTTTTTTTTTGGTTTTCAATAACACAGTTACTACCCCATTCCACTCTCCCCTATACCAAGAAAAACAGTTAAGAAAATCAATACACACAGGAACTATGTTGGAAACCACATACTTTATTTTTTAAACCACATGTTCATTGATATTATTCATTTTACATCACTTATATTTCCTACTGTATCCCTACCCACTCCCATCCATCATACACAGAGCTATCCTGTAAAATAAAGAATTGTTTTTAAGGAAGAAAAAGTTCAGCAAAACTAGTACATTGAAAAAAATCTGACAGTAAGTGCAGTTTTACACATTCATGACCCACTCGTCTTGAATTCAAATCTGGCACTTGTAGCTGTGTGACACTGGGCAAGTCACTTATCCTGTTTGCCTCAGTTTCCTCATCTGTAAAATGGGGACACACTGGAGAAGGAAATGGCAAATCACTCCAGTATCTTTGCCAAAAAACAAAACAAAACCCAAATGGAGTCAGGAAGAGCTGGACACAACTGAAAATGACTCAACAACAAAGATCTTTAAGAAATGGTTGTTCACTAAAGAATGTCTGTGTTTTCCATATGTTTTTGACCTTTCAATAAAATCTGACTTCATTCATTTTAAGACTAGCTTATAAAAGGGGAGGATGACTGGGGAAGTAAGATGTAAACTTCAAGAACCCAGAGTCACTCCAGTGTCTCTGCCAAGAAAACCCTAAATGAGGTCACAAAGAGTTGGCCCCGACTGGAACAACAACATAGTAGAATGGGATGCTATGCAAGGTAGGAGGTTCCTTCTCACTAGAGGTCTTCAAACTAAGGCTAGATGAACACCTGTCAGGGATATTGCAAAGATGTTTCTCATTTGTGAGCAGATTGAGCCAGATAGCTGCTAACTACTCTTCAATGGATCAATAAACATTTATTAAGTACCTAATATGTGCCAGGCACGGTACTAAGTTCTGAGGATACAAAAAAAAGGCAAAAGACAATCCCTGCCCTCAAGTACCTTACAGTCTAGTTAGAGAGATGACAGGAAAACACATATAAAACAAGCTATATACAGGATAAATAAGAAATGATTAACAGAGGGAAGGCACTGAAATTACAAGAGGTTGGGGAAGGTTTCCTATAAAACATGGGATTTTTCCAATTTTAAGATTCTGGAAAACACAATTTTTGTGACTTAACAGAAAGATCAATAGACTATGAATCGGGGCGGCTAGGTGGCGCAGTGGATAGAGCACCAGCCCTGGAGTCAGGAGTACCTGAGTTCGAATCTGGCCTCAGACACTTAACACTTACTAGGTGTGTGACCCTGGGCGAGTCACTTAACCCCAGTCGCCTCACTCAAAATAAATTTTTAAAAAAAATAGACCATGAATCGAGCAACCTGGATCTTAGTTCTGCCTCTGGGTCTGACTAGCTATGTGGCTTGAGGCAAGATACTTAATCTCTCCAAGCTTCAATTCACTCCCCTGTATAATGAGGAAAGTAATAATTGCTTTACTACCTTCCAGGGTTATTGTGAGAATTAAATACATAAAAGTGCCTTGAAAAGTAGACAGTATATCTGAGATTGTATAAAGGAATGTGCACTGGAAATATAGTGAGAAGCTCTTAGTTCAAGTACTAGCTTTGTCATCCAAGGGGTAACTCATGGCAATTATTATGCATAACCTTAATTCCCTCATAAATAAAATGGATATAATGATAAGTGTACTGCTTTGCAACTTTGTGTGTTTTAATTATCTGACTTCCTGTTTTCAGCTATTTTAAAAATTAATTTTTAGCTATTTTTTAAATTAAAAAGTTGGAACATCCAATCATAATAGCACTAATATACAAGATAAAACTTGCCAAATTATTGTGAAATGTTCAGGAAAAGTAACATTTTAACTTTTCTATTAGATGGATCCTTCGCTGAAGTCTCCGTTCAATGTTTCATTTTATCATGGAAGTAACTGACTCCAGATCCAGCACGCTATCCACTGCACCATCCAGCTGCCCCACAGAAGCTATTAGGTAGACATAAATGTTAGGACAAAAAGGTTATTTGTCAAAAATCAAAGTCCTTCATTTAAAGTATATTGGTAATCTCTGCCTCCTTTCTTTGCAGACGTGGGCCATCACCTTCTTAGGACAGTGTGCATCTCTTTTTTTTTTTTCTTTTTTTTTTTTCAGGGCAATGGGGGTTAAGTGACTTGCCCAGGGTCACACAGCTAGTAAGTGTCTGAGGCTGGGTTTGAACTCAGGTCCTCCTGAATCCAAGGCTGGTGCCTTATCCATTGCGCCACCTAGCTGCCCCCAAGTGTGCATCTCTTAATAGAGACTGAGATTTTATTAGGATTTTTGGCTACCTTATCCACATTGTTAACTCATATTGAGTTTCCGGTTTAATCCTCAAATCTTTTCAGACATAGGATCATAAGATCATAAATGACCCCTGAGAGGTGATATATCCCAATCCCCTCATTTTAGAAAGAGGATAATGAAGGACATGATTTGTCTTAGAATACAGAGATAGTAAACAGATCTGGAGGGTAAACTTAGGTCTTCTGATTCCAAAATCAGAATTTTCCCCACTGTATCATGTTGCCTTCCTCAGGAGGACTAATGGGTAAACTACCCTAGGGTATGCTGGTATAACTAACTCATGTTCTACTTAATATAAAATATAGAATGCTACTCTGCCCTTCCTTATAGCTGTTCTTTTTCTCTCAAACAAGGTATGCTCTGTCAGGGTCATATTCCAATTATGAGTCACATTGAGCAAGGCTGCATAATACCTATGGCCCCAAATTTGCCTCCTTGTATTCATGCATCTTTGTATAGACACCAAGGCCATCCACTTTAATTCTAGCTTCCTTCTGATTACTGTCTCTTGTGGATTCCTTGGCACCTATACCACTTCTTTTCTTCTTGCACTATAGTTACTCACTATTATATTTATCTTGATAACCATACATGGGAAATTCTCTTCCTACTCCTTTCATTTCTGTTTAAAGCCTTTTGGATTAGATTTGTGAGATTCCAGATGCTTTTTTTTTTTTTACTAGCCCTTCTCCATCCCTGTCCTAGAACAATTATTCCAGAAATAAAAAAGTGGATGAAGAGAGTGGTCATTATCTAGGATCCTAAGAATAGCCAGAAAACTGTTTTTGGAACTAGCATCACTTTTCTACAAATTGTATACCTTCAAACCCAAATTACATGTCTGGCAGTGATGCTGTATTGTTCAAGGTGAGCAGGGTTGTCATTCACTCAATGTCCCCTCCCTCTTTTCTATGAGCTAGGCTACAGTGTGACTGTCTTTCCAGTCGCTCCTTTGATTTTTCTCTTCTGGGAGGGATTTTTCTCTAGAACCAGATTAAGGAAAAAAAAACACATACAGCAAAGGGGTCACCTCCATCACAGCCCCCCTCCATCACTATAGACTCATTCATTGCCTAAGGGATTCCATTATAAATATTATCTTTCTGTCCTGGGGAGTTGTAAAAATGAGTTAACCATTGCCTTTTTCAGTTCTGAGCAGCCAGCCTGAAGATCACTGGACATACAGCAGTTTCAAAGTCTTGCTTTTTCAACAGCATTCCATAAAACTGCCCCCAGATTAGCAGATGTCTGCAGTTACCAGCATGTATCACAGTCACCACTTCAAAGATAAATTAAACATTCGAACAGAAAAAATGATAAACAAACATATGTGAAAGAAAACTTTCCTTACACCCAAGGGAAAAGACACTAGTTTCCCAGCCTTTCCACAGTGGGAAGGGAATGAGTCTAGAGGGATAAGGGAAATAAAGTATAAGGGGTTTCCCCTTTTGTATTTGGACAATTTTATTTCCGAAAGGCACAGGTTCTGTGAGCACCTCTGAGAAAACAGCTCCTCAGGGGAATAAAAGTATTTACTGAAGGCAAAATGTCTTGTTTCCCAATAACTAATTTATAAATGACTATCATGAAGACTTGGATGTTGATAGTTGGGTAACTGCTAATTCGAGTTTTTGGGTGAATATAGGACAATTGTTTCTTGTCTATATGACAGAAATGTGAATTTTGGTTTCTTACCCCAAGAGAAAGGAGAGTCACTCCATACGAGGAGTTCCTGCTTTGCAACAAGTCTGTGATATGTGATCCTTTGTCTTCTCTAGGCTTGTCCACATTCCACAGGGCTGCACTGACTCTCAGAAAGGATCTGTCATCTTTGGCATGTTTCCTCCTGTACGTGCTTTGAGAACAGTCATTGGGACACAATACCACCTGAGTCATTAACTCAGAACTGCAAACAGTCCACTGAATTGAAAGAGTCTACCACATCACTAGAAGTCCATTTTGTTAAGTCTTCAGAAATAGCTGCATAAAATAGCTAGTATAATTTGAATTCACTCCACTGGTTTTGTAGAAAAGATCAGACTGAATAATCAATTCTAAGACAACTGGTCACAGTGTTATGTAATAGGCTGTGAATTTCTGAATAGTCCTCAGAAAAAGATGAACTTTTTGGAAAGTCAAATGTGCTAAAAGATGTCACAATAGGGTTCTTCTGAGGATATCAAAGACTTTTAAAAGATCAATAAATACTAACAACTGCTAGTGAGGAACCCACCCACCCTCTCCCAACAACCGAGAAAAGCACTAAGGAATGAAGCTTGAGGTATACAGAAGTTAAGTGACTTTTCTAGGGTTACACAGCTATTGATCATAATGAGTTATCATTTAGATAGAGTTTCTAGGTCTGCAAAGTTTGCCTCATCTTATCCTTGCAACAACTCTGGAAGGGAGATGCTATTATCATCTCCATTTTACCAATGAGGAAACTGAGGCAGATAGAGGTTAAGTGATTTACCCAGGGTTACATAGTAAGTGTCTAAGGCCAGATTTTGAATAGAAATATTCCTTACTCGAGGAACAAACCATCACTTTATCCACTGGGCCACCTAGGAGCCTTTATCAATATGTTAAGTACCAAAGGCAGGATTTATGTCCAGTGTGTGTGAATGAAAACTCACTTCAATCTACTATATTTTTCCAGCCCCAGATTATGCTTCATTCCATCCATCCATCCATCCATCCTCCAGGACACCAGAGCCCACTCAGCACAGGCATTTTGCCATTTGTTCTGACATTTCTTCCTATCTGTAAAATGAAGGGCTGTATTAGATGGCCCGTGAGGTTCCTTCCAGCTCTGGATCCATGCTCCTATAAGCTCATCCAACCATCCAGCTATCCACCAGAAAACTAGGGCCTAAACATCAAGGACATCTTGCCATCTGTCCTGATGCACTGACTGCACCCCCTTCTTTCCACTTCTTATTCTTTTTTTTTTTTTTTTAGTGAGGCAATGGGGGTTAAGTGACTTGCCCTGGGTCACACAGCTAGTAAGTGTTAAGTTTCTGAGGCCGGATTTGAACTCAGGTACTCCTGACTCCAGGGCCGGTGCTCTACCCACTGCGCCACCTAGCTGCCCCCCACTTCTTATTCTTGCTCTGGGAACAGTAATCACAGTATTATCCCAGTTACTAAGAAAAAAACCCCTTAATTGACTGGCCTCTTTCCCTTCTCTCTCCCACTTTCCCATCCACTGGAGAAAAATAAGAAAAATAAAACCCCAGCTATTAATATGCATAGTCAAGGAAAATCAATCCCTACACTAGTTATGCCTACCCTACATGTGGTTATGAGTGTCTCATTAGTCAGGATGTGGGCTGTATTCTAAATCTCTGGTTCTTGAATCATGGTTGATCAATGCATTGATCAGAGTTCTTAAATCTTTCAAAACTCTTCATTTTTACAATGTTTTTACAGTAAAAATTATTCTCCTGGTTCTGCTTAGCACAGTGCCTTGGCACCCAGTTGGCACTTAATAAATATTTATCGATTTATTAATTCTGTTCAGCTTATTCTCCATCAGTTGAAATCGAGGTTCTAGTAACCCTCACTCTCCCCACTCCTTTCCTCATTTGTATAGATTTCTACTTGTGTCTCTGATTATTTGAAATAATACAGCTAAATCCAGATTAGTGCAAATAACAAATCCCCTAAAGTGGTTGCATATATTCAAAATCACACTATTCAAATTTACAATTATGTAAAATTTGGCAATTGGTTCCATCCCAATAGGAATATGCAATGTGAATCTGAATAATGGAACTACTTCAGGGGATTCATTACTTAAACTAACCAGAACTCTAGTCCTCCCTTTTCTTCTGTAGTGTATCCTTTCCTTTTTCCTTTCTTCTTTTAAGATCATCAAAACATATGACAGCCAGACCCTCCATATTATTTTATTCCATGATACTGGCTGATATTATGATTGTCTGGGGGATGCTTGTATCATTCTCCTTCCTCCATTAGAATGTCAACACTTCATCCTTAGAAAGTATTTTCCAACTAATAGGTTACATTTACTGTTTTATGCATCTCTTTTCTTTTGTATTTGTATTTCAAAATTTCTACACTCTTCTGATACTTTCATCAGGAATTTTAAAAAGTCTCTTTAATTGAAGATCCATGTTTTTCTCCTATAGGATTATACTCTGTCTAGATAGTTTATTCTTGGTTATAACACATGACTGAAAAAATAAGACTGAACAACAAAAATGTACAACCCTTGCTTCCTCTCCTACCTAATATTATGTACACACTAGGGAGAGATTAAAGTTTTGTACTTTGGCAAACTAGGATGGTCTGAGTGAAAATTATTGTCTACTAAGGTCACCAAGACATTTTTTAAAAGACAGAAGCAAAAAATATAATTTCAAAGCAAGAAATTCAGAAATAATGTGTCTGAACTTTTTATTTCTATTCTGCTATTATTAGCTATATCTTCAGTAGTATTTCTCAGCTACTGATATTTAGAAACATGGCTCCTCTTCATTCATTCCCTAGCTGAAATCTCATCTTTCCTTCAACTTCCATAAACTCTCTTTTCAAAAAAACTTCATATATCTTGGTTTAAGCATATCTCATTACTACTAACTTGTGTGAAAGTGAGCCTTTGGTGTGATCTGAGATCTACAAGTCCATTTGTCTCCTTCATAAGGTGATCTTTTTAAAATTCACCATTAGAACTTCATTCTTTTAGGTTATGGGATTTCATTCAAGTACAAATATATCCCTAGGTAAAGAACAGAGGGATTTGAGTAGTTAAAAGAGATAAGGAACAGTTGTTGCTAAAATCTGCTTTTTTGGGTCATACACTTTTAAATGATTGACAATGAAAGAGAAAATTGAATCAAGCAAGCCAGACTATATTGGGAGACTAAAAGAAAGAGGCAGGGAAGAGCTAGGACTGGAATACAGAAAACTTGTGTTCTTGTGTTTCTGGCAGGAAATTGGCTGTATAACCTTGGACATCAGCTTCTTCATCTGCAAAATGTGGGGTTCAGATTAGAAAGGCCATTCCTACCACCTCAAACATTTTAACTGTGACTTGCCTGGTTCTCCCAATGGCTGGTGCCTTCCCTCTTAGGGTTATCTTTCATCTATTCTGTATATTTCTTGTAGTACTCAATTCTTTACATATTATCTCTTCCTCTACTATGTTATGTTCCTTGAAGACAAGGACCATGTTTTTGCCTCTCTTTGAATCTCCAGCATTTAACACAATAATGCTTAGTAGGTGCTTAATAAATACTTTTTGACTTGACTTAAAGAGTACAGGACTAACACATAAATTAATATTCTTCTATATCATATCCGAATCCCCTCTACTTCATCAAATTTCTTTTTTTTTTTTGCGGGGCAATGGGGGTTAAGTGACTTGCCCAGGGTCACACAGCTGGTAAGCGTCAAGTGTCTGAGGCCGCATTTGAACTCAGGTACTCCTGAATCCAGGGCCGGTGCTTTATCCACTGCGCCACCTAGCCGCCCCTACTTCATCAATTTTTATAGGGCTATCTTCCCTTTTTCCTTTTTGGTTTCTAGTTCCTGAAGGATGATTAAAAAGGATGAAATAATAGCTATAGTGGCCTCTCGATTAAAGGATTTATCATCTATTAAGAATTTATTTTAAAATTCTTTATTTAAAAAAAAATTCTTTATTTTTAGAATGTCACAAAATGTTTATTTAAGTAGTTTTTCTTGGGGGTGGGGAAAGGTCTGACCTGTGATTTCATTGTTTGATGGAACTAACTCCCAATGAAGGGACTCACACGGAAGACACTCAGCAGCAACTGGTAGTTTGGAGTTTTGCCTGGAACACTAAGAAATTCTCTACATGTCAAAGGAAGGACTGGAATTCTGTGACACTGAGGCTGAAGATAAACTACTAATCTAAATTGGGAGAAGAAGTTTCCATACCACTGAGTTCACTACACTGAATAAATCATAGCCCAGATCTCTCATTTCACTAAACAATATACTTTCTTGTTATGCCAAAAAGTAATTTCCAAACAAACTAGAAAAAGCATTCCAGGATGAGGAATACTTTTCAAATGCTAATGGAAGTACAATTTCGAAGGCTCCATTGGCTGGGTAGTTTCTAATCACTTGAGGGTATCAATAAGTGAGTTGCTTGAATTTCACTGGGAATATAAGCTACTAAAAAACAAACAAACAAACAAACAAACCCAGTGAATTCCTTTAGACACAACAGTAAGTGTGTGCAGCTCTCACTGACCACAAGGGAACTGTATCCTCTGCAGGGGCCTTCTTCCCACTCTCCCCACATCTTTTTTTTTTTTTTTGGTGGGGGGGAATGGGGGCTAAGTGACTTGCCCACGGTCACACAACTAGTAAGTGTCAAGTGTCTGAGGCCGGATTTGAACTCAGCAACTCGGGAACTCAGGAACTCCTGAATCCAGGGCAGGTGCTTTATCCACTGCACCACCTAGCTGCCCCCTCCCCACATCTTTATCTCTTACTCCAAGGTTCCAAAGGTTTGTCATGCCAGTGTGGGAGTGGGGATAAGCTCCCACTCTCTATAAAATGCTCCAATAGCATGGGTCTCAAATAGCCTCCGACAACCGAAGTCCAACTCCTGGCCTTCTCGTGGTGGAACTGTTTCCACTAACAGGAGAAAGGGCGAAGGCGAGTCACTGGCGCCTTAAAAAACAGTCACTTCAGGCAGGTGGGGCTCATTAACCTTAGCAGGCAACCCACCTAGGGGAAGGAAACGCTGATTTTAAACCTCTGCTGCCTTGTGGCATACCCATATATGGGAAAGGCTTCGGGAGTTAACCCCGAGGAAAAATCAGGAGTGCAGGGCCAGCTAGGTGGCGCGGTGGATAGAGCACTGGCCCTGGAGTCAGGAGGACCTGAGTTCAAATCCGGCCTCAGACACTTAACACTTGCTAGCTGTGTGACCCTGGGCAAGTCACTTAACCCCAATTGCCTCACTAAAAAAAAAAAAGAAAAGAAAAAAGAGAAAAATCAGGAGTGGGAGTCCCTTAGGCAGTTGGATGCTAGATCACATTCCTCTGGCAACTCCTGCAGCGGCACTGGAGGCTCTGCCTCTCCTTTGGATCCACCAATGTCGTGGAGAGGGAAAACCTGCTGCGTGGGCAACAGCTTGTTCTCCATATTGATCTGCCCAGGCCAGCGCCCTGGAGAAGACACTCCAGCTACTCCTCATGGGATAGATACAACATGGGATGCGGTAGTTACCAATTATAAGTCACTCAGGAGCTGCGGCTCCTGCACAGCCACACTATGGCCTGTGGCTCTTCAAGGCACTGGTCCATGGTCGTCCGAGACTGGTGGAGGCCTACTACTACTACTACTCCAAAGCAGGGATTCCCAACTGTGGCTTTATGACACCCTACAGCTCTCCAGTTATTTCAGGGGCATTACAAAGCCTTCAAATCAAAATATATTTAAAGATTTGTAATTTTGAAATGAATATATGATGTAGTGCTTTTGGTACTGGATCAGGGAAGTTATGTTGCAAAATTGAATAAACAACTGAAGCTTACAACTCCCAAAAGGCAGTGTCAACATATGTGTGTGTGAGTATGTGTGTTTGCTTCTTGGAAAGGTGCAAGTAATTTGGTCTATGAAGTTAACTTGGTTAATCACAAACTAGTATTAGCTATTACTGTGTTATCATGGAAAACAGTAAGAGATCAGACCAAGTAAATATTTGGTTTTTTGGTTTGTTTGGCTTTTTTTTGTGGGGCAATGGGGGTTAAGTGACTTGCCCAGGGTCACACAGCTAGTAATGTCAAGTGTCTGAGGCTGGATTTGAACTCAGGTACTCCTGAATCCAGGGCTGGTGCTCTATCCACTGTGCCACCTAGCTGCCCCCAGACCAAGTAAGTATTAACCAGTCAATATGCTTAACTGCCAAGTGACATTCCAGCAGGTACCTGGATATATTCCTTAACTGCTAAAAAATGTAAGGGTCAAAGATGATGGGTGGATACTTGTTCAATTTAGAGGGCTGAGACAGCATTTTCATTCTCTCAGTTTTACTACCTAAATCCTACTTTCCAGATAAAATGCTTTATGTGCAATTCCCAAATACATCTTGCATATTTCCACTTTGCTCATGATGGGATGCCCTCCCTAGTGGGTAGTTTTATGATTTTTTTTGGGGGGGGGCAGGGCAATGAGGGTTAAGTGATTTGCCCAGGGTCACACAGCTAGTAAGTGTCAAGTATCTGAGGCCGCATTTGAACTCAGGTCTTCCTGAATCTACTGTGCCATCTAGCTGCCCCCTTGTGATTTTTTAAAAGAAAATTCATCATCTGGTAGTGAGTGTCTTATGAAGAGAATTTTAGAACTTAGATGGGCTGGTCCTCACATAAGTTAGGAATTAACTAAAAGCATTCAACGCCTTTCCAGCATGAAGACCTGCTAAAATGTGTGCTACATTGCCAGAGAGACAGAGAAGGGTACAGTGGAAAAGAGCATTGACAAGGAGTCACAGAACTCGAGTTCAAAATTTGCCTAAGTCACTTACTGTTATGTGGATAGGCCATATATCCTCTCTGGAAATCAGTTTCTTCATCTGTAAAATGGGAGGAGTGACGTAGGTTACTTGTAAAGTACCTTACAGCTCTAGATCTATGATCCTATAAACTCAGGATTACCTTAACAGAAAAAGTGGGGAGGGGGTGTGTGCAGTCTACTGAGTGAGCCACTCTTTCTTGGCACAGCTCTTCCACTCTCATCATGGGGACCAAGACTAACAAGAAGCCTTTGGTGGTGATGCTCTTCCCAAATCTCAATGGAAAAGGGGAAGGGGAAGAGGAAGAAGGGGAAAGGGAAGGCTCAGCTCCTTGGGAAATGCCCCAGCCAGGACATGTATCACCAGAAGTGACTTAAGTACAGGTCCATCTCACCATTCATGCTATGTCCATGGGGGGATTCTCCAATTTAACTTTCTATTCCACTTATGTGATGGGGGTTTGGCACAAGTGAATAGTACCTGGGGTGGCAGGCATCTACCCATGTGGAGAGGCTGAGGACCTTGCTTTTAGGAGAATGACAAGGGCATGGAATGGAAGTGCCTTCAAGAAACTATGAAGTGGGGCGGCTAGGTGGCGCAGTGGATAGAGCACCGGCCCTGGAGTCAGGAGTACCTGAGTTCAGATCCAGCCTCAGACACTTAACACTTACTAGCTGTGTGACCCTGGGCAAGTCACTTAACCCCAATTGCCTCACTAAAAAAAAAAAAAAAAAAGAAACTATGAAGCATGTGTACATTTTGTAAGTGGTTGTGGCCTATTAACCAAAAGCCGTTTCATTCTCTTAGCTTATAGGTTCTTTGGGTGATTGATTTGATTCCTTCATTGGTGGTATCTGGTGAGAAACATGCTGTAAGGGGAGAACTTGGTGGGATTAATGTGACAAAGGAACTGGTGGTATTATCATTTGACAAACATTAAATGCCCGCTATGAAAATGACAATATATCGACAGCGTTACTGGTTATACATATAGCTACTATTTTACAATTTGCTATAGCTATGTACACATGCATGTAAGTATATGGCTAGTAAGAACAAATGTCAAAACAGTATCAAATTAGAAGATGGGGGTAAAGCTGAAGTATAGAGACATAAAAGTCATGAACAATAAATGTTTCAGAGCAGTGGGTTTTTTTGTTTTTTGCGGGGCAATGGGGGTTAAGTGACTTGCCCAGGGTCACACAGCTAGTAAGTGTCAAGTGTCTGAGGCCAAATTTGAACTCAGGTACTCTTGACTCCAGGGCCAGTGCTTTATCCACTGCGCCACCTAGCTGCCCCAGAGCAGTGGTTTTTAATTTTAGAGTAGCACTTTTGAAGTATCAACACCTTTGTACTATATATATTTTTTGTAGAACCCTACATGTTATTTCTATTATTAGCACCCGTGTTGGTTGAATGAAAATATTTAAAGAGCTGGCAGATATTTAAAAATATTTATACTTTATTAATCATAATAATTGTTACATACATAATTATAACATGAGCCATTATTCAGTCTATAGAAATTATGTTTTCTTATTTGTGGATTTGTAAGTGAATATCCAAAGCACACAAGTTGGGAAGCACTGTATTAGAGTACAAAGACATTTACAAAACATTTTGGAGGAGGAAGATTATGAGCATTACTAGCTCATAAAGTGATAAATTGCTGATCTGAGTGGAAGCCTGTAGAGTTTGGCAGCTAAACTGTATCATCCAAGAGAACATTTACAGATTAAACTGGAAGGTCAACAAATAGATATAAATAGAACAAGTGATGTGGAATGCTTATTTCTATAGTGTGCTGAAACAGTTGTTTCAAGTTTGTTGCTATGGCCAAAGAATTCATTCCCAGATGGCCAGAGTACTGGTGATGAACATCTGAGCATTTAAGCAGGCCAGGCCTAGGACAACAGATATAGGATTATTCTTGAAAACCTTTCCAGTATTAGTATAACCTGACAGGGCTTGTGGCTTACTAGTATAGCCTTTGAGAACCCAGAGTCATATCTGCTATGAGTAGAGTAGGCCTTTGTGGTAGTGTTTGAAAACTGGCCAGACTGAATCAAATTTATAAGAATACAAGTCATTCCCCAAATGAGAAATGATCAAATGATATGAACAAGCAATTTTCAGATGAAGAAATCAAAGCTATCTAATGCCATGTGAAAAAAAATGTTCTCAGTCACAACTGATTAGAGAAATGGAAATTAAAGCAACTTTGAGGTACCACCTCACACCTATCAGATTGGCTAATGTGACAAAAAAGGAAAATAATAAATGCTGGAGATATGGAAAAATTGGAATACTGATGCACTGTTGTTGGATAATCCAATCATTCTGGGGAACAATTTGGAGCCATGCCAAAAGGGCTATGGGGCTGTGCATACCCTTTAACCCAGCAAGACCACTACTAGGTCTATGTCCCAAAGATCATAAAAAGGGAAAAGGACCTACATGTACGAAAATATTTATAGCAGCTCTTTTTGTGGCGGCAAAGAATTGGAAATTAAGGGGATGCCCGTCAATTGGGAAATGGCTGAAGAATTTGTGGCATATGAATGTAATGGAATAACATTGTACTATAAGAAATGATGTGCAGGCAGATTTCAGAAAAACCTGGAAATAAGTGGACTGATGCTGAGTGAAGTGAGCAGAACCAGAACACTGTACATAGTAACAGCAACATTATGTGATAATCAGCTGTGATCAGCAATACAATGATCCAAGACAATTCCAAAGGACTCATGATAGAAAGTGCTCTCCACATCCTGAAATAGAACTGTGGAATCTGAATGCAGATTGAACCATACTATTTTCACTTTTTTTTTGAGGTTTTCTCCTTTTGTTCTGATTCTTCTTTCACAACTTGACTAATGTGGAAATATGTTTAATGTGATTGTACATATATAACCTATAAAAGATTTCTTTATCTTGGGGAGGGGTAAGGGAAGGAAGGGAGGGAGAAAAATTTGGAACTCAAAATCTTATAAAAACAAATGCTGAAAACTATCTTTACATATAACTAGAAAATTAAAATACTATTAAGGTTGAAAAAAGAAAAGAAAATTGGCCATACACAAAGATGAAAAAACTGGAGATGGGTTGGATCAGCACCACTGGAAGGAGCACTTACATAAATTAGGGCACAGACAGTGTTAAGCATTGAAGTATTTTCCCTGGAGATGAAACCAGAGTTCAAACCACAACACATTTGTACTTTACCACCTGAGAAGTAGCAATGATACCAGAAAGGCTGATCAAATACACACTTAAGAAATATGTTCTGGAAGCAACAGCATTAAAAGCACAGAGGCACTGATTTATAAGTCATCTAAAGAAAAAGAGAAGATTTCAAAAGAATGGGAAAGATTATTGATCTAGACTCTGGGCAAGTCAAGTACTTCCCACCGCCCCCGTCCCACGAAACAATCCAAGTCTAATTTGCAGAAATGCTGCTGATCTGTATTAGTTATCTAAATTTTGTTTTTGGATGTCCGTGTTCAATGAAATCAAAGGCTCTTTTCCAGTTTAATGGATTTTTTTAAGCCTTTCTAAAACATTCAAAATTCAGATTAAAACATTAAAGAACGCTTGATGACTATCAGAGTTGACCCTTAGGGATGTATGCCTAAGAAAAGCAGAAATTCTATCTGCTCAACAATCCTAATCACTTATTATGTGAGGAGCTGTGGCCTATGCAAGGAGAAACGGGCCCTCCAGTGTTTACAGGTTTAAAGTTTGAAGCAGCTTTTGAGGTTATCCAGTTCAATACTCTTAATTTTCAATTCAGGAAACATTTTACGCGCCTGCGGAACAATGCTAAGTGCATCTCCTGAAAAAGTAAGGGAAAGCCCAGAGAAGGAAAGAACATATAGCTATTAGGTGGCTGGTCCACGCTTTTGGACCCAGATGTTCTGAATCCAAATCCAAAACAGCCTTTGCCCTCAGAGCTTATGTAAGACAACGTGGCACAGGCTTTAATGAAAGGCCAGATACAAGATGATACGTGATACTGACAGCCCACGAGAGATGCGGGAGATCCGAGCGCTTTGACAAGTTCATCACCCACGTTCCAAGAGCATGCGGGATTCGGAGGGCTTCCTGGAAGAAGCATCATTTGTAATGACGTTTTAAGGCGCTGGGGCTCCCGTTTTTTAAAGGAAAGCTCACGGTGAAGCCCTCCCCTCCAGCGTCGGTGGGTGAGTGGGAGCATCGGGCAGTCTCGAGCTAGGACAAGAGTGTAGCTGCAGGGGGGTGGGAGGCTCACACTCGGGCAGGAAGTCTCTCCCCGGAATCCACGAAGCCCCGCGACCTCGCAAGACCTCCGAAGTGGGGGGAAGGAAATTATCTCCTGGTCTGACCAAAGGCAGCAAGGAAACTTTAGCTCTGCTCCGAGAAGGGGAGCTAGGGTGACCAGCTGAACTCCCCCTAACCCCGGAACTGAAGCGGCCACGGCTCTCATCGGAGAATGAACCCTGGGTCTAAATCCTGCGGAACATGCGCCGATGAACCGGCGCTACCAACTGCACGGCGGTGAGGGGGGGGGAGCGAGGCGCCGCGGTCCCGAATATACCATAGCGCGAAGCGGGAGGGAGGTCTTTTCTACTATTAACAAAGGTAGGGCCGATCTGGAACTAGGTGTGAGGATCACCCCAAATCAGACCCAGCGTTCTCCTTTCACTACCCAGTCCCGCCCTCCGGCGGCCTGGTCAATGAAGGTCCAGTCCCCTTTCAAGTCTCTTTGTATCCCCCTCCCTCCCCTACCACCTCGATTCACTTAGAGAGAAGCGAGACCCCGGAAACATAGAACTCCACCTTCCCCGGCAGGAAGAGGGGCGGGCCGACGGAGCATGTGCGCTCGGGCGCACGCGCATGCGTAATGACCACCCGGTGGCGTCTCGTGTTTCCGATCGCGGGTAGCGGAGTCGTGTGGTAGTTTAGACCCCGCTGTGTCTGCGCCTGCGCCTGCGCTAAAGGCGCCTTCTCCCCCCCACACCTCCACACCCCCTCCCTTCCCCCACGCGGTAGACGCCCCTCCCCCATTCATTCCCCGTTTCTCCCCCTCCCCCCACTCTATCTCTAGACCTTCCCCCCAGCGGGGGATCGGGAGTGGGACCATGTTCACCAGCACCGGATCGAGTGGGCTCTGTGAGTACCGGCCGCGCCCCCCTGGCCCCGCCCCGAAGGAGGCTTGGGGTGGGCGGTGGGGAAGGGGAAGTGGGTGTGTGGTTGAGGGGGGGGTTGTGGGAGGGGCGGAGAGTACTAGCACCCCGGTAACACCCTTCCACTGGGACTGGGGGCGGGGCGGGAGGGGGTAGCGGTCGCGGGCGCCGGGGTGGGCGTGACTCTGCCCAGCTCTGGTCCTTGGCTAGGAAATAGCGGCGACTCTGGGCTCCTGGAATCGTCCAGGCTCCCCCTTCCTCTCCAACGGCTGGGCCGGCTCCTTTGACCGGGACCCCGGCTGTGACCTGTGTCCTAGGAGGAGGGAGGGCGCATTCACGTGCGGCTCCGCCGGGCCGGGCCGGGCTGGGTGGGGCTGGGCTCGTCCACACTCCCGCTCGGAACACGAACTCGGCTGTGCACTTGGCAGGGCATCCCCCTCCCGAGCTGGTTTGCTCACCTGTACCCTTCGCCAGTACTCGTCACCGTACCAGGCTGGAAGGAAGGTGACGTGGGGAGCCTGCCGATTTCGGGAGACTCCCCAGCGAGTGTTTGCTCCGGGCCCCAATCGGGCCACAGTGACTTTTAGTCCTAAGGACCGAGAGATGCTATTTCCTTCACTGGTTCGGGAATCGCTTCCGCAGTTGTATCTTCTCCCTCCCGCTCCTCTTTGCTATGATCTTTGCTTTTCAAAGTATGCTTAGGTTAAAAGTGAGGGAAGAGTTTAGGACGCTGTTCTGAGGAGATGGCAAAGTGATTTTTGCGGCTAAGTATGTATGGTTCTGTAGTTTCACTTGAATGAATGCTAGTGGTCAGCAGGTAGAGGGCAGAGGAGGACAGCCTTGTAACAGTTGCAAGTGTGTGTACAGGGCTTACTCTTGAATTTGAAGGACTGGAGCCTGGGATTCTCCAGAGGTATATTGTTTATTAAATCAACTCCAATTAAACCTTGACATCATCATAATAATAGCTAGCATTTACAGAATAATGATCTAATAATGCACTCTAAGGACCGTGGGACTTTGCTGACTTGAAGCAGAAACCTTCCGAAAATGTGGTCTTCTCCATTAGAATGAGAGCAGAGACTGACTTTTCTGTTAGTATTTCCAGAACTTCACAATGCTTTGTTCATAGTAAGTGCTTAAAAAATGCTTTTATTTGTGGTTATGTGGTGCTTTAAGGTTTGCAATAAAAATAGCATTTTTGTTAGTCTTTTAGGTTTGCAGTAATAACAGTTAACATATAGTGCTTCAAGCGCTTTACATGCTGTCATATTATCCCCTTTTCTCTTGTTACTTTTTTTTGTGTGGGGCAATTGGGGTTAAGTGACTTACCCAGGGTCACACAGCTAGTAAGTGTTAAGTGTTTGAGGCTGGATTTGAACTCAGGTACTCCTGACTCCAGGGCCAGTGCTCTATCCCCTGCGCCACCTAGCTGCCCCGTCTTGTTACTTCTTTATTACTGTTTAGAGAAGCTCATGACCTAGATGTCATCCTTCACTTTCTTACTCTCTCTTATCCCCCCCTCCCTATCCAGTCTCTTGCCAAAGTTGGTCGATTTTACCTTCAAACATTCCCTCCTCTGTACAACCACGATGCAGGTGTAGGGACTTGTCACCTCATACCTGGACTATTGCAGTATTCTCCTTTTTGGTCTGTCTGCTGCAAATATCTCCCCATTCCAATGCGTTGTCTACTAAGCTGTCAAAGTAATGGTCCTAAGGGGCAGGTCTGGCTACATCACCCTCCTTTATTTAGTAAAGTCCTTTGGCTCCCTGTCACATCTGGGTTCAAATTTGAAATTCCCTGGTATTCAAATTTCGGGAATTCATGTTAGAACTGAATTACACAAATCAAATAATGTCTTGTATTCCTAATAATAAAATGATCTTTTTTCCAATAGTTTTTACAGCCCATTATCAGTATCAGCAGCTGCATTCTCATATCCTGTCCTTATACTAAAGTATTCTGTAAACTAGTTCAACTTCATGTATTACTAATATGATGACATGTTCAAATAAATGTATTGCTCAAAAACTAGACATGCTCAAATAAGTTGGCATCACATGTGAATAATCTTTACTATTGTATCAGATATTTCAACATTAAAAAAATACAATTTTGTCGGCAAAGATGAAGAGATGGTTCAAGAGCAGAAGACGACCCTTGATAAAATGGAAAGAGTCCTGGATTGGGATTAAAAAGACCTGAGTTAAAATCCCAGCTCACTATGTATCTGGTGAGCAAATCACTTAACCTTCTGGGGCCTCATTTTCTTCATCTGTAAAATGAGAGGGTTGGACTAGACAACTTTAAAATTTTATGATCCTATGAACTGAGATTAAAGGAATTTAAAATGTTGTCTTTATCACTGATTCACTATGATGCTAAAATCACCAAGTATCTTGGCTACCAGTTTCATTTACATTATTAACTTTTCTGTTTCTATTCTCTGTTTTCCATTTTTCTCTTATTTACATTCAAATCAGTTAACATTTATCAAACACCTACTATGAACCAGGCACTATGATAAACTCCAGGAAGACAAAAAGACAAAAGACAGTCCTGCCATCAAGGAGTTTATGCTTATGGAGGAGACAACATATGCAAAGGAAGCTTATATAGGCTAAGGGAGAGAAAACCATGGGATGTCTGAGGAACAATGAAAAATGGTTTGGAAGAGCCACTGTGGAGAGTGGGATAGTGAGTTAATTAGGGAGGTATAAAAAGATTGCCTGGTAGTATTGAGGCCCAATTTAGGTTATGTAGCACAGATTTATAGTAGACATAGAAAGGTTGTGTGATTTTTCTCCACCTTCATTCAAGAACATGTGAAGGCAGGGAGATAGTGAGAGTGAGTCAAGACTGAGGGTTGATAGGTCAAGATTGGTGATACAAGGGGTAAGAGAAGAGGATAGGGGACAGCTAGGTGGTGCAGTGGATAAAGCACTGGCCCTGGATTCAGGAGGACCTGAGTTCAAATCTGGCACTTGACACGTAATAGTTGTGTGACCCTGGGCAAGTCACTTAATCCCTATTGCCCTGCAAAATAAAAAAAGAGAAGAGGATAGTGTAGCATTGAACTGGTTCATAAAGGGGATAAGATGGAGGAAGGAGTACACTGTAGCTACTCCATGTGGTGGTGACTGGGGAGAAAATGGAGTCGTCGAGGGCTTGGAGGTCACTATGGGGACAAAGAACAGGATTTGGAGTTGTAAGGCAGGAGAGTGGAATGACAATAAAGTGTTTAAATGAAGAGACTTTCAGAGTTCATTAACATGGAAGTGGAGCATTTGTGGGTGATACAGCAAGTTCAAGGGCATGACCATATTTTTGATTAGCTTAAGTGAGGTGGAAGACAGGAAGAGGAGGTCATAGGAAGTGAGTAAGTTGAGAAACTGTGAGGATAATGCGATTGATTGAGGGAGTGTCCATATGCATGTTGAAGTCCCCTAGTATGAGGGATTAGAGAAAGAATGGGGGGCAGCTAGGTGGCGCAGTGGATAGAGCACTGGCCCTGGAGCCAGGAGTACCTGGGTTCAAATCCGGCCTCAGACACTTAACACTTACTAGCTGTGTGACCCTGGGCAAGTCACTTAACCCCCATTGCCTCACTAAAAAAAAAAAAAGAATGGGCCAGGCATGGAACTTGTTGAAGAAAGGAGAGGGGTCTGAAAGTTGGTAGACAGTGGTTATCAGAATTTTGATTGGGGAGTAGATGTGGATTAAGTGAATCTTCAAAGGGCAAAGATGGAGGCAGAGGGAAAGCCTGAAAGTTGCAGTTTAGAGAAAGAATATTCCAACTACCCAACCTTTGCCATTGAGTGAGGGAGAATGAGTGAAACTGCAGCTGGAGTTGGAAAGGGTGGCCAGGGGGACATTGTCTCCAGGAGGGAGCAAGGAATCAGAGCCAAAAGATGAAAGGATGGGTAAGGAAAAGATTTACGTCGAAAGCAAGTTTGTTGCCCATGGAGCAGGCATTCCAGAGAGCACAGCGGAAGGGAGCAGGTAGCTTTAGCGTATGACATTGGGGGTGGCGGTTGGGGCTTTGAAGGCAATGGGACTAAGATTGGGAACCACGCAATGGATAATGGGGTATAAAGTATAGGAAGAATGGAAAGGTAGTGGGGACAGGTTAGGAAGGGCTTTAAATGCAGAAGGAAGACTTTATATTTGATCCTGGAGGTGATAGGGAACTACTGGAGTATTGAGTAGGATGTGACATGGTCAGATCTGAACCCTAGGAAGATCCCTTTGATAGCTTATTGGAGAATGGAAGGGATTGGGGAGAGGCTTGAGGCCTATCGGCATGCTATGAAAATAGTCCAGACTTGAGGTGGTGAGAAGCTGCTCCGGCTGGTGGCAATGTCAGAAGAGGAGGTGTGTGCGTATATCATTGGTCACCTTTCAGATCTTGAATTGGATGTCCTCTAGACATCTTTAGCTTGATACTTCCGGAATTTATTCTTTTCCTCCCTCTTCCTCATTTCCTTGTTACTGTCAAGGGCACCACTAATCCTCCCAGTTATCCAGGCTGGATTGTTCTTAATACCTCATTCTCATCCCTATATCCAATCTCTTGCCACATCCCATCGATTTTACTTTTGTAACATCTTTCACATATGCCTCCTTCCTACCTCTGAGACTAGGACAGGTCCTCTTCAGCTCAGGCCTAGACTG
This sequence comes from Dromiciops gliroides, assembly GCF_019393635.1. NCBI lineage: Eukaryota > Metazoa > Chordata > Mammalia > Microbiotheria > Microbiotheriidae > Dromiciops > Dromiciops gliroides. The sequence goes on from NC_057863.1 coordinate 158,063,986, forward strand.
TTGCAGTAGCCAGCTGGTTGGGCTCCCTGCTTCAGGTTTCTCCTCACTACAATCCATCTCAATCACTTGTCAAGGTGATCTTCCTTAAGCACAGGTCTAACCATGTTACCCACTCCCCTAAACAATCAATTCTAGTGGCTCCCTGTTAACTCGAGCATCAAATATCAAATTCTCTGTTTGGCTTGTAAAACCCTTCATCAACCCTTCCTTTCCAGTCTCCTTACTCTCCCCTCCGTGTCTTCTGTGACACAGTGGCACTGGCCTCCTTGCTGTTTCTCGAACAAAGAGACTTCATTTTCCAGTTCTGTATTTTTACTGGTTGGCCCTCATGCTTGGAATTCTCTCCCTCCTTGTCTTTGCCTCCTGGCTTTCTTCACATCTCAGCTAAAATCCCAAGAATTCTTCAAGAATCCTTTTCTGATCCTCCTTAATGTTAGTGCCTTCCCTTTAAGACTATCCCCAATTAATCATGAATATATCTTGTTTGCATGTCGTCTCCTGTATTGATTATGTGCTTTTCCCTCTAGTTGCATATCAGAAATAGGGCAAGAGATGCACATTCTTTATTCATTTGGTCTTAAGTGTGTGAATGGCCAGGTCTCTGGCTCTTTGGAGCAGCTCCATATTTCTTCCAGCAGGCTCTTCTGTGTACTGATATTTAATGCTATCAGCACCCTGTCTTTGGAAGGACCTCATGATGCAAAGTGAGTCCCACTTCAGCTTGGACTTTGTACTGGATTTCCCATCACAGTAGTGGTCAACTTTGTTGGGCGTTTATCTCCCTCTTACTCCTTACTTACTGTTTTTGATCAGAGAGTTTAACAAGATTATCTCACATCATTCAAGGAATCTTGATGATTCAGTTTTCCATTAATGAAGGTGGCTTCTTGGCTTGTCCTTCATAACCTTGATATGGTCACATCCATAAATGGATGGGCTGGGCAACAGCTTGTTGGAAGAGACCTTTGAAGCAGTGGTCTACTCTGGGAAATCATCTCTTTAGAAAAATAACACACAATAGTTGCAGTGGACTCTTCTCCTCAGCTTTTAGTAAATTATCTGACTGGAAAATATTGTCTGCAAAAGGCTTCCTATTCCCAGTTGACCTGTCCATTGAGGGTATTATCAATGAGTATATAGATAATTCTTATACAAATTTCATGCAAATGGAAAGTAGATAAGTAGATTGGTAGTTATTTTCTCAGTTGCCATTTGAGATCGTGGTGTTTTCCCTTCCTTTAGATGTCTTGTAAATTATTGCCTAAGTTGCCTGCACATATTTCACTTCCACATACAGTGGTTTCTACACACACACACACACACACACACACAGCCCAGTTCAGCTGCTTTACCCTTCTTCGCTCCCTTTAGTACCATTCATTGTTCCTTTACAAGCATGTCTGGGACTGTGAAGCTTGCTTAGTGACATCATTTTGTTATAAAAGTCTTTCCAGAACTTTTTGATTCCTATTGTTGTTCTTTGATTTTTATCCCTAATAAGAATTTGTTAAGCATCTAGTGTGTGCCAAGAACTTTGCTAGGTAGTAAGAATCCAAATACAAAAGGAGCTTGTGATCTAGTGAGAGAGACAACAAGGATAATAAAGACAATAAATACAACAGGACTTCCAGGTCATGTGACAGAATTTTCTCTGATCCTCACAACTTCTTCAAAACAAATGATTTGAGATAGAATGCATGAGAGAGAATTTCTCTTATCTCCACAGTCTAGGACACCAAGAATCCAAAGAAGGTGAAAACTCAACCCTATACTCTGAATATCCCCACAGCCCCTTTCCAGTGCTATGGAGATCTAGCCTCTTAACTGCAGAAATTTGCTGAGGCCAGGATAGTCACCCTGACAGCAGAGATCTGTGCTGCAATAGAGATTTGCAGAAGAATAGAGGAACAGAGGAAATGGGGCTGGGTTTATGAGAGCTCAGCTCTACACCCTGACACCCCAGCAGCAATAGCAGCAGAGGGGCAGCAATCAGTCTCTCTGGTCCAGAGAACTGAGGAACAGAGGCAACAGGGCAGGTGTCATGGGGTGTGGGAGGGGCTCTCCTATGTGGCACTCTCTGAAGGGGAAAGTCCAGCATCTATCTGTGGCTAATTCTATCTCCTCAAAAGTCAAGTTGGGCTAGAAACTAAGGCTTGTGTTGAACAGTGAATTACCCAATGTGGAAGGTGGCTGAGATGCTTTGGTTTTAGCCCCTAAGGAAACCACCAACAGATGGAGTCAGAAAGTGATCAGTGGGGGAAAGTAAGGGGGGAAGAAACCCCAAACTTTGAAATTATAGAAGTCTTCAGGAGGAAGAAAATTCAAAAACTTTGAACATAAGCAGATTAACCAACAGGGAAGACATAAACAGCATCAGGAAATATGGCCTCCAGATCTAGTAAACAAATTTGGGCATTCTATGAGTAAACACTTTAAAACAAATGAGGCAAAGTACCTTGTGAATTTTGAGAAGCTGGGACCATAACATGCTCTTCCTGAGTGGTTTAAAAGAGAAATGAGAATTAGAGAAAAGAATAGATGGCTCGCACTGAAGAAATAATTGGCACATTAGAAAAACTCGAATCTACAATGGCATATCTCCCTAAAGGAACAAAAGAAAGGACAACTGATTGGGAATCCAGATAGTAGCTCAGGGCAATCCTGAAGAAGAGAAGCAAAAAGCAATAATGTTATAAGAAAACATGCTTTCCACACAAGCAAAAGTATATACAGCATAAATATAAAGTGAAGAAATGCAAATATATGTCAAGCAATTATATACAAAGTAATTTGGGAGTGAAGACATTGGTATTTGGGGGCATCAGAAAAGGCTACATGCAGAAGATGCTGCTTGAGCTATGTCTTAAAGGAAGAAAGAGATTATGAAAAGAAGGCTTGGAAATGGAAGATGGAGTATTGTATTTGTGGGGTGTCGAGGATGACAATTTGGCTGATTCTCAGAATGTGGAAGTAATGCCCATTGAGGTTAGAAAGATAAGCGGGGGTGATGTTATGTGGGACTTCTAAAAGCAAAACAGAAGAGCTTATATAGATCATAGTGGCCATAGGAAGAAGCCACTGGAGTTGATTGAGTAGCATGACATGGTCAGATCTGTGCTTAAGAAAAATTAATTCTACAGCATCGTGAGAGACATGTACCTGGAAGGCTATTTCTGTTTTAGGTAAGATGTGATGAAGGCCTAAAAAAGGTGGTACCTGGGTGAGTGGACTGCAGGGGTCAGAGTAGAATCAAGAGACCTTGCTTGAACTTGCCAACTATAATTGAACTGGTTTCTCAGCTTCATGAAGCACTTTTAATCATAATCTTCCATCATTGGGGTAACTAAGTGGTGCAGGCCTGAAGACAAGAACATTTGAGTTCAAATTCAACTTCAGGCACTAGTTGTTTGACCTTGGGCAAGTCAATGAACCTCTGTTTGGCTTGGTTTTCTCATCTGTAAAATGGAGATAATACCACCTTCCAAGGGTGGTTGTGGGGGTCAAATAAGACAATAATTGCAAAGTGCTTAGCACAGTGCCTGGCACATATTAAATGCTTTATAAATGTTTGCTGTTGTATTATCATCATCCTCTTGGTAAGATGGTTGTTATAAATGGGTTTATATTTTAAACCAGTGTTGCCTTTGGCCTGCATCTTTTTCTATTTGGGACATCAACTAAATGTTTGACTGATGTACCTTCTAGATTATTTTGGTCTTGTGGCAGTTAATTTACGTTCATTAAATTTAGGTCTAAGATTAATTGTTATTTTAACTGCTCATTACCCATTTTTCATTATGAATAACTTGTTTAAGTAGGTCAAACTTGAGTTTCAGTGAGCATGCTGTATGTTTTTCTCACACTTGTTCTTCTAGTTTTATACTAATTTTGGCCTTACTTAATCAGTAGTCTTGACTATTCCTAGTTGATTCGGGGATGACTTCCATATCAATAATGAGTATTTTCCCTTGTTAAAAAATCTCTCTCATTTTATTTTAGTTTTTCTGTGATATATTCAGTGATCTCTGCATCCAGTACCTGCAGATTCTTTGCTTCAAGATAGTATTCATGATACTGAGGCACGAGTCTGTGTAGTCTATGAGTTTGGGTTTCCCTTACTGTCCCCAAGCTTTCTGATATATTTTCACCATCCTCACTTATTTCTACTTTTGTTGTGAAGTCCCTGTGTATCAAAGTGCATGGCACTTGGACAGCTGGGTTGCTCAGTGGATAGAGCACTGAGCTGGGAGTCAGGAAGACATAAGTTCAACTCTAGCCTCAAACACTTTTTTTTTAAATTTTTAAAAAATTAATAAAGTATTTTATTTTTTTTCCGTTACATGTAAAGATAGTTCTCAACTTTTGTTTATACAAGCTTTACAATTTCAGATTTTTCTCCCTCCCTCCCCTCCCTCCCCCCTCCCCTAGACAGCAGGTAATTTGATATAGGTTATATATATATACACACATAATAACATTAAACATATTTCTGCATTAGTCATGTTATAGAGAAAAAATCAGAGCAATGATGAAAAACCTCAAAATAGAAAAAAACAACAGCATCAAAAACAAAAGAAATAGTATGGTTCATTCAGCATCTATACTCCACAGTTCTTTTTTTTTTTTTTTTCTTGGATTTGGAGATCCTCTTCCATCACAAGTTCCCTGGAACTCTTCTGTGCCATTGTATTGGTGAGAAGAATATAGTCCATCACAGTAGATCAACACTCAATGTTGATGATACTGTGTACAATGTTCTTCTGGTTCTGCTCATCTCACTCATCATCAGCTCACGCAAGACCCTCCAGGTTTCTCTGAACTCCTCCTGCTCATCATTTCTTACAGCACAATAGTATTCCGTTGTATTCATATACCACAACGTGTCCAGCCATTCCCCAATTGATGGGCACCCCCTCAACTTCCAATTCCTTGCCACCACGTAAAGAGCAGCTATAAATATTTTTGTACATGTGTGTCCCTTTCCCCTTTCCATGATTTCTTTGGGAAAAAGACCCAAAAGTGGTATTGCTGGGTCAAAGGGTATGCACAGCTTTATCGCCCTTTGGGCATAATTCCAAATTGCTCTCCAGAATGGTTGGATCAGTTCACAGCTCCACCAACAATTAGCCTCAGACACTTAATAGCTGTGTGACCCTGGGTAAGTCACTTAACCTCCATTTGCCTCACAATTTCCTCATCTGTAAAATAGGAATAATAATAACACCTGCCTCCCAAGGTTCTTGTGAGATAGTAATTGTAAAGCTTATAACACAGTGCCAGGAACATAAAAGAGCTATATAAATATTAGTTATATGTTGAAGGACTTATCAGGTTTGTCATAGAATTTCTTTGTGTTCATTCTCAGCAATAGATGTTGGTTCATGAACTGCAATTATTTTCATAGTAGTCTTTTTGCAAGGACTTACTGTGAACACTGTAGTATGAGGTCAGTTATTCACAAAATTATTTTTCTTGTCTTCGGGCATATGATAAAACCAGCTCCTCCACCTACTTTTTTCTTTGTCCCTTCAAGGAGAATTTGTGAATCATCTTTTTATTTAGCTACTTCCTTTTGCTGGTGAGAATGTCAAGACTGATATGATTCAGCTCCTCCAGTAGCATGTCCACTCCTTGGTCATCAGGCAGGCACCTTACATTTATATTATTAACAGCCAAGTGCAAAGTTAAAAACAGTTTAAAAGCTGTGGTTCTTAATACTCTTCCCCTCTGCCACTATCACTGCACAAGTGAAAGGGAGCTATGGGGGGCTACAGCATTTTGTATTTTTCTTTGTTTTGGGGGGTCAGGATGAATAAAGAATTCATCCCCAAGTGGGCAGCCTACTGATGATGAGCTTTTCTCTGCTTAGCTAGTCTGGTCCTCAAAAAGCATGCATGGGGGGCAGCTAGATGGCGCAGTGGATAGAGCACCGGCCCTGGAGTCAGGAGTACCTGAGTTCAAATCCGGCCTCAGATACTTAACACTTACTAGCTGTGTGACCCTGGGCAATTCACTTAACCCCAATTGCCTTACTAAAAAAAAAAAAAAAAAGCATGCATGAAGACTTTTTACCATGCTAGAAATGGCCAAAACTTGTACTCCTCTGGCATAGGCAGGGCTAATGCCAGCCATGGTCAGGCATTAGGAAAGGATTCTATGGAGGGTTGAGATAAAACAATACTGTGGCAGCTGGTTTTCATTAGTTAAACTTAGGTTTAAGAACCCCATCTGAAATTTATCAAGTAGTTTAAAAATGCATATTTAGTACATTTCAATTTAATTCAGCAATCATTTATTCAGTACCTGTTTTTTGCAAATTTTTGAGGATACAAAGACCTAATAATCCCCCCTCTCCCTTCAGGGAGCTTAAATTCTACTGGTGGTATTCAGTGTGTCCATAGACAAGTACAAAGTCTATGCAAAATAAAGACCAAATAATTTTGGGGTGGGGAAAATCCCTACTAATTGGGGAGGGGGAATCAGGAGAAGTTTTTATGTAGGAAATGCTCATACCTGAGCTAACCCTGGAAGATTACAAGAGATAGGCAAGAGGGAAGAACCAAAAAGATGTGAAAGGCGACTTGTGCCAAGTAACAGAAGAGGGAGGCTGGGTACTAGAACTTACAGTGCTATCCGAGGAGTAGTGTAGAACAAGCCTAGAGAGGTTAGTTGGAGGCAGATTATAGGAACTCTAAGTGCCAAGGGAAGGAGTTTGTATTTTATCCATATGCAATGAAAATTGTAAAGCATTTAGCACAATGCCTGGCACTTAGTAAGCACTACATTAATATTAACTCTGTTATCATTATTCTCATTATTATTATCATCATACTGGGGGCAATAGGGAGCCCTTGCAATTTCTTGAACAAGTGAATTACTTGGTCAGACCTTTGCTTTAAGAAGATTTTAGCAGCTGTGTGTGATGAATGGATTGGAGATAGGGCAAAGTAGAAGTATAGAAACCATTTAGGAGGCTTTTACAATAGTTTAGGTGGCGATGTTGTTGAGGTGGAATATTTACATTTATCCATCTTAATAGCATGTGACATAGTGCAGGTAGAACTTCAAATATAGATCATACCAGACTAACCTCATTTCCTTTTTTGACAAGGTTACTAGATTGGTAGATCAGAGAAACAGATACACTTTACCTAAATATTAGCAAAGTATTTGGCCAAGTCTGTTATGCTATTCTTATAGATGAGACGGAGAACTGTAAGCAAGAGATTGGTGTTTTAGGACTTACTTACTGAATGACCATACCCAAAGACTGGTAATTAAGCTTTATTAAGTTTAAAATGACACTAAGAACTTTTAGGATAGTACGTATATATGTAAAATGGGTACCCTTATGCTTATATAATATATGATTTTAATATTTAAAAAATAAGGAATATATAATGCCTTTGAGTTTATAGATACACACACACATACATATAATGTTGCAGTAACTGATATTTTGCATTTCTCCTTTTAAAAGATGCAACATTATTTGTTACTTTTTGTTTGGAGGGTGGGAAGTTTTATGACAGAAAGGTGGGCTAATAGTTTTTTTAGTTTCCACTCCATCTCTACTTGGTTTCTTTATGTTTGAACCACTTCCTTCTTCACTGGTTAAGATAGGAAATTAATCATTGACTCACCCTACCATTATGAGTGCATACTAGTAAGGAGTTTAGCGAAACTTTTATTTTTTAAGGTAACTTTTAGAAGGTAGTCAACACATTCTACTGTTTGTCATTCTTTTATTGTACACCATTTTATATATTATATATTTTATATATATATATATATATATATATATATTTTATTGCAGGGCAATGGGGGTTAAGTGACTTGTCCAGGGTCCCACAGCTAGTAAGTGTCAAGTGTCTGAGGCCGGATTTGAACTCAGGTACTCCTGAATCCAGGGCCAATGCTTTATCCACTGTGCCACCTAGCTGCCCCTATATATTTATTTATATATAATTATATGTTATTATATGTTATACATGTATTGTATGTATTAATTCTCAAAGTACTTTATTTGAGAACTACTTTGTCATTAGTATGGCTAGATTTATATATGCCTTATATGTAAAATTTAGTAGGTAGATGAATTACTTTGGCATAATCACATAATATTATGCCAGTGACAACATAATATGAAAGTCAATTGTCATAGTGTTTTTACAGATTTCATCCAGCAGCTACAGGATCAGTTGTAGAGAGGTTTTCTTCTTCCATACATGTAAGAAAATCAGTCTTGTAAAGTATAACTGTAACATGACTGCTTTAAAAAACAAAACAAAAAAAATCAACAAAATTTATACATCTGAGTAACCAAGGTATTGAATCATCTCTCATTGGGAGGTTCTATGTATAGAGAGACAGTGTGGTGTAGTGTAAGGCAAAGCTTCTTAAATTGTGGGTATGGGGTTGTGTAACCAAATGTGAGGGCTGCGAAAAATTTGGCAATTTGTATACCTATATACCTGGGGTGTAAACATTTTTCTGGCGAAAAAATCCTAATGGGTTCACTTTTGGACATAATGTCTACATGATATCCAGTTTGAGATATCCAGGTAGTCAAAAATTTGAGTCTGGATGTTAGGAGGTAGGTTAGAGCTAGGTAAGTAGATTTGAGAATCATCAGTATAGAGAAGATAGTTGAATCTGTCACTTGAAATCACCAAGAGAAATAATATATATAGAGAAAAAAAGAGAGCCCTGGATGGACCCTTGGGGGACTCCCAGGGTTAGCTGTCTTGATCTGTATGAAGATCAAGCAAAGGAAACTGAAAAGAGGTCAGACAGAAGCCTAGAGAGAAGTGTATCAAGGAGAAAAGAGTGATTGACAGTGCCAGAGGCTGCAGGGAGGTAAAGGAGGAAAAACTGAGAAAAGGCAATTAAGATTTGTCAAAGAGAAAATCATCGCTAATGTCCAGAGGCTTGCCAGGGACTCAGTGTCTTGTGGAAAGGGATACATTTCCATTAGTGCAAGAAGATGGAAAGAGCATGAAGTCAAGAGTTTGGAAGGTGAATGGGAGTTCTCCTTTCCAGTGCAGCAGCGGTTCCAGAGGGCACGGTGAAGTAGCAGGAGGAGGAAAGTCTATCAGTCAGTGTGGAAGCATTAGCTGCTTTCTTTGTGCCAAGTATGGCACGAGGTGCTGATGATACAGAAAAAGACAAAAGCATAGCAGTGGTTACATGGATTGTGGTGGGGAAGGGTTTTTGCCTCATCAGATGTGGACTCAGTCCCAGGAGAACAACAGTTTGAGAGATGTCACACCTTAGTATGGGAGAAAAACTATTTGAGCAGCCCCAACCCTTCCAAGTCTTAGGACTCGGTGTAGAGCAGGGGCTTGTAAACTCTTTCTGAAGACTGTTCTAGAAGATGAGCAGAAGAGTATTGTGTTGAGCCAGTAGTAAAATCCACACCCCTAGGCCTAGTCAAAAGATTTGGGTTCTAGTCATATTATAACTAGAACTTGGGTTCTAGTTAAATTATAAAATTTGAGGGCTAAAAGAGATGTTGGCTATTATGTAATCCAGCCTCATTTGTGTAGGTGAGGAGTAAGTTGAAGTCCATAGAAGGAAGATAAATTACTTTTCCAAGACTATCCTAGTTAGTTGGGGGCAGCTAGGTGGCACAGTGGATAAAGCACCAGCCCTGGATTCAGGAGGACCTGAGTTCAATTCCGGCCTCAGACACTTGACACTTACTAGCTGTGTGACCCTGGGTAAGTCACTTAACCCTCATTGCCTTGCAAACAAAACAAAACAAAACAAAAATATCCTAGTTGGTAAAACAGGGAATAGAACCCAGGTCTCCTTACTCTCAGTTCAATATTGATTGGTTTGTTTGTTTTTTTCCTATTAATTTGTGCTAATTTAGTTGTGTAACCTTAAACAAAGCACTTAACTGCTCTAAACTTCAGTTTCCTTATCTACATTCTGAAGTTGAACTCTGTGGCTTTGGAAGTATTCAAATTATATGAGACAGAGCTGCCAGGAAGGACTGTGGCATAGACATTTCTGATACTTTTTTCTTCTTTCCTCCAAAATAAAAACAAATAGTAAGACTGGGAAACCAAAGGGTGATCAGATCTTTCTCTTGAATAGAGTAACTTTTTTTAACTTTAAAAAAAAGAGAATTGTATGTAATATATATGACTTATGACTAAAACATCACTGATTCGGACAGGAAATGCAGTTTGTAATTTGGATTTTGATGGTGTGCATCATACTTAGAAAGTATGTTGAAAGAAAGATATTTAAGATTTCTTGGTACAAATACAGGGCTATTAAAAGTTGGTAAAAATTAGTTATATACCTTTTCCTTTCCTCCTTCCAATTTCCAATGATCAGTCAACAGCTAAATCAGCTCTCTCCTCTATCGTTCTCCCTTGTGTGCTCGCTTGCTCGCTCCCTCTCTCCCTCCCACCCTTCCCCCCATTGGAGATGGAAGTCTATTGACTTCTAAAGGACTTGAACCATATCAATCTTATTATTATGATAAATGAAATCAGAAGGGATAAAGTACTTGTATCTAAATGGAAGAATGACTCACAGGTTCTCTTTGGAGAGGCAAATAAAGGAGTTGGTATAGTTGGTTCAATCAGGCAACAAAAAAATATTCTATGCTCACTTGGTTGTCTCATCTTATGATGAACATAAGCAAAAGGAGCACTACGAATGTAATTTCAGTTTATATTTCTGCCAAAATCTTTTGCAGAAGTTGAGACAGAGAAATTCTTTGAAGAATTTGGCAAGATCTTCTAAATTAAGCCAGCATGTATGTTAATTATTGTTGAATTCAATGCAGAGGTAGAGAAACATAGGGGAAAATGGCAAAAATGCATTTGAAAATTATTGTTCAAGATTAAAAAATGAAAGGAGTCAAAGGCTTCTATACTAATCAGAAATTCCCTATCCCTTTGTCATGAATAACAGCTTTTAAAAATTATGATAAACTTAATCATTAACAAATCTTTCCATATGCAGAAAAGAATAAAAGACAGTATATGAAATGGTGGATTTATTTTATGTATGATTTGTTTTTTGGGTTTTTTTGCTTGTTTTTTATTTGTTTTTGGTGAGGCAATTGGGGTTAAGTGACTTGCCCAGGGTCACACAGCTAGTAAATATTAAGTATCTGAGGTCAGATTTGAACTCAGGTCCTCCTGAATCCAGGGCCGGTGCTCTATCCACTGTGCCACCTAGCTGCCCCTCTCTTGCAATTTCTTACAGAATAATAGTATTCCATTTCACTCTCATATTAGCATAATTTGTTCAGTAGTTCCCCAGCTGAGGAGCGCTCCCCTGGTTCCAATTCCTTGTCACTACAGAAAGAGCTGCTAGAGATATTTTTGCATGTATAGGACTTTTTCTCCTTTTTTTTTTTTTTGATATCTTTGGAATATAGGCCTAGCAGTAGTATCTCTGGATTGAATGGTTTGCTTAGTTTAGTAGTTTAAATAAACATTTTCATTTTCAATTAGTCCAACATTAATCAACTTAAGGTTGGTTTTTGCTTCATTGAGTTTTTTTCATTTAAAAAAAAATGAAAGTCCAAAATCAAGATGATCCAAATTAGTAGCACCAACTGAACTGAATGTGAGACAAGCAGGCAAAGTTTAGGGCAGTTAAAGTGATGTTGAATATAACATACTCTTTTTTACACTCCCCATCCTAGTGATACTAAATCCCCAACTTCTGATGACAAACACCCTTCCTTCTCTAACTCCCAACTGTTGGATGCCTAAATCCCAACTTACCCACTTCTCCTCCATGGCATATACTTTTTCTAATATGCCTGACTCACTGACCTTGGTGAGGAATTCAGAATACTATCTGTCCTTCATTGATACTTTTAAACTCTTCCTTGCTACCATCGCTCAGACAATATCTTTTTCTTTCAGATTCACACTATCCAAATTTATCACCCATTCCAGATCTTAGTTATTTTCTGAACATTCTCCCCCTTTCCTTAGTGTCAGGCACAGTCCCATTTTCTTTTTTATTTTTTTTAAACCATAAAAGTATTTTATTATTTTCCAGTTACATGTAAAGATAGTTTTCAACATTTGTTTTCATAAGATTTTTAGTTCTAAATTTTTCTTCTTCCCTCCCCTCTCCTCAAGACAGAAAGCAATCTGATATAGGTTAGATATGTACACATATTTCTGCATTAGTTATGTTGTGAAAGAAGAATCAGAACAAAAGGGGAAAAACCTCAAAAAACAAAAACGAAAAAAGCAGAAACAGTATGGTTCAATCTGTATTCAGAATCCACCGTTCTTTTTTCTGGATGTGGAGAATATTTTTCATCATGGGTTCTTTGGAATTGTCTTGGATCATTGTTTTGCTGGAAAGAGCTAAGTCTATCACAGTTGATTATCACACAGTGTTGCTGGTTCTGCTCTTTTCACTCGGCATCAGTTCACTTAAGTCTTCAGGTTTTTTCTGAAATCTGCCTATTCATCATTTCTTACAGCACAATAGTATTCCATTACAATCATATATCACAACTTGTTTAGCCATTCCCCAATCGATGGGCATTCCCTCGATTTCCAATTTTTTGTCACTACAAAGAGAGCTGCTATAAATATTTTTGTACATGTGGGTCCTTTCCCCTTTTTTATGATTTCTTTAGGATATAGACCTAGTAGTGTGGTATTACTGGGTCAAAGGGTATGAACAATCCCATAGCCCTTTGGGCTCCATATTGCTCTACAGAATTGTTGGATCAGTTCACCACTCCACCAACAATGCATTAGTGTTCCAGTTTTCCCACATCTTCTCCAACATTTATTATTTTCCTTTTTTGTCATATTAGCCAATCTTATAGGTGTGAGGTGGTACCTCAGAGTTGTTTTAATTTGCATTTCTCTAATCAATAGTGATTGAGAGCATTTTTTCATATGGCAATAGATAGCTTTGATTTCTTCATCTGAAAACTGCTTGTTCATATCCTTTGACCATTTCTCAATTGGGGAATGACTTGCATTCTTATAAATTTGATTTAGTTCCCTATATATTTTAGAAATGATGCCTTTATCAGAAACACTGGCTGTAAAAATTGTTTCCCAGCTTTCTGTCTCCTTTCTAGTTTTGGCTGCATTGCTTCTGTTTGTACAAAAATTTTTAATTTAATGTAATCAAAATCATCCATTTTCTATACACAATCTCATTTTCAACCCTAATTCTTTCCCTAAAACTATGGGATTTTCAACATATGTATTGATGTTCCTTCTAATAGCCTAACTTCCCAGTTCTTAATCTATTCAGTTCCCAAGACATACTCCTCCACTCCACTTCAGTTGTATACAGGGATAGTCATACTCTTTTCTTGTCACCACTTGTCAGTGGTGATGAGAACTCTGGAATTTCTTTAACTGATCATTATCTTTTATCATCCCATCATTCCTTTATGACTCTAAACCCTGTTCTTCATCCTCAGTACTTTCCCAGGAATTCAACGAACTGGCTATATACTCTCATCCTCTCCCAGTCTTGACCCCTTAGTGAATCAGTTCACCTCTGTAGTCTCAAATGCATTTGTCTCCCTGCCTGTCTGTCATCTGTCACACCTTACCATATAACTTCACCTTGGATAATTCTCACCATTTGCCTCTTACATTACTACTTACAGCTGCTGAACAGCACTGCAGCAAGTCACAAAATTGTGCTGTTTGGGTCCATTACAAATTTATCTTCTTTAAAAAAAAATAAGTTTTTATCGCTATCTTTTGTTTTACCATCATGTAAATTTCCCTTCATATCCCTGCCTCTTCCTCCCAGAGAATCATCCCTTATAATTAAGAATTTTAAAAAGAAAAAGAGGAGGAAGAGAAGAAAAGATCAGCAAAACCAATCAATACCTGGGGAAAAATGTGATATTGTGTTTCATATCCATGAACCCACTCCACTCCACCCCCACCCTCCCTACAAAAGAGTTGGGAAGGTGTCTTTTCACTCTCTTCTTTGTGGCAAGATTGTTCTTTGCAAGTCAGCAACATTCACTTTCAGTTTTTTATTATTTTTCTGTCCATTTTACATTGTTGTAAACAAGGATCTGGAGCTATTTGGTCAATTAATCAGTCAATCAGTAAATATTTATTAAGCAACTACTATTTGCCAGGCACTGTGCTAAGTGCTAGGGATATCGAAAAAGAGGCAAAAGATAGTGCCTCAAGGAGAATACAATCTAATGGGGAAGACAACATGCAAACAAATATATACAGAGCAAAAGCTATGTAGAGAATAAATAGGAAATAATTAACTGAAAGAGGGTACTGGATTAAGAGAGGTTGGGGAAGGCTTCCTGTAGAAAGTGGGATGGAATTTAAAGGAATCCAGGGAGATAAGTAGTAGTTAAATTTGTCATGGGGCGCAGAGCACCCCAGAATTTCTCTGGGGCACACCGAGGAATCTTCTCCTTGAGAAACTAAACTAGAGGACAGATAACGCCTAGAGAGATAAGGTGAACCAAATCGGACTGAGCTAGCTTGGGATTCCTACTCTTCATTCTGGTCTCCCTTACCCTGGGGAGATAAGTTTGGGTGTGGCTGTGGCCTTGGCGTTCTGAAGAGGGATCTGTAGCCACCCCTCACCCAATTCCTTTAGTCACTACCAGTGGAGGATGGTCCTCCACTCCTCACCCAATTCCCCCAACTACCACCAGTGGGGGATGGTCCTCTCTCACTAAAGGAACTTTTCACAGACAGATGGGCCACCCCCATCAGTCCCCTATAAAAGTACCTTCCAGTCTCCTGTTCGGGGAGATTTGGTGCCTCTGAGCCATGTGCTTTGTGCCAAATCTCCCCATGAAAAGTCCAAGGATTTCTTTCATGGTTTCCCTCCCCCCACCCTTCCCTTCCCTTGCTCCTAAATAAACTGTCACCTTATTCTAATTACGTTTTGTGTGCAAGAGGGTGTAATTCTTTAAAGAGGAATTCCCAAGAACCCCAACTCCCACCAACCCGTACCTCATTTTCCACCATATCATCTTGAAGGAGGGAGAGCAAGGGAGACAGCCAGAGAGAATGCCTGGAGTTGAGAGACAGAATGTCTTGTTCAAGGAAACAGCCAGATCAGTGTCACTGGTTCAAAGAGTATGTGTCTGGGAGTAAGGTATAAGAGGCCTGGAAAGTTGGGGATGATGGTGTCAGGTTACGAAGGGCTTTGAATGAAAAACAGAACATCTCATATTTGCTTCTGAAGGCAATAGGGAGTCTCTGAAAGTTTATTAAGTGGGTGGAAGGGTGACATAGTTGGACATGTGTTCTAGGACAGTCGTGGCTGAATAGAGAGGATGGGTTGGTGTGGGGAAAGACTTGAGGCAGGCAGACCCCTCTGTAGGCTATTGTAGCAATCCAGACATTAGGTAACAAGGGCCTGCATGATGGTAGTGACAGAGGAGAGAAAGACATTCCAGAGGTCTTACAAAGGTGACAATGACAGTTGTTGGCAACAGCTCGGATATTGGAGCAAGTAAGCGCTGAGAGGATAGTGTTACCTTCTACAGTGATGGGGTGGGGGGTGAGGTAGTATAGGGAAAAAGATGATGAGTTCTGTTTTGGACATATTTATTTAAGATGTCGGGGCAGCTAGATGGCGTAGTGGATAGAACACCAGCCCTGGAGTCAGGAGGACCTGAGTTCAAATCCGGCTTCAGACACATAACACTTACTAGCTGTGTGACCCTGGGCAAGTCACTTAACCCTAATTGCCTCACTAAAAAAAATGACTTAAAAAAGATGTCAACTGGGCATCCAGTTTGAGATGTCTGCAGGGCAGTTGGAGATGCAAGATTGTAGGTCAGCTGAGAGATTGGAACAGAGTAGGTAGACATGAGAGTGGTCAGCATAGAAATGGTAATTAAATCCATGGGAACTGATGAGATCACCAAGTAGAGTAGCATAGAGGCGGAAAAGAAGAGGGCCCAGGACCAAGGGACACCCAGGGTTTTAGAGGGTGTGATCCAGAGTAGGGTCCAACAAAAAGAGACAGAGAAGGAGTAGTCAACTAGGTGGGAGAGAGTAGTATCCCCTCAAACCAACCCATCATTTTACAATGTGGATACTGAAACCAGGGAGCTAAGTGTGCTAAGTCAGTGCTTGACCTGCCACAGGTCAAGTATAACTCAGCAAGAGCACTGGGCGGGGCTTTCAGAAATCCCAGGTTTAAATCCTGCTTTGGACCCTTTTTAGCTAAATGACTCTGGCCAAGTCACTTATTCTTTCTCGGACTTTTCTCTTTCATAAAATGAAGAAAATGGCACCTACTTCACAGATTATTGTGAGGATCAAATGATATGATGTATGTAAAGTATTTTGCATATTTTAAAGTGTGTATAAATATGCACTCATATATGACCAGTAGTCTGTGGTTGCTACTATTTTACCCATAGGATTAAAACTCCAGGAAATTCCTAAGACTTGTACCTTAGATGGGATTCCTAGGCTTTTCCAATAATGGCTACTTTATGTAATATAAATAATTTATAATATGACTTTCATACTCCTTTACTTTTCTTTAAAAAAAAAAACTTAATAGTATTTTTTCCAATTCCATGTAAAGATAGTTCTCAACATTCATTTTATTATTTTTTTAATTTTTGCAGGGCTATGAGGGTTAAGTGACTTGCCCAGGATCACACAACTAATAAGTGTCAAGTGCCTGAGACTGAATCTGAACTCAGGTCCTTCTGAATCCAGGGCTGGTGCTTTCTCCACTGTGCCACCTAGCTGCCCCCCCTCAACATTCATTTTTTTTTTTTTTTAGGTGAGGCAATTGGGGTTAAGTGATTTACCCAGGGTCACACAGCTAGTAAGTGTTAAGTGTCTGAGGCCAGATTTGACCTCAGGTACTCCTGACTCCAGGGCTGGTGCTCTATCCACTGTGCCACCTAGCTGCCCCTACATTCCTTTTTTTTTTTTTTTTTGTGAGGCAATTGGGGTTAAGTGACTTGCCCAGGGTCACACAGCTAGTAAGTGTTAAGTGTCTGAGGCCGGATTTGAACTCAGGTACTCCTGACTCCAGGGCTGGTGCTCTATCCACTGCGCCACCTAGCTGCCCACTACATTCATTTTTATACTAACTTTTCTAATGATGTATTTTAGAACAATGTCCTAGATTTCAGCAGAACGACATCACAGTTATGGCACTTATCTCTATTGCCAGAGATAGAAAGCTCCCTTTGTTGGTGATGGGAATTCTATTGCCTTTGTTTTTTATTAAAACCTAGTTATATATGTTTCTTATGAAGAATGTAGTTAACCATTTTTCTAATTGTTTCATTTTTAATGTTTGGGAAACTTTAAAGTAGAGGAAATAGCTTGGCTATTTTTATATACTTAAGCAAGTTCAACAAACCACAGTGATGGTTGTAAATGTGGCAATCGCCCCCAGGGAAAAATCACATGAACAAAACTAATGTCGTTCTGGAAGGGATTTTAGAGCCAATAGGCCAATGACTCAAACTCTTTCCAGGGGTGGAATGTTTTGCTTCAAAGAAAACTTTGATGTAATACTTAGAATAAAATCTTTTAACATGATTTTAAAAATGCATGCTACTAATGATACTTGATAAAGTGACAATTAGACCCATTGATCTAAAAGAGTAAGATTTTAAAAAATATTCTGATTATGCTAATACTACAAACAACTTACTTGGAGAGATTGGTGTAATTGTTTATCAATAAATATTTTGTAATCAGGAACAAGTTTGGATTATAGGATAAATTGAGAACTAAAAGGAACCTTAGGAATCACTTAGTTCAACCCTGGAACTAGATATCTTAAATTATTTTTATTTTTATTTTTGTGGGGCAATGAGGGTTAAGTGACTTGCCCAGGGTCACACAGCTAGTAAGTAAGTGTCAAGTGTCTGAGTTTGGATTTGAACTCAGGTCCTCCTGAATCCAGGGCTGGTGCTTTATCCGCTGCGCCACCTAGCTGCCCCCGGAACTAGATATCTTAAAAAAAAATTGGTGACATTGAATAGACTGCATCAGATTTACTAGTTATAAAGACAAATTTGAGATACCATTTGGTATTTTTCATATATTAGGGATTTGGTGGTTTTTTTTTTTACCAGGTTTGTGGGCCTTGGTAATTTTCATTTTATCTCTTCAAGTTCCAGATTTATATATAAGGGATGTTGATACGAGATAAATTTAGAGTAAAACAGCAACAATAACAACAATCTACCAAAATATTGCAACGATTGAATGCTTTGGGTGTTTTTAGTATTTGATTCTAGACCAGTAAGAAGTCAACATTTTGATCATGTTATCGATTTTAACCAAGCAACACTAGCAGCTAAATAGATAGATTCTTTCGTGGTCTGCTTCCAGAATGGAGAAACACTAATAGAGGCCAACCCTTTATTTTATAGATGTGGAAGCTGGTGCCCCCTAAAGTTAAATGTCTCTTCCAAAATTACCCACCTTTGGTGCTACATAAAACTCACACTCCTCTGATCAGTCATGTGGTCCTTTACTCTGTTCTAGTTGAACAAGTACTTATGACAAGATGGTCTTTGAAGTTCCTTCCTTTTGACTGTGAGAATGTGATTCTGTGATGGACAGGCATGTTCCTTGTTTTCAGGAACCTTATGATCTAGTAGCAGGGCTATAGAGGATCCATAGGAACACTTACAAAGCAAATAGAAAATGTTAGATCTCTAAGAAAGACACAGAGTGGAAGGTGAGATTAATTTTAGATGGGGGTTCAGGGAAGGCTACATGGAAAAAGTAACACAACCTAGATGTCACACTATGGATAGGATTTCAAAAGATGGTGTTGTAGGGGAGAGCATTCTAGGTACACAGAATAGCAAAGGTAGAGAAGTGGTAAAGTGTGGAATACATTTTTTAAATGTGAGTAATTTAATTTGTCAGGAGTATTGAATATGTGACTGTGACTACTATGGTTGATTTGTTTTAGGATGGAAAGAAAAGTCTATTTTTAGGTGCAAGGGAAAGAGCCAGTGGGGAAAAAAAGGGTATAATGTGTGCTCTCTGTTCTTACTTCCTCAGGGCCAGGGGTGCTACATCACCCCTCTGGGTTCTTAGGTACCCTGAGGTGTTTGTAAGATGTCTCCTCTACTGCTGTCATTTGAGCCCCCATCAGTGATGTTGCTTTTATCATTAAGGGCCTGTAAGTAGCACCTCAGTTCCATTTAAACATTTAACATAGTAGTTTTTATGAAGGAACGTTTGCTACATAGATAATAGCTAAAACAAATATACAAACATTTCCAGCCATATCGCTGAACATATTCTCAGTCTCTGTGCAAGTAGACTCACAATTCCTAAATAACATTGTCCTACCAAGTTTATATCCCAAAGGTGGCATTGTTATTTGATGACTCCTCTATTCAACTTTTACTGGTGTGGGTCCAGGAGATTACCCCCTAAAGATGGTTCCCTGCTTTTTGGGGCATTAATGCTATGCTGGTTTTAACATCTGGCCTGGGTTTCTGTGGCTTGACCTCTTGACCTAAGGTATTGGATACTTCAATCTCTGTACCAGGTGCTGTGATCAAAAGAGTTCCTGAGTTCCCCTATATGTAAAGTCTGCCTAGACAGCCAGTTAGAAAAGTCTCCTCCCAACCACAGTTAGCTAACTGGAATTAGTTACAGCATGTCCACACCTCCTCCCCAGTCTCTCCAAAGTACTTCCCTAACACATCACCATGATTTTCCTGGGAGCTAATCTCCCTCATGTCCCCCATGAGTAGATGTTGCATCAGCTGTGCAAGCTGGTGGGGTTTGTGCATGCATCAGGCTCTCCTATTGCTCTCTCCCCATTTGAAAAATTTGCCTTCCTTGGCAAATGAGCAGGAATGCCTTCTGAACACATTATCCACGTCCCCACTCTGGAATAGTCCATTATGATTTCTGGGGAAGCATAAACATTAGCCCTTCATTTGCTTCCCTGGTGCCATACAAGAAAGACTCTCAGAATAGACAATTTGGCACAGTCTTATGTAGTCCCACATATTCAGGCAAACCCCCCCCCCCGGCCAAAAAAACCAAAAACCAAAAACTAACAAACCCACAGTTTTCCTCAAACACAAAGTTTTACAGATTCTGCGTTGGCCTTAACAGAACCCAAAGGCAAAAAGACAAAGAAAATTGGCTTTCTGTCTTAGAAGGAAAAGCAATCCCTGCAGAGCTTTTCAGATGACAGGATGGGCCATTTCAGATTTAGATCTTGGTATGAACTAGGAATCATCCCTTCACTTTTAGGTGAGAAACCAACCAGACTTGACTTGGTTCCTACAAAATGATCTTGTTTCAGGGAACTGAGATATCTCACCCACTCTCTGTTCCACTACTTTGGACCTACACTCGCAGAATTATATTCAATAATTGAGTAACCCCTAAAGAAAAGGAAAATGAAGCTTCTTGTCTCAGGGAAACGAAATCCCTATCCCAATTCCAGAACCCATGCTATTCTCTCCACCCAGTAAAAATGTACATGTGGTGAACTGGAAGTCACACCCCTATACTTCCTACTCCCCCTCTCCCTTTTTGAGAAACTGACTATCCTGGGTGGAAACTCAGATTCCAAGATTTTATCAACACATAAAGTCGTCCAACTGGGGTCTGGATAGAATTTCTAAGTGTCTTTTTCTACATAGGGTATACTGAAATATCTTTTTGGATGCCTAATAACATATACAATAAAAGGTAAAGTCCAGGTAGATTTTCTTTGGATCCTTATTCTAAAGGACACCCAAAAGTGAATCTTTGCTTCTTCAAGGACAGTCCAAATGGAATTGCATACTCACCTGACAGAAGTAATCAGTTAGAAAAATGTCAAAACAAAGTCATAAGAAGCCTGGAAATGAGTGAAATTCCCAAGAAAGGAGCTTACCACTCTAAGCCATTTAGGATTTTCAGGTACACAGGCAAACTATCCCATGAACTCGAAGAGCATCAGGATTTCACAATAAACCAAACAGTCTAGATTTGTTTAAATGAAAGAAGAAAAATGTGAAGTTTCTCAACTAGGCACTAGAGTTCTAGTGATGCAAATGTTTTATTTCTCGTAGTAGACTATCCATATTTATATAGGATTTACTAATACAGTGAACTTTAGTATCTAAACACTTAATGAATCAACAAATGCAGAAGTTTGAGAACTTTACTTTAATGGAATTGACTTGTGAGGGAATACAAACCAGAAAACGGACTTGTAGCATTATATTCTATTTTTTTTTTTGCCAGTTTCTCTAGTATTCCACAAATTAAAGTATCCAAAAATGAAAGGCCTGGGTGGAACTGATGGAGTCTGTCCATGTGCTAGACTCCCATTACAGGGGAAAGATTGAGACTACAAAACCATATGAAGAAAGTTGAAGAGGGCACCAAAGGCATGAGATTTGACAAGGTGTTACTTTTTTCTCTGATATAGGAAGAGAGAAAGGAGAATGAATGGGAGGAAAACACAATGAGGTCTTTTAAAATCTGTAGAGGAAGGGTTGATGGCCTTGATGTTGGTGATGTAAGAGATGAGAAAATTTGCCACAAGGATTGTGAAAATGTGTGTAGTGTTGGTGACGTGAGGTGATAGGAATAGAAACAGCTACTGTGGGGAATGGTAAAGAGAAAAAATACATTTGAACAAAAGGATTGTCAAGCAACACTCAAAACCAAGCTGAAGTTAGAGAGTATGTATTTACAATGACTCAGTTTCACAACTTAGTGTAATGGCCGAGAATCCTGGAATCTGAATACATAAAGAGTAATCTTATGTCCAACAAGTGATTATTCACCCCGTTGGGAGACATCGATTTAAAGATCTGATGATGGGGAGTTAACAAGGGTTGAACATGACATGAAGGATTGTAGGTAGTAGCACATGGTCACTCAAGTGGCCAGTCACGGGGTTCACACTGGTAAAGGACAGTGGCAAATAAAATAGTTATTTTTTCCTGCTCCTTATGGAAGAGGAAATTATCTCAAGTAAAGTTATACACTAAATATAGCAAAACCATGCAAATACCATATTTTAATTTTGTGGATATTAAAATGCCATAATTGAAGTAGTTATTTCTCAGGGAAGACAACCATTTCAGTTCCACACACAACAGCAATTTTTTGTCTTGGAATTCATTTAAATAAGTACCATGAACTTTAGAGCAAAATGTATAGGTGTTTTTGCATGCCATCAAGAAAGAGGAAAGCATTAAAAAGGAAAGGAGAACTGAACGAAGGGGAACAGATGATAGAAAATGAAATTAGTCCAGAAGTCTAAAAACAGTGTCATTTCTGGGTAATAGTTTGCTTGGGAGTCAAAGTTTGCAAGGAGAGAAAGCCGAAACATGGGGAGGAGGTCTCATGGAAGAACTATTAAGAGCTCAAATATAGTTTTTACTTCTTTTTTCTAGAGACGGAGAAAAGGATTGAAGATTTAAAAAATTTAAAATAAAAAAGTTATGCCACCATAGCTTCCCAGGTGGTTGTTTTGATCTAGATCCAACTTGACACATCTGGCTGTGGTAGTTAAATAGTGACATACAAACAAGATGAACAGGTCTGACTGGAAAGAACAAAGCAGGCATTGCATAAAGTTGTGAAGAACTCTGAATCTCTGTAGCTTCTGAACCGAGTACACTGTTGTAGATGGAAGTCATTCATAGCTATAAAAGAAAGATCAATCAAGTATCATCCAAGTAGAGTGATTGAGATTGAAATAAAATCATTCATTTAATAAACACATCAGGAACAATTTCACGTCCATCCTGAGGTTTGCAGCTAGAGATCGTTACTGTATTTAGTACAGATCAACAGCCTATTTTGTTTTGAATCAGTTTTTTAAAGTGTGATGTTTAAAATCTAATTGTGTGGTCACCTTAAATTAGAAGCTTTAGCACCAGTCTTTGGACATTAAGCATTTATTAAAGCATACTAGGTATTAGAAAACAAAACAAAACACGTGGAGTTAAGAAAAGGCCTATCTAGCCTAGAGTTTCAGCCTAGTCTGCTTCTTCCTCAAGTCCTCCACCATGAGACTGCTTCAACCATGAACTCCTCTTAAACTGAGTGTGGAAGCTTTTTATAGGTCTGGAGCAGAGTCCTTACACACTGCTTCAAGCTGATTGGTAGGCGTTATCTAAATCCATTGGTTCACTGGACTTGAAGGTGGTCTCAAGTTAAGTTCAAAGTCCTTAGCTTCTGAGAACAATACCTCCTTAAGGGTCAGCCAGGTGTGGTTACAATCTAATTAACTTGAAGTAGGGGCAGCTAGGTGGCACAGTGGATAGAGCACTGGCCCTGGATTCAGGAGGACCTGAGTTCAAATCCAACCTCAGGCACATGACACTTACTAGCTGTGTGACCCTGGGCTAGTCACTTAACCCCAATTGCCTCAAAACCAAAAAAACAAAAACTAATTAACTTGAAGTAGGCTAATCAGCAAAGTCAATCACACTCACTTAATTCATTCAGTTTAGATTAATCTCCAGGTGAGCATTTGAGTATTTGCCAAATCCCATTATTTTCTCACAAAAGGGAAATAAAATTGACTCTGTTAAGAGAAGAGTATAGAAAGCTTTAGACAAAGATAGTGCAAAATGTTCACACTTTACACAAGAATGCACTGAGTGTATGCCACTCAGCAGTTCAGCCATGCTAAGAGGATACAGACAAAAGCAACTTGTTTATAACTAGTTAACTAGCATGGAATGTGAGTTACGTGGTATAATTACATGGTATAATTACATTCTAATTTCATTCAACTAATTTACTATGTCAGTGGTACTAGGAACTATCCATCACTGTGCTGTGGCCCTGTGAAAAAGTCTAAATAATCTAGCGACCAATTAATGTTTTGGCTATAGTTTTTTCCAGTTGAATGTAAGCTTCTTTGGGGCAGCCGTCGTTTCATATTTGTCTTTGTGTCCCTGAGGCCTAGCACAATGCCTTACACATAGTAGGTTCTTATATATGCTTATTGTATTGAACTGGACCTGTAAAAAGGGATTGCTAGATTGATCTCTAAGAGCCATTCATGTTCTAAGAGCCAATAATTTTCCTTTGGATTATGGGACATGTTGCATATTCATGTAAATATATCATGATTTGCAAACTGTTAGATGTGGTAGGAAGTAAGCCTTTATATTATTTTCCCCTCTGTACCAGGGGTTCTTAACCTGGGGTTCACCCTAAGGATTCTATGGTTAAATTTCAGAGGGCTTATGAACTTGGATGGGAAAAAATGCATCTCTAACTAAAATTTATCATTTCCTTCAATTATTTAAAACCATTATTCTGAGAATGATTCCATGAATTTCATCAGACTGCCATTTGGATCTATGAGGCAGAAAAAGGTTAAGGGCCCCTGCTCCATAGCCTTGTATAGGTTAATGTTTTACAAAAGGATTGTATTGAAATTGTCCTATTTGTGTTGAGTACATACAAGAAGCAATAATTAATAAGGCATACAGATCCTTTTTACTATTTTATTTATTATATTAGTGGATAAAAATTGCTTCCTGATGTTTATTGATAATCCTCTATAGGTGAATTGGGAGAGCTTTAAAAATGTGTTTTAGTAGCACACTAAACTTTGTAAGTCTTGGCAGTAACTGAGAGAGAAATTCTGTGTTTTTGTTGTGTTTTTTTTGTCTTGATACTGTTTTATTCAAGGAAAAATAATATTGACTTTGCTTTTTCTTCTCTTTTAAAAGATAAGGCACCTCTGTCAAAGAGCCTTTTACTAGTTCCCAGCGCCCTTTCCATTTTATTGGCACTGCTCTTTCAACATTATCAGAAGTTCTTTGTATATAATCTACAAGCTATAAAGAATGACTTGCAGGTGAGTAATTGATCATTTGTATAAGACCTCCTGGGAAAGGGAAGGGTCAAGGGATAAGGGACAAAGGACAGTTGTTTTTCTTCTCACTACTATCAGTATGTCCATCCACATAAAATATGCAGTAGAATCTAGCACCTTGTTTTATGTACCACACCTAGAAGAAAAGTGGTCACATACATCAAAGCTGTCATTTGTTATCTATTATTATGATAGTTTTCCAACTCGACCATTATCTTTACCAAGATCATTTTTTTACATCATTCTTATTCCCTTACATGAAAAAAACATCATTCAGTTTTATAAGAATCATGGTGTAAGTAGATAGACCCAGGTCTGAAGGCCTGGGTTTGAATTCTGTTTATTACTAGGGAAAGTCACTTAACCTCTATGAACCTCAGGTTCTTTATCTATAAAATGAGAAGGTTGGATTAAATGACTTCTAATAGCCCTTTCAGTTCTGAATTTATGATCTTATGAAGATACAGCCTCTACTGTGGCACTGATGAGCTGTATGGCCTCTGAAAAGCTGTTTAACATCTGAAGGCCTTAGTTTCTTCACCTGTGAAATGAACTATTAGGTCCTCTGACTTCAGATTGTTGTTGTTTTTCAATTGTATTCGACTCTCCGTGACCTCATTTGGGGTTTTCTTGGCAAAGATACTAGAGTAGTTTGCCATTTCCTTCTCCAACTCATTTTACAGATGAAGAAACTAAGGCATACAGGGTTAAGTGACTTGGCCAGGATCACACAGCTAAAAAGTGTTTGAGGCCAGGTTTGAACTCAGGAAGATGAGTCTTCCAGACTCCAGGCCTGGTATTCTATCCACTTTGCTACCTACCTGCCCTTACTTCAGAACCAGGTCTTAAGGTTGGATGAGTTCCTATAGAATGTAGTATAGAGGGATTTTTTTTTCAGGTATAATTTTCAGGTACAATCTCAGATGGACTGAGATTCTGTAATTTTGAGTAATGGGTAGAAGTTCCAAAGAGTGAAATTAAGCCTATCCAAAAGTAGAGTGGGTTGTCTCTGAAAGTCTTTCCCAATTCTTTGAATCTGTGAATTTAAATGAAATGACCCCCCCCCCAATAAATTTGATGTTTTACAGTTAGAAGGGAAGAAAACAAGCATTGATTAAGCACCTATTATATTCTGGCCCCTGAGCTAAAGTGCTTTATAAACATTGGGCCAATGTCAGGATTAGAAAAAATTTGGAACTGTAGCTTTGGAGGATATGTTTTTATCTCTTAGATGTGAAAAAGTTATAGCTGATGGTGTTCCTATCTGTGAGTAGAAGTGTGAGAGCAAAGTGTGATGTGTTGCACTCAGCTGTTTCCTTACTGGGCCCACAGGTTACTTTTCTTTGCATTGTTTTCAGTGCTTTGGTGAGAACTGTGCTGTCCTCACTTGGAATTTTCCCCATTGTTCTTTGGCTGTGTCCGTTAGGGGTTACTGTAAATACAAAGAAGGAAGCTTCATAAGGAGCTTCAATTCTGTCTGCCCAGAAGACTCAATAACTACATTTGTAAGGGCGTGTTTTCCTTTTGAAAGCAAACGCGGTATAATTTAGAATGCTGTTGTAGCACTTAGTGATTACCTTGGAGCATCATTGTAGTTTGGAAGAACCTCTGTTCCTTTCCGAAGTCATTTTTATGTCACAGCTCACTGGTGCCCAGCTATGCCCTCTTCTCCTGCTTGGAGCTGTTCCCCCTCCGCACCCCCCCCCCCCCGCCCCCTTCCCCTTTTCTGGAGTCTCTCCTGTCTACATCCTCTATGTCAAGAAACGTCCAGTTTCCAGGCTAATTGCCTGGGTCACCTTATGGTAGGCAAACCAAGCACAGCCCCGTGAGTAGGATTCCACCCCTCCCTACAAAACACCAGCTGCCGTGATCTCTGAGCTGTCCTAACCTAGGGCTGTACTGATAAATGTTGAGAAGATGGACCCGGGAGTCCCAGGGAGAGCTTGGCATGTATAACAGGGTGCTAAGTTCCGGTGTGTTCGCCCTCCTGCTCTGGCTTGAAAACCCCTCTGCTCAAAGCGTCATGGCAATATCCCTCGTTAGCTCCCTGCCCGGCTCCTTCCTGTTTTTCTATGAGGCCCGGTCCTAGTGTATGAGTTGCAGGATTCTACCCTGCTTTATTTTGAAGGTGTCAGTTCTGGGCCCAGTTTGGGGCAGTTGGTGGACTACCCTAGTAGCCTTGTTGTTCCCTCTTCTTCATCTCTGTGCTCCCTTGGGTGTCTCCAAGTTAGCCACGTGGTTTTCCCTTAAATATGCCAAATAAAGAGCCCTATTTGGGAGACTCGTGTTGTTCAGGTTAAATTAGCTGACCTTTGAGGTCTGGATTATCTTTCTTTGATTTTAAGAATCGAGTTTCTTTTTTAGATGATTCTTTTTACTATGTCATGCTGCCTTTCTAATCTCTTAACCTTGCTCTTCCAGATGCCTTTTTAACCTCTAATTCTTGATATATTAATAATAGTGTAATGATACATGATCTAAGATTCTCAGATTTAAAAATTCTATAGACAATATACCTGGATTAAAAAAAAATTTTTTTTGGCGATGCAGTGAGGGTTAAGTGATTTGCCCAGGGGTCACACAGCTAGTAAGTGTCAAGTGTCCGAGGTCATATTTGAACTCAGGTCCTCTTTAATTCAAGGCTGGTGCTTTATCTACTGCACCACCTACCTGCCCCAACATACCTGGATTTCAGCAAGCCATTTAACCAAGTTTATCATGAGATCCTTGTGGTTATTCTGGCTTCCGACTTTATTCCACCCAGACTGTTTTCTCCAAATTTACCAGTGATCTCTTAGTTGCCAGATCCATTGACCTTTTCTCAGTCCTCATCCTCATGCCTGTCTGGCTGTTCCTTCTCTGTGTCCTTTGATGGATCCTCCGCTAGATTTCACCCTGTAATTGTAGGTGTTCCTGAGGGTTCTGTCCTTGGCCCGCTTTTGTTCTCCCTCTATACTACTTCATTTGCTGATCTCATCTCAAAGCTTATTATTCTTAAAAATACTTATCCTGCCCCATGCTGTCTATTGACATCCAATCTCACATCTCCATCTACCTTTCAAACATTTAGAACTATATGTCCAGTAGACACCTTAAATTCAATATGTCCAAAACAGAACTCACCTTTTTCTCTAAACCCTCTCCCCTTTTTTACTGTAGAGGGCGACACTACCCTCTCAGTCTCACAACCCAGGAGCCATCCTCAACTCCTCACTGTCTTTCACCTTTCATATCCAGTCTGTTGCCAAGGCCTGTTGATTTCACCTATGCCCCCTTCTCTCCTCTGACACTGATGCTATCCTGGTATAGCTCCTTATCACCTCACTATTGCAATAGCCTGCTGGTGGGTTTTTCTGCCTGCCTCAAGTTACCCTACTCAAATCCATCTTCCATTCAGCCACTAAAGTGATTTTCCTAAAGGGTAGGTCTGACCCCATGTCACCTCCCTCCTCAATTTCAGTGGTACCCTATCATCTCCAGGTTCAACTATAACCCCTCCCCCTTCATAACCTAGCTCCTACCTTTTTCGTCTTCTGACATCTTTCTCCCTCTACTACATATTCTAATTTAGTGGCCTCCTTTCTGTCCTACAAACCAGATACTACATCTCTTAGCACTGAGCATTTTCTCTGTCCTCCACACCTAAAATATTCTGCTTTTTCATTTCTACTTCCGGGCTTTCTTGGCTTCCCATAAGTCCCATCATCTGCAGGAAGCTTTTCCCAATCCCATCTTCTAAAGGCTTTCTTAATTCTGGTGCCTTCGTTTTGTTAATTATTTCCTTTCTTTAAAACAGATTTCAAAGAGTAAATGAAACAAATATTTTAAGTTCAGTGTAATAAAATTTCTGTAAAAAGAACTTGAAATATCCTGACTTTTTTTTTTTTTGCTTTTTTTACTTTTTAGATTTGGAGATTGATCTGTGGAAGAATAATTTGCCTCGATTTGAAAGATACATTTTGTAGTAGCCTGCTCATATATAACTTTAGGATATTTGAAAGAAGATATGGCAGCAGGAAATTTGCAGTAAGTCTGTTATGAATATTTACTTCCCCAACCATTTATCAGGTGTCTTCTTTGTATAAGGCCCTGTGCTGGGTGTCTAAAGCTCTGCATTAAGAATCTTGGATCTGGGTTGGAATCTTGACCTTGATACTACCTGTGTGAGTTCAGGTAAACCCCAACCACTCTGAGCCTCCATTTTCTTGTCTGTACACTGAAGAGTTTGCTTGCTCGATGGTCCTTGTGAGAGTCAAACTCTACCTAAGATCTTGTTCCAGGTCAGCCCTTAACAGTGTCTTCAGTCCTCTCTGTCTGGGAAAGAGGGAGAAAAGAGTAGTATCCTCTGTGATAAAGATGGATAGATTTGCCATTCTTTTATTTGAGATCGTCAGAGCCATAACAAGGACTTTTTACATCTGGGACAAAGTCAGTTGATAGATCCACAGCTTTAGAGTCAGAAGAGATCTTAGAGGATCTAGTCTACTCATTTCACAAATACAGAAATTGAGGCCCAGGGAGATGATGTAACCTGCCTAGGGTCACACAGACAGTAAGTAGCATAGAATAGATTAAAATCCAGGTCCCCTAACTCTAAATCTAGTGCTGTTTCCACTCTGTCATATTTGTGGTTGGAGAGTGGGAAGATGGGGGTGTTTCATAAGAGAGTCCAAATACAGGTACAGAAATGTAGGAGATCCCCATTGTTTGTCCTGTGCCCTCACAGAGATTGGAAAGGAAGAGGAGCAACAGAACCTTGTGGGTGGTAGGTTGGTAGAAAACCACAAAGTTGTGGATGGTATTCCATGGAAAGGAAGCATGTTCCTAAATCATCTAGGGGTAAAGTCTTAGTCATCCCCCGTGCTAGGTAAGAGCTCTAAAAATCAGGTTTTTATTTTTAAAAATCATTGTCTTCCATGTTCATTAAAAAAAAATTATCTGCATAATTTGGAAATTGAACATTGCCAGGCTTAATTAAATTAAAAAAAATCATAGCTCAGAACAACAAAAAAAAACTAAACTAGAAAATCTTAGAGAGTTGGTCATTTAATAAAGTTATAATTCATTCAAGTCAAAAATCTCTAATGTTATATATATATATATACTTTTTTTGTATTCTTTTTTTTTTTTTTAATGGGGCGATTGGGGTTAAATGACTTGCCCAGGGTCATGCAGCTAGTAAGTGTTAAGTGTCTGAGGCCGGAATTGAACTCAGGTCCTCCTGACTCCAGGGCCAGTGCTCTATCTACCGCGCCACCTAGCTGCCCCTTTTTTGGTATTCTTTAATTTTGACCTATTAAAGTTAATCAGTCATTAAGCATATATTAAGTACCTCAGACACTTACTAGCTGTGTGACCCTGGACAAGTCACTTAACCCCAATTGCCTTAAACAACAGTCGTCCTGATAACATATCTTGTCAATGGACCCAGATGGCTCTGAAGGAGAAAGTGAGGTTGGTGACTTCCTCACTTCAATCCAGTTCAGTGCAAGTCATGACATCTGTCATGGTCCTCTTTAAGAAGGAAGGACAAACAACAACAACAACAACAACAACTCTGCTAGGTGCTGAGGATATACATAGAAAGAATACAACAATCCCTATTTGTAGGAAACTTAATTTGAATAATATTGGAAACAATAAGCACACACAAAAGTATCTGCACAATAAATATAGTGAAAATAAATACAAACTAGTTAATTGTAAGGGAGCTTAGGATGTAGGGCACTTGTAGTTGGGGGATCAAGAAAGGCTTCATATGGAAGGTGGTGCAAGTTGTTGTTGTTTGTTCTTCCTTCTTAAAGAGGACCATGGCATTGGGAGGTGGTATCATGACTTGCAGTGAATTGGATTTGGGTGAGGGAGAGCACAACTTTCTCCTCCATAGATATCCGGGTCACTGGCAAGATTTATATCAGGACTCCTGGAGATGGTCCCAGATGTTTAAGGCAAATGGAGTTAAGTGACTTGCCCAGAGTCACTAAGTATCTGAGGTGAGATTTGAACTCAGGTCTTCCCAACTTTAGGGCCTGTGTTCTGTCTACTGTGCCACATAGCTAGCTGCTCCAGATGATGCTTGAGTAGCATCTTGGAGGAAGAGTTTTATATGAGGTGGAGATGAGGAGGGAAGGCATTTAGTTATGTAGAATGTCCACTATAAAAGCACAGATATTGAAGATGGGACATCTTTGCGTGAAGAACAGATGAAAGATAATTTTGTCTCAACTGCAGAGTGGTACCTTATTCTGACATGCGGATGACCTTGGGTTCTTGAAAGTTCTGCCTGGTGATGTAAGTTTTAGAAAACCCTACTGAGCTGGGAAGATTGAGTACCAAAGGGTCATCAGATCATCGTCAAAGACCAGCCTGGCTAGCTAATTTCAGAGAAACTCATCAACCGGAAGCTTGACCACCCAGTACTTGTTTTTTTTTTTTTTCTTGCCATCAGCAAGTCATGAAAGGGTTGCTGTCTGCATCCATAGAAGAAGGGCCTGTCACAGATATTTAAATATTTTATGAAAATAACAAAAAGTTGTGTTTCTTAAAGTAGTATGCTGAACTAATTTTAAATTAATGACTTAAATATTTTTTAAAGTATTTTGTTCCCAAGTATTTTTCTTCTTTCTTTACAGTCCTTTTTATTGGGTTCCTGGATTTTGTCAGCTTTATTTGACTTGATCCTTGTGGAAGCTATGCAGTATTCATTTGGTATCACAGCCAGTAACTTGCCTTCTGGTTTGTAAGTAACTCCTAATACATTTGCTTCACTTAGAATTAGATTATACTAAAGGATCATTGTCAAGTTCCAATAAAAGAAGAAAAGCATTTTAATTTTTCAAATGTAGATTCATTTGGTGATTTAAAAAAAATCTGTAATGTTTAAATGCAAGGTGTCCTGAGAGATTAACATCAAATTTCAGTCAAAGAAAAAAAGTATTTTAATTTTTCCCATGTAGAATCATTTGGTGATATAAAAAGAAAATCTGTCATGTTTAAGTACAGGGTGTCCCAAAAGGCCATTAAAGCTTAAAACTGCATTAAGACTTTTGGGGGGGCAGCTAGATGGCGCAGTGGATAAGCACCGGCTCTGGATTCAGGAGTGCCTGAGTTCATATCTGGCCTCAGACACTTACTAGCTGTGTGACCCTGGGCAAGTCACTTAACCCCAATTGCCTCACCAAAAAAAAAAAAAAAAGAAGACTTTTGGGACACCTTGTATTTTCACATGTTCAGTATATTCTGGAAGTGTAGTTAATTTGAGTTACTTGCTCTTGCAACTTTTAACTTCTATAGTTAAGATTCTATTTATGCATTCTCTTATTGTATTCTTATAGATAAAATTAATTCTTTATGTTAGTATGGTGGCATAGTATACCTGTTTTAAAACTTGTGATGTTGTCTTTCTGTAGAATTATTAATGCTTAAGCACTTAAATTTCAAATATGAAATGTTTCCTAAAATGTAACATCTGAGGAATTTTTGAAATTTTCCTAGTTAGAGCTTTCAGAGCAAAGTGTGAGTTTCTTTTCTTTTGCATGGGGCAGTGAGGATTAAGTGACTTGCCCAGGGTCACGCAGCTAGTAAGTGTCGAGTGTCTTAGGCTGGATTTGAACTCAGGTCCTCCTGAATCCAGGGCCGGTGCTTTATCCACTACGACACTTAGCTGTCCCCAAGTGTGAATTTCAATAAAATAATTTTAGTGTGTTACTTTATGTACAGTAGGAGGGTAAGGATTGGGATGTATGCTCTTGGGCTCATAGGGGAATACATGTGATTGGCCAGGTCAAGGAAGAAGAGCAAGAAGGTGCATAGCAGGCTATGGTCATCTGATTTTGTGGCTATAGTAATTCTCTTCCTTGAAAAACTGTTGCTTTAAATCCTGATGATGCACTCAGAATGTGGTTAGAAGAAAGGAGGTTTATTACTGTTCACCACCATGTTAGTGAGGCAGGAGTCAGCAAATTGAGGCTCCCTTCTCCCTCCTTAAGCTCTTATCTTGCATGATCATCCTATCTACAGTGATATTCAAACTGATGAATGGTGTATAAATGCCTCAAAATATGTATTCAGATTAGTATTGGTGATAGTCTAGTTTTCTGAAGCCTTGACTTTATATTGCTGTATTTCATTGGTAACCACTGACTATTAAAATACTAATGACATTTTCCCTAGCTCACCTGTTTTGCTAAATACCTTCATCTTTTTTCTATCTTTTCACTCCCATGACTTGCTCCAGTATATCTAGGTTTGAGATGCAGGAGAACTTCTCACCCTAGTTCTGTGGAGCTTCATTCATTCCTTCTCTCTCCAGTGTCAGTTTATACAGACACCCCCTCCACTGGAAAATGCCAGTTGTCAACCTTGCATTAACACTCCATCACTAGCATAGTGCCTTGCACGTAGTAGTCCTTAAATGTTTGTTAAATTGAAGTCAAGGATGAGTCTGCTGCTTAAAAGGCAGTTGTGTTTAACCTAGCTTTACATTGGGTCCAGAATTTACCTCCACAAATGTGGTATCAAGCCTGTGATGGGTCTTTTTGGGATATGCTGGATCAAAGGATATGCAGTTTTATAGCCCTTAGGGTATAGTTCCAAATTGCTCTCCAGAATGATTGAATCAGCTCCCAGCTCCTCCAACAGTGCATTAGTGTCCCAGTTTTCCCTGTATATAGTCTTAGAGAGTGGCCTAGGACACTCCAAGATTGAGTGCCTTGCTCAGGGTTACGCAGCTAATGTGTGTCAGGGGTATGACATGAACCCAAGTCCTGCTGACCCTGAGACAAGCTCTCTATTGACTCTGCTACCCTGCCTTTAGTCATATAATGCTAGCCACTTAGTCACACATAATCATTATAATTTTGGGTTATGTACGAGTAAATTTTACTCTGTTCCAGTTTAAGGACCAAAATTCCAGTCTGCATTCAGTTTTCAATTTGTAGAAAAGTATTTGTTCTAAGCTACAGGACTTTGTAAATTTTTATGCCAATTGAACTAACTAGTATAAATAAATAGAACCATCACCTTTAAGAAAGACATTTTATAGGGGCAGCTAGATGGCACAGTGGATAGAGCACCGGCCCTGGAGTCAGGAGTACCTGAGTTCAAATATGGCCTCAGACACTTAACACTTACTAGCTGTGTGACCCTGGGCAAGTCACTTAACCCCAATTGCCTCACTAAAAAACAAAAACAAAAGAAAGACATTTTATTTTTCTGTATGACTGCAAAACTGAAAAGTTTCTCAAACATTTCATTGGCCCTAAGGGTATGTTGTAAATTAGCTTTGAGTTTTGAAAGTATTTTAATCTTAAAGGAAAAAAAAGTCATGAACATTTGACAAAGAATTATCTAATTATTCTTTACTTTATCAAAATGTGACAGGGCAGGGAATATATGGTGATTATAGCTATGATCCATAAGGTCTTAGAGTACATGACAAGTAGTTTTGGTGCAGTTCATTCTCCTAATTCTCCCTTGTGCTTTAACTGAGTTTTCTTCCTCTTGAGATCTTTCATAATTTCAATCTTTTCCCTTTATGTTCCCCTATTACTCATTTCTGCTATCTTAGTCTCTTCCCATTTGGGGGAATTAGCTTTTCATTGGCCTTGATTTTTGCCTCAAATGAGGGGGGAGGGGGGACAGAACTGGCTATACATGGATGCCAGTCTTCCCCCCCACCCAAGTCTGGTAGAGGCAAATACCCATATTAGTATTCTGCCCTGATACGCTCTTTTCCTCAGTTCTTTGGCTCAATACTATTGGAGCACAGCATACTGTGTCCTAGCCTGAACCAGCTTTTGACTTTCTTTAGTGTAGGAGTGGGATGGAGTTGAAGGGAAGGATGGGCAGGAGTTGAATTCTTTTGCAAACCTATGGATTGACTTGTACAGCCCTGCCAGAATGTAGTGATAAACATTTTTTAATAAGATCATTATCTGCTCTTAGTTCATTGGGTTGTTACCTCATTAGATTTTTTTTTTGAGGTTACCTTTTTGTGTATAATTTCTATTTTTGGAGAAGTTGAGAGAGTGTGAGGATTGGAGAAAGCCTCAATCTTGTTGGTCACATGACCCAGAATCCTAATTCTATCCCATTTCCCCCCAAATTTGTAGTATCTTGTGAATGAAGAATCTGTATTCACATTGTTTTGGAGAAATAAAACCTTCACAAATATGAAACGATTTCCTTGTTTTATTTGAACTTTGCTTCTCTAGAATATTCACATATTTAAAGGTATTCAAAGCTGTTCCAAATACATTTTTTTACAATTTAATGTTATTTTAGATTGTCCAGAGGATTACTGTAAAAACTTGATAGTGAGATCATAGATCTAAAGCTGGAGGGTTCTATAGTACAGTACAGTTCAGCTTTCCTGTCTTACAGATAAG
This sequence comes from Dromiciops gliroides, assembly GCF_019393635.1. Taxonomy (NCBI): domain Eukaryota; kingdom Metazoa; phylum Chordata; class Mammalia; order Microbiotheria; family Microbiotheriidae; genus Dromiciops; species Dromiciops gliroides. Next base: position 158,099,211 of record NC_057863.1, read on the forward strand.
GAAAATGAGGACCAGAGAGGTGAAATGACTTTCTCAAGTTCATTGAGGTAGTCAGTGGCAGACTCCAAGTTTACTGTTCTGCATTGTAGCATACATCATATGTGCTCCAGCATAATTTCCACAAATAACTTTGTGGCTCTTGGATGGGGATGGTCTTCTACCAAAAGTGTTAGTAATTAGACTGTCCTTTGATGGCAGGTCCCCAGATGTAGATAATAGTGAATAACTGAGAGTTAGCCATGCATGCTGATATACTTTTAATAAAAATATATAAGAAATGAAAGAACTATTATTCTATGTTTTAATAGTTCAAGTATTTTCTAAAATATTGTTAATAAATTCATACCCAGTTAAATATTCAAACTTAAAATCCTAATTTCAGTCTTTTAAAATTATCATTTTAATAAGGAAAAGTTTTCTTACATTTTATAATAACCTTGATTGATTCTTTATTGGTCCAGAGATATTTGTCTGATATAGAATGATTTAAATATATTTTTAAAAAAGTTTTTTAAGTTCTTACGGAATTTGTATCAATGGACTAAACATTTTTATTTTCTCTCTCAGCTGTTTATTTTGAATGTGAACTGACCCATTATTAGAGCAAGCAGTATAGTTTGTGGGTTGTTGTCGTTGGTTTTTTTTTAAAGTTTGGTTGTCTTCTAGGGAAAGAATGTGGTTTAGATTGGAGAATTGATTTAGTGGAGAAATTGTGGAATTGCCCTTTTCTCTCCATAGTGCTTAAAAATGAATTAAACTATTTTAGTGATTTGGTATATTATAAATCAGCTCCAACTGTTGAAATTCAATTCTGCAAATATCTATTAATCCTTTGCTAACCCCAAGGATTGTGCTGCATATTGGGGTACAAAGAAATTCTGCCCTCAGGAAATCGACATTATATTCAACCTAGCAAAAGGAATTCCCTCATATAGTAATACTTTTATAATGATAGAAAAAGAAATGATGTCATTATATAACATGGATCAAAATATTAGATGCCCTGTTGCCATTTTTTCCTATAAAGTTATATAAAAATGGATTCAAATAGGCATGGATTTTAATAATCCCTCCTTTCTTTGAAGTGTATTCTCCATCATACTTACAGTCATTTATAATTTACAAAGCACTTTTTTTTTTATAGTAGATAGAGTGCTGGGCCTAGAGTCATAGAAACTCATCTTCTTGAGTTCAAATCTGGCCTCAGACAGTTACCAACTGTATGACCCTAGGCAAATCACTTAACTGTTTGCCTCAGCTTTCTCATCTGTAAAATGAGCTGCAGAAGGAAATGGCAAACCACTCCAGTGTCTTTGCCAAGAAAACCCGGAATGGGGTCACGGAGAGTCAGACATGATTAAAAAACAACAATATTGCTGATGAGGAAAGAGAGGCTCAAAGCAATTAAGGGACTTAGCTCAAATAACACAGCTGGTAAGTGAGATATCCAGGACCTAGAATGATAGGATCATAGGTCTAGAACTGAAAGAGGCTTGAGAGGTCATCTAGTCCTAGTTCTATTTTACAGATGAGGAATTGCACAGAGAAAATAAATTACTTAAACTCAGGTCTCCTGCCTCTTAAGTCCAGTGCAGTTTCCATTATGCCAGAGATAAGACACAGCTGCTCGTATCAGAATCCTCTCCAGTGGGTGTTTGGAATGTAAATTGTTGTACATATTGTATTGAAACCTTCAGTTCCAGATTACCTAGTGGAAAAATTCTGTATATGGTAGTTTTAGCTGGGTGAAAAGCTATTAGTTGATCAACTCAATCAGATACTTTTTCCCTTCTCCTCTATTTAAATTAACCGTTTGACAGAATCAACCCATTAGACTCAGTGTAATAAGCAAACTAATTGTACTTGGCCTGAGGATGGAACTAGAAGCCATGAACCAAATTTGTGAAGAGTTAAATTTGGTCTTGATAAAAGGAAACATTCCTAATATTGAGTTATTCAAAAGTGGAGTGGGCTGCTTTGGGAAGTAGTTGGTTTTTCCTAATTGTAGATCTTTAGAAAAAGGCTTGATGATCATCTGTCCCAAATGTTTTATAGGGGGTTCACTTCAGGTGTAGGTTGCACTAAATGTCATCTTCAATCTAAGATTCCATTTGATTACTGACTGCTTGAATATAATGATTAAGTTAAAATAATATGTCTTTTCAGCATGAGTTCATAGAAAGGTTTTAGGTCTGAAAGAATAAATATAATAGTTACTAAAATAGCTAAGGGTAGATTTTTTTTCTTTATCCTACAATGAGTTCAATACAAAACATTCCTAAAATATGTTCTAAGAGGAGAGGTTATTATGGTGTGACTTTATAGTATATTTAAGGTACTCCTTGACTATGTCAGTAGTAAAAAGAAATTCTTTAATACTTGATTTTTAAAAACTACTGATCATATCATTTCACTGTTTATATTGCTTAGCGACCGTAAGCTGGCTGATCGAAAACTCTTCCTGCGCACACTTCGAAGATAATTTCGATATAGCATGACACTGATGACTCGAGCTTGAAATTGTTTTGAGACAATGTAATAGAGTATAACATCCAGACATGTGCTGAGATTCATGAGGAAAGTGGTAAAGGTGCTCCATGGGTTATAGCTGTTTTCTTCACGTTGCAGCATTAGAAAAGCAAAACAAATATGAAAGGGAACAAAGCAGACAAGCACCTGTACAATGAGAGTAATGATTATTCTGATGGACTTTTCCTTGACCTTTGGTTTCAGTTTAGAATTCTGGCCACGAAGGAGACTGTTAATGATGAATGAATAGCATCCAATCATGATGAAAAGAGGAATCAAGAAGAAAAAAATCAAACGAGTAAAATTCAGGATATTAATTGTTTTTAAGTGGATTATGTCAAAAATTTTCAGGCAGCTGGCAGGATTTGTGTCTTTATCTGGATCTTCATTTAAGAATAATAGAGGAGTGGTGGTTGCAAGAGTCATTATCCAAATTCCAACGCAAGCTAGCACTGCTTTGCTTGTGTTCTTAAGTTCTTTGGTATGTTTGGGTTGCAAAATAGCCATGTATCTATCGGCACTTATAAAAGCAAGAAGCCAGAGGGCAATACTTGGATAAAACATTGTGATAGCTCCAAGAATGTGACAGAAAGTCTCCCCAAAGATCCATTTACCTTTCCCATAATAAAGCATACGGAAGGGTAAGCTTAGCACAAAGATTATGTCCAATAATGCTACATTCATCATATAGATAGTTACAGTCGTTCTTTTCTTGGTGCTACAACTGAAGACCCATAGAGCAGTCACATTCACAAATAATCCAATTATGAAGATACAGCTATAGAATACCAGTGCTGCAATCTTGTATTCTTCTGGTTGTAAGTTAGAAGAAACAGAATGATTTTGATGATTTTGGGGAGCCATCTTATTTCTTGTTGAACATGATACCTAAAAATGGAAAAATAATATTAAATATATCTTTATAGAAATATGAACCTGATATAAACCAGTCACCTAGTGAGCTTGGGGGAATTTTTTTGTTTTAATTTGAGAGCATAATAAGTATATTTTCATAAGAGATTATTGCAGACATACCATAACTGATTGGAACTTTTTGGCATTATGGAATTATTTTGGTATTATGAAGCACAAGCAATATTTTATGTTCTTTAAAAAAACTTAAATTTTTATTGATATGTTTTGGTTTTATATTGCTATCATTTCTTAATATGTTTTCCTTTTAACTGCAGAAAAAGTTCAGCAAAACTAACATGTCAGCTAAGCTCTTTATTAGGTACTAAACACCCATTCCTTTTCAAATAAAGAAAGCAGTTACATTCTCATCTCTTCCTTTTTGAAAAATCTAATTTTATATGTTTTGCATGACTACACATGAATACCATATCAAATTGCTTGCCTTCTCAGTGAGAGGGAAAGGGAGGAGAATTTGGAACTTTTAAAAACGAATATTAAACATTGTTTTTACATGTAAGTGGGAAAAAATAAAATACTTGAATTGGAATGAAACAAAAGAAAAATATTTTTTTCAATAAACAAAAATCCACTTTCTTTTCCTCTTCTCTCCCTTCTTCCTGCCACTTTCAATAGAATATGTAAATCAAAATTCTTATAATAAATAACCATAGTCAAGAAAAATTAATTCACACATTGAACATGTCCAAAAAATATGTATCATCTTCTATCCTGCATCCTTCATGTTCATCATGTGTGCTCTAGTTGGTTAGTGTATTCATCAGAGTTCTTAAGCCTTTCAGAATTGTTTGTCTTTAAAATTTTGTTATTATAGAAATTTTTCACCTTTTTTGGTCAACTTAGCCTATATGATGGGAGTGGACCTTAAAGTTGTTTTAATTTGCATTTCTTTAATTATTAGTGATTCAGAACATTTTTTTTCATGTGACTATTAATGGCTTGGATTTCTTCCACTGAAAACTGCCTATTTATATTCTTTGACCATGTGTTATGTGGAGAATGGCTCTTATTTTTATGAATTTGGATCAGTTCCCTATATGTCTTGGAAACAAGACCTTTATCACAAAAGAATTGCTGCAGAGTTCTAATTTTAACTGCATTGACTTTGTGCAAAAAACTTTTAAGTTAAGAAAAATTGTCCATTTTTTCTTCTGTGATCCTCTGTCCTTTATTTGGTCATAAATTCTTCCCCTTTCCATAGATCTTAAAGACATTTACTTCCTTGCTACTATAATTTGTTTATGTTGTGGCTAAGCCAAGTAGCCTATTTGGAGCTTATCTTAATGTATGATGTGAATATTTATCTATACCTAATTTCTGCTAGATTGCTTTCCATTTTTCCTAACAGTTTTTGTTGAATTTGTTCTTTCCATGTACATTGTTACTGTCATTGTTTATTTTGCTTTCCTGGTTCTGCTTACTTCACTTTGTATTAGTTCATAAAAATCTTCTCATGAATCTCTGTACCTTTTATATTCATTGTTGCTTATAGCACAATAATATTCTAGTACTTTCATTGCCCACAACTTATTTTACTATTCCCCAATTGATGGGGCAACCACTCTGTTTATGGATCTTTGCTATGAAAAAAAAGTGTTGCTAAAAATATTTTGGTGTGAATTGGACCTCACTTTTTATCATTGACTTCCATGGGACACCAGGAATATTCCAGGCAATGATGGAATCTAAGGGTATGGATATTTTAGTCACTGTTTTTTTTTTTTTTAAGCATAATCCTGAATTGCTTTCTAGAATGGTTTGATGAACTTACAGCTCCACAAACATTTTATTAGTTGACTATCTTTCCACAGCCCCTTCAATATTTATTATTACTATCTTTTGTCATCTTAGCCAGTTTTCCAGGTATAAGATAAAACCTCAGGTTTTAGTTTTGGGGATTTGTTTGTTTTGCATTACTTTAATTTGCCTTTCTCATGCTGTTAGTGATTTAGTGCAACATTTCATGTGGTTGTTAATAGTTTGCAGTTATTTTGAGAACTCTTTATAGCCTTTGACCACATTTCCACTGGGGAATGACTTTTGGTCATCTATTTATATATCTTGGATTTCTTCATCTACTTTTATGTACATATACACATACATACACACATATACATACATATGCACACACATACGTATGCGCACACATACATCTTCCACCAAGGATTGATGATTTTAATTAATTGAACTAATTGGGAAGGTCATTTGGGATTAATGGACAGTGAATGCGAGAATCTTTCACAGTGTAATTTTATTACTTTAAAGTACATTCAATAACTAAAATTAGGCCAATGGTTTTGTTAAGCAAAAGCTCTGGGAGGAGCTCGCCATAAAAAAATAAGGAATAATTTAAAATTTCTTCTATATAAGTGAATAGTGTTTGAAGATCATTTGTTGAAGATCAGAGTGTTTTAAATATTTCTCCTGAAACTTTGTTTACTTTATTAACGTGCATTATTTATGAGAAAAACATGAATTTGTTAGACCAAGTTAAACAAAGCCTAGTCCTCATGCAAATTGTCACAAATTACAAAATAATAGTATCAAAATTAGCTGGGTTAGACCATGTCTAAATAATAATTCAGTATACAGCAAAGTAAAGATACAAAACTAATTATGGAAATGCACAAATGAGCTAGAAACGGCCCTTTCAAAAGTACTTTTAGCTGTGGTTTCCCACAACAGTTGACAGTTCAGTCTTCTGAAAACATTCATTAGTGAAGACTTTCATTAGTGTTTTTTCCTTTAATGTTCCATTTAGTCAAGGTTCTGGGGGAAAAAAACCCAAATATCTTGTACATGGTTCTTAAAGTTAAGTGACTTAGGATTATTGTAGCAATTTTGCAAACTTTTTGGAACGGATAGTTGAGAAGTTCTTGTCTCAACCCAACTCTAGATTAAAATTTAAATGTCATAAAGATGTGTTGCCAATTTTAACTGCTATGATGTTATATAGGCTATAACAGAATTAGACATTTTTGGAGGATAAGGATAAAGATCTGTCATTTTTCTTTTATTTCTAAGGCACACTGATGTATTATACAGATACTCATGGATACTTATTGAATCAAATTGGAAAAGGTATTATCAAGGCTTGTAGAACCTGAGAAGGCAGTCAGGAAGATGAATTCTATGCATAAGAAGTAGGTTCCCATTTCAGGCTTTAGAGCATAGTTCTCTGCATTTTTTTTTTTTCCTTTCAGTTAACCTTAGTAGATGATAGCCTGACTAAAATCTTGAAATGCTAATTACTACCAAATGATAGTGATAGTAATAATGGCTTCCATTTATATGACTCCTTATGGTTTATATAAAGCTTTTACACACCATATCTCATTTTTTCATCCTGACAACCCGATGAGAGATGGAGATATTCTTCCTTTTATTTTATATGTGAGAAAACTTCGATTCATAGAAGTTAAGTGTGACTTGCTTATAGTTACTGAGCTGTTTAGGGCTGTTTAATGCAATTCAAACCCAGGTCTTCTCCTGGTTCCAGAATTCAACATTATTCGAAACTACTCTGGCAACAACAAAACCTGATAGGGTAAAAATTCAGAACAAAAACTACTTTCGCTCATTGTATCAGTTAATGACAAGAAAGATATCTTTCAAACCCAAAACTTTTTGGTTATTTGAACTTGCTTTGACTTTGGGGGTGATTATCATCTTTTAGGAATTTGAAGTCCTTACATGTCTGGTTTTTCATGACCACCTTTGCTTTCACCAAAAGTGTAAAGTGCTTTTGAACTTTTGGGGAGAAATTTTTGTAATACCTCATGCCTATTGATATTCTAGGGCATTGCAGAATTGGAGTTAGAAATCTATAGTATGATAACAGTGCATTTCAACATTACCTTTCTTGTTTTGCTGTTTTATTTATTTTGTCATTTGTTTCTTTTTAAAAACATACTGGACCTTAGACAAATAAAAAGTTCCTTTGATCCTATATTGGCTTGAGAAATTCCATTCCAATTCAGTAAACTTTTATTAAGCTTTTACTGGGTGCGGAATTAGGCATTGGAGACAAATTCTATATAGACCTTCATGTCAAGGAACTTGCAGTATAACCATATGGAGATATGTGTATACATGTGGTACAGGAAAAAACAGCATAAGTGTGAAGGAAAGGCCCAAGCTAATTTCCACAGGAGATTTTGGGAGTAAAGGATCATTTTCACCCTGGCAGTGGGACAGTGCTTTGATGGAGGAAAGTCAGGGAAGGTTTCATAAAGGAGATAGCACATGATTTGGATCTGGAAGGATGAACCTTGACATCAATAGATGGACCTGGGAGAAGAGGCCATTCTACTTAGTGCAATAAGGCATGAATAAAAGAGAGGAAAGGATGAAACTAGAGGACTGGAGAGTTTTGGAGTATAGAGTACATGAAAAGAAGTGGTACAGAAATAAGACTAAAGAGGTAGATTGGAGCCAATTTACAAATGGTTTTGAATGACAGAAGAGTTTATGGTTCAGATTAGAGTCTATGACATGATTAAGACCCAAAAGTAGAATCAAAAGGACCTCTATGAGTGAAATCCATATGTACTGAACTAACAAATTGACAAAGAAGCATAAAACAAATGGCTGAGTCCTGCAGATTTGTTAATAGGAATGGAAGGGTTTATAGGCAACTCAAGATCAGGTCCTTGCCACTGGATATTACAGCGGAATTATACTTATGGATCTTAGACTTTTGATCAGTACAGATTATGCAAAGAAATTGTTTAAAAAATGTTTAGTATGTTACTGTGGATTGCAAAAATTTAGCACCTACTGAATACCTAGCAAGACCTGATCTGGCAGCTAGATTCGTAGTACATCAGAATCTCACAATCATGTAACCTTAATAGACAGTGAATTGCTGTAATTCAAATATAGATCTCAAATATCCTTGAGAATTCAACAAATAAATTGAACTGCAACTGGAACATTATCATAGACAAAACTGTTACCTATAATTGCCTGAACATATCTTTTTTGGTTTTTGGGTTTTTTTGTGGGGCAACGAGAGTTAAGTGACTTGCCCAAGGTCACATAGCTAGTAAGTGTCACGTGTCTGAGTTCAGATTTGAACTCTGGTCCTCCTGAATCCAGGACCAGTGCTTTATCCACTGCACCACCTAGCTGCCCCCCCTGAACATATTTTTGATCCATAAAATTTAAGAATGTTTTAAGTTACATGCATTGAAAAACTTTCAAAATAGAGACTTAACAGAAGAAATCAAAACCATTTGGAAATAGGAAATGAGTGATTTTTAGGATGAGAGACATCCTGTCTTCTTCTGAAATCCTTTGAGGGTTTAAAATATAAACTTAACATCCCAATGCTTTAATTACAAAAAAAGCCCCAAAACCCAAAACAGTTATTTTGTCTACTTGTGCAATCGACCCACCTAACATCAAACATAAAAGAATGGTAGTAGAATAATGAGTTGTTCCCAGAGCCATTTCAACCTGGATTCAACTGAAAAAATGAATGAACTTTTTTTTTTAAGTTGGGCCTGTGGGTTTTGTTGGTAGAGAAACTCCCTCCACCAATGTAGGTTGACATCTCCTCTGCATTTTATAATTTTTAGGCAGTTGCCTGGGGTACTAGGAGATTAAATGATTTCACCAAGGTCACCCATCCAGTATGTTTTAGAGATGGTACTTGAATCCAGGTCCCACTAACACCAAGTCAATGTTAACTCTATCCACTATCCCATGCTGCCTTTCATCTACCTCCTCCTCTTCATCAAACTGTAACCAATGCACTATATAGATAAGTGCAAACTTATTAATAAGTACAATCTTGTGAGAACATTAATGGTGTGGGATGAAATTAGGTGGAGTAGGGATATATATGTTTAGTGTATACACACACACACATATATATATGTGTGTGTGTATACACTAAACATATTAAAGAGATGAGACAATATAACACTTTAAGGTTTGCAAAACACGCCATAAATTATCTCTTAAGCTTTACAACTACTTCATGAAAGAGTTATAATGCAGGTATTATTATCCCTATGTTACAGATGAGGAAACTGAGTTTCAGGAAAGTTTAAGTGAAATTGCTCATGAATAGCTGCTACGGCCACTGCTGCTGCTAACTACTGTTTGATAGTTTTTGTAGCATCTTAAAATTTGCAAAATGTTTTACATATGATAGCAACTGTTAACTTCAGTTTCTCAATTCTATCTATTAGGCAGGTAATGTCTCATAAAGTGATTCGGTGCTTTCCTAGTACCTAGGTAGGGTCATAGAGGAGCTAGTGATATGGCGATCTTTGCTCTAGGGCCCTCTGTCCAGATTACCCTAGGAAAATATTATCCAAAGAAGTTGGGTAGGTCTGGCAACCTAGATTGAGGTTCCAGCTTGTGGTCTGTATGGTCTTTTAAAGTGTGTACTTAATACACGACTGGTGAATAGATTAGCAGATTTCTCCTTGTGTAATTAAGGACACTGTCTAAAGCTTTTGTAAGGTGACACTCCCTCTCTTGAAGGCTGAATTGGAAAAGAAAAGTGATAGAAATGGATTTTAAAAGCACTTGTATAGAAGATTATTCCATTTTCAAAACTAGAGTCCTTTTAAAGTACATACTCTTGGAATTTACCTGACTTTGTTTATAGATTTTTTGGTATGCATTATGAAACTGTAGTCTAACCCAATAAGGAAAGAATATGTGTTACAAAAAACCTTTTTTCTTTAAAATGAAAATAATCAAAGTAACAGACTGATTGCTATACATTTAAATGTTATTGAAAAATAATGATATCTAATTTGCATGAGTAGACTAATTTGACATATATTCTAAGATCCTTATTTATTAGCAATGTTTTAAATAACATACTATTTAAATATATATTTCTTTAAAATTAAAATGAAAATTTTAATGTTTTATCGAAAAATCATATAAGAAGTCAAATATTTCTTACCTTATATGCATTAAAGTTATATGGAGGTAATTCTTTTCCAGTGTGCCCAGATCTGTAAAAGGTAGGAAGTCCTTCTGTTGCTTTTTTTAATTTGCTCTAAAATAAGTCTTTTATAAAGCAATCTGGGTCAAAAAATACAGTTTAAGCTTTTTTGCTTAACAGTTTATCCCATATGCTAAATCCAAGGTCAAATGCATAATTTTTTTTTAACTACTTTGCTTCTTTCAGCATCAGATACTCTTTGAAATAAAGGTCTGTGGGTTTTTTGTTTTTTTTTTTTTTGGTTCATGACATCATCCTGCATGTATTATTTCCCCTTCAAAATGATATTCTGTTACACAGTGTATATGTAACGGCCCACAAAAGAAAGATGAATAGTGTTTTAAGATGAACCTTTTGAGTAAGAAATGGGAGGAAAAGAAATATTTCTTTTGAAAAACAGAAAAAAAACCAGTACAATTTAGCATGCATCTTAGTGCCTTCTGGAAAATTAAATACATTTAGAGCTCTGAAAAGTGAAAGTAAATCTTATAAATCATATTTCCATTTAAAAATTGTCTGACAAATTTAAAATGAACCCCAACTTTAATTCTAGTGCCCTTTTTAATTCAACCCTTTTCTAGTGCCTTTCCTTTGCTAATTATCTCTCATTTATCTTGTATATGCTTACCAGTATAAAGTTGTTTGCATATCATTTCCCCTATTAAACCATGAGCTCCATTATAGAAGAGCCTGTCTTTTGCCTTTCTTTGTAAACCTCTCCCCCCCCCCCCCCCCCCACTTAGCACAGAGTCTGGCTCTTAATAAATGTTTACTGATTGACCAGCTACCAACATTTCTGTTGTCTATAGAACACTCACCGCTCTTTACTTTTCTTCTCTAGTAGTCATCATTTCTTCTTCTTTTACATGAGAAAATAAATAACTTTTGACTTCCCCAAAGGCTGCTTTAAAAAAAAAAAGAAAAAGCATTTGGGATCCTTTACTGTATTAATTTACATACTCTGGGTATGCTTGTGAAAAAAAGATGAGTTGAAACTGATAACAAGGGAAGTAATGGCCCCAAATGAGGCAGCTAGAAGCCTTACCTCTTCCTCCTCCCTTTTCCCCTCCCCGCCCCTTCCTTTTCACACAGGAGATTGGTAACTCCGAAGGGGGATTATTATAGTATATAACCTTTAACTCTTTCATTTGGTTTCTATTAAAAAACTTCATTTTCATATTTCTATCTTGAAATTATTCAACAACATTTTATTTTCTTAGGTGAAGGAGTTGTTATACAGGTTGATTCTTGGGGAATGATTAAGGCTCTATCTGCACACAAACTTGCTTAGAAACAAAAAGGCTGAATTAAGTAAAATTGTCAATTATTTTTTCAAAACTGCTAGGGTCAGTTACTGATTGGTTTAGTTAAATAGGCTGTTTTAAAAATTAACCACTTATTTGAATTAAGGTGAGTTTTTGTCTTTTTTAAAAAAAAATTATTAATCTAGGACAAAATAACAGTCAAGCTGCTGCTGCTGATACTGCATGCAGTATCTATTTTTACCATCACTTGAATGTGCCCTCAAAAATCAAATCCATACCCTTTCAGATAATTTTGCACTATCCACTGACATTGATACATCATTCGACTGAACAATGTTACTTTTTATGAATTGTTATGTGAAGACAAGTTGGGGGTGCAGTAAAAATGATAATATTAGGATTTGACGCAGGAAGTCTAGGATTTGAATCCCAGTTTTGCATTTTATTCACCCATTGTACCAATAAGTAAATCACTTCAACTCTCTAGTCTTCAGTTTCTTCATCCTACAGATAAGAGTACGGAATAGGATGAGTTCTATAAGGTCCCTTCTAGTTATAAGTAGTAAGAATAACACTTAATGGCATTTAAAATATAGGAAAATAGGTCATTTCCTTACATTGTTATTGCCAAGTAATTCTTTTTATTAAATTTTACAGGTTTTAATCTCTTTCTTAATGCTTGTGCCCAAGGTGCCTCCCTTTTATAGAAGAGGAGCTTATTTGTTTCTCGTATGGATTCTTCAAATAGTGCCCTGTTTTTTCCTAATGTCTTAGCTAGTTAAATGATAAGGTTAAAAAGATCATTTTATTTGCTGAAAAAGAGAGACCTATTTGCTCACATAGAATGAATTATTCCTATTGCTTAATGTGAAAGCTCAATATTTCAGCCCAATTTTTTGCAACTGTTTTCAGACCTAAAAAGCCTGTCCTTTGATTGAACTTTGACTCTAGGCACTTAAGAGTGACTATAGTATAATATAGTTCAACATTAGTTGCATAAAGTCCAAGGGGCAGAACTTAAAAAAAAATTACAATTACTAGGGTTGTATACAATAAAATAAAAACTATATTGGACACTGATGTTAGTATGGGCAAAATAGTGGCAAAAATGTACAGTATACCTGTGTTTGATATGGAAAGTCTTCTGTGCAGGAGTTGGCTGCTATTTAGCTAGAATTTTAATACTTCTCTTCACCTGTGCTTTTCAAACTCACACTTGAGGAAGCGTTAACTATACTTCCTGTATCTGAGGCTCTTAGACCTTCCCCAAGCTCGATAGGGTAGAGTATTAGTATCAGAGCTACAGCCTGGTCAGTTTCAGAAAGGCTTTTCTGTATAAACTGGTCCCAGAGTCAGCAAAAGAGCTGCCTTGTCAAGGTCATATAGTGGTCTAGATTCCTATGGGAGGTAAAAATGGACACATAGGGCTCTTCTGGCTGCTTCCTCAAGGGTTGGTATTTCAAAAGAGACACAAACACATGCCTACATTAGGAAAGACTCGTAGGAATTCCTATAATGCCCATTCCCAAATTCTGAGAGCTCACTTAGGCCCAAGTGACCCTTTGAAGGCAAAGACTACCACAAGACTAAACAATAGCGGCCTGCCTATAACTACCCAGGTTCAGATCTGTTCTTTTTCCTACAAATTTTCCCACTATTCGCTAGTCTTACTTAACCATGATAACCCCTTATAGTCTGGCTTCTGACATTATCATTCACTGAAACTGTTCCCTCCAAAGTTACTAATGATCTCTTAGTTGCCAAAACCACTGTCATTTTTTCAATTCTCATTCTCCTTGACCTCTTTGCAACCTTTGAGTAATCAATAGATCAACCCATCTCTCTTCTCTCTGGGTTTTTGAGACACCATTCTCTCTTGATTTTACTCCTACCTATCTGACTACTCCTTTGTCTCCTTTGCTGCATCCTCCTCCTGATCACATCCTCTAACTGTGGGCTTCTCTCAGGGGCCTGTCCTGGGCCCTCTTCTCCATCTATACTACTTCATTTGGTGATCTCATAAGCTTCCATGGATTTAATTACCATCTTTATGCTGATAATTCTCAGATCTACCTATCGCACCCCAGTCCCTCTTCTGACCTCCAGTCTTGCTTCTCCAACTACTTTGCAGCCATCTCAAAATGGATGTCCAGTCTTAAGCTCAGTATGTCCAAAACATCACTCGATATCTTTCCCCTTCTTTCCAGTTACAGTACTATAGAGGACTACAATATCTTCCCAGTCCCTCAGGATCAAAACTGAGGAGTCATTCTAGATTCTTCAATGTCTCTCACTTCCCATATCCAATCTCTTGCTAAGGAATGTCTATTTCACCTTTGCAACATCTCTCTAATATGCCTTCTTCTCTCCTATGACACTGCCAACACCCTGGTACCAGCCTCTATTACCTCCCTTCTGGATTATTGCAGTGGCCCATTTGGTGGGTCTTCCTGCCCCAAGTCTCTCCTCACTCCAAACCATTCAGCCACTAAATTGATTTTCCTAGAGATGGGGGGCAGCTGGGTGGTACAGTGCACAAAGTACCGACCCTGGATTCAGGAGGACCCAAGTTCAAATTTGGCCGCAGACACTTGACACTTACTAGCTGTGTGACCCTGGGCAAGTCACTTAATCCTCATTGCCCCGACAAAAAAAAGATCTGGATTTTCCTAAAGCTCATGTCCAACCATGTCACTCCCCTACTCAGATATCTTCAAAGGCTTCCTGTTGCCTGCAGAATCAAATACAAACTGCTCTATTTGGTATTCAAAGCCCTTCATGACCAAGCTCCCTTCTACTTTTTCTATTCTTACAACATATACTCCCCGACATACTCTTCAGTACTCTGAGACTGGCCTCTTGGCTATTCCACAAATGAGACACTCCAAGTCTTGGCTGAAGGCATTCTGTGTCTGGAATGCTCTCCCTCCTCTGCTCTGACGACTGATCTTCCTGCCTTTCTTTAAGTCTCAACTAAGATTCTGCCTTAATATATTGTGAAAATCAGCTATGCTACTAAGAGCTAGTACCCTGTTCTCTAAACTTCACTACAGTAATAAACATATTAACTAACATAAATAGGCTATTTTTACCAACAAAAACTATCTTCCAAAAAAAATGAGTGAGAAGAATGGCATTGTCCACATTTGCATACTTTTGCAAATCTCTTTAATGTCCCCCTTAATAGAAGACAGATGAGTTCTCATGTCTGCTTCTGTAATAAATCTGTTGCTGTGTGTTTGGTTGGAGTATATGAAGAAAATCTGGCCCCACACAGATATGTTGTTAGGGAAAGGGAGGAGTATTTTAATAGGCAAATAATGTCTT
Organism: Dromiciops gliroides; assembly: GCF_019393635.1. Lineage (NCBI taxonomy): Eukaryota > Metazoa > Chordata > Mammalia > Microbiotheria > Microbiotheriidae > Dromiciops > Dromiciops gliroides. The sequence goes on from NC_057863.1 coordinate 158,114,238, forward strand.
AGTATTATTATGAAAAGAGTTTTAACCTCACAAGCGCCCTGACAATTTCTCAGGAACCATCAAGGATTCTCAAACCACACTTTATTAGAACTACTGCCTTATGATATACCTTGCTCATGATAACAAATAATTTTTGAATTGAACTAAATTGTGGAAACCTGACAGATTTCCACCTTTTGTCCTTGCCCCTTCTACCTCTGAGATATGCACCTGCATTGATTGCTTTGGATTTCCTTCTCCTTTCTTCAGTGGCATCTCTGTATATGCAAGATTGAAAATTGTGTTTCTGAATGTATGCTTTAAAAATTCACTACTTTTCCAGAACTGTGGAATCTACTTAGCTTCTCTGAAATGAATGTCTATCCATTAAATCCATAAAACTTATTCTGTTAAACATTTATGTACCTTACCATGTGCTGTGTTTAAAATTTATAGACATAAGAGCACACACATAAATGGCATTCTAGTTATGTTCCCTTTAAGAACTTGAAGGCCTAACTCAGATGTTAATTCTTCCATGAAACCTTCCCTAACCCTGAAATTTCTTATAGCAGTTTCCTTAGTCCTTGCCTTTGCAAACCTAGTACTTTTTCTTGTATAAAAGTTATTCATGTACATGTTGCTTCCCTTCTTGAGAACCAGAACTACCTTTTTGCCTATATCATTCAGTATGGTGGAAGAAGCTATGAAGTTGACATTAGAAGATATGGTTTTGATCCTAGCTCCTGTTCTTACTAGTTGTGTGACCATAGGCTAGCAGCCTCTCTGAGTCTTTTTCTTCATCTGTGAACACCAAAGTGCTATAGAAATGTGAATTGTTATACTTAATAAGTGTAATTTTTAAAATGTTTATTGAATTAAAGGGTATTACTGTGGCTTCTAGTCAGGTGCATTCAGTAGGAATCTTTTTTTTTTTTTGGTGAGGCAATTGGGGTTAAGTAACTTGCCCAGGGTCACACAGCTAGTAAGTGTCAAGTGTCTGAGGTTGTATTTGAACTCAGGTTCTCCTGAATCCAGGGCTGGTGCTTTATCCACTGTGCCACCTAGCTGCCCCAGGAATCTTAACTAATGTAATAGTGGCAGAATCAGAATTCATAGAATAATTTGTAGATTGGAACCTATGTAATTTAAAATTCTAATCCATTATCTTAACACAAACCTTAATACACAATGCCCTTTTTTGTACTTTAAAATTAGGTAGAATGGGAGTTGCATATTGATCCTCCAAATCACTGATCTTGTAATTTTGGCTACTGGCAATAGTTAATAGAAATTTCCAGTTTTTCGGTTTGACTAAACATATAGCTATCCATGTAATTTTTATTGAATTTTTGTTTATCAGTGAAGGGGAAAAGAAAAAAAATACAGTATTTATCTACTATCAGCCAAATAGAATAGGATGTTTTCTTTAATAAAGTTCTTAGAGTAAGTTACAAATTTAAAATTTTTAAGAAAAATATTTTTTAAAGATAGCCCTTTTTCTATGACTATGCTCCTCTCCCATTTAAAAAATAGTTTTTTGAAAAAAACTATTAAAATCTGTCTAATGTGATTAAAATCTATTTAATGCTTTCTAGGGAATAATTGTTATTCTACCTTATAAAAGTTTGGACTACAAATAACTTAAAAATGAATGTTATATAGTATGGTATGACACTACTTAGCTAAACAACCTGGAGCAAATTACTCTTGGGACTCAATTTCCTCATTTGTAAAATAATATTTTTACTTATATCAGGCCTTGGAGACAAGAAGGGAGACTTAGTACCCCATTATACCCTTTCTATTCAAGTAGAAAGGGGAGCATATAGGACAGTATATTGAGTGGTGCTATAATATGGATACTAGTGGCCAAAATTTGGTTATGGATATTCAGATTGTAAGCATGATTTGGGATTTATAGGGTTTTCTGTGGTTTATGTTACGAGTATTTTATTTTGGTAGTTTTGTTGACCTTGTCATTAAATGATTTGATAATATTCTGATCAGTAATTTTCCCAAGTTTCTCAGAAATGGGCGTCTGGCATACACTTGGTAACCTGTAAGAATCATCTATTTAATTTTTTCTTGAAACTGTTTTGCCTTGGTGAATTGATAGGTGAAGTTTTTGTAGCTTTGGTTTTTATTATTGTAAAGGAATCCTATTAAGATTTAGGTTCCATCCTGTGTCCCCTATAATAGTTATCTAGTGGGACTTTAGGTAAATCATAAATTCTCTAAACTTTAGTTTCTTCATCTATACAAAGGGAGTAATTTATATGAACACAAGAAAGCAGACTATGTGATCTTTTGAGCTCCCTTTCAGCTTTGAGGTTTTACTCTTGTTGAAATCTTAACCATCATCATATTCAGTAGAACATAAACTTGTTGAGAGTAGGGACTATTTCACTCTTGTATTCCTATTGCCTGGAAGACAGTAGTTGCTTAATAATTGCTATTTATTAATTGCTTGACCTAAAGTAAGGCCCAGCCCATGGGTCCTTTCAAGAAAGCCTTCCTTCTTTTCTTCAGACTATTCATTCTTTTTTTGACCTTTCTTAGTACTTTGAACTCTTCTTATTCTCTGATTATAGTTTCTTTGGCTTGGTGGTTGTTGACCTAACTCTACTATAATGATAGTATATTTATGTATGTGAGTTCCATGTCAAGGGACTAGGTCTTTTATTTTCTTTAGTACCTAACATGATGCATTGCACATAATTGAATCGATGCAAGGATCTATAATTTCACTGATACAGATACAGTTGAAGTATAGGTCATAGCACTTCCATCCTTTTTCATTCAGGACAGTTATACCTCTGACGAGCCATACACAAGTTATGTGAGGAAAGCAAGATAGTTTTGTTACCAAAGAAGTTACTGAATGCAGTTTATTTTATAAATAAGCACAATTAATGAACCATGAATTGCTTAAAATTTTTCATGTATGCTTTATAACACATGGATTTAAATTTCATTCATGCTCAGAAAGATAAATTTTATGCTATACTGCCACCTATAGGCAGTCATGTACTTCTTGACTTATTCTTCCATTCAATAAACGTATCGGGGTTGGGAGGAGTTACTGTAAGCACTATACAATTTTTCCTTAATGAAAGGAACTTCAGTGAAATTTTTAAATAAAAAGAACCAGTTGTATTCACTATAAATGAGGTGGTTTGGCAAATTTAAAAAGCTTTTTATAGAATAAACAAAACCTAAAATAAGATTGAGCATGATTAGTAAATATTGAAAGATTTCACTAAAACAAATGAATTTATCTTAAAACAAATGAATTTATCAGCCTCTCAAGTTATTTTTTTCAAGTTTGCAATTCACCTGGCTCTTTAAACAGAGCTACTGTTTTCTAGGAATGAAGAATATAGAAAAAAAAAAGACCATTTACACGACCCATATTTATGAAACTTATACAAGAATAAAAACATCAAAATTAATAAGTAATGGTAAGATATAGTAGTTGTGTATTTTTTTTTAAGTTTGGGGAATTTTTCAGAGTTTATCCTTCAGAAAACCAGTGTGAAATTGTTATAAAAGTTTGGGAGAAGCAATTTGTTTTAATTTGGGGAAAACAATACATATGCATATACTGTTCATATGCAGGTAATGACTATGCAGACATATTTAGATTATAGGGAAAGGGAAAGGAAGAAATAAGGATTTACATGGTACCTACTATATGCCAGGCACTGTGCCAAATGCTTTACAAATATTATCTCATTTGATCCTCTCAATTTCCCAGAGTCACATAGATTCTTCTAAGTATCTGAGGCCAGATTTGAGTTCAGATATTCCTAACTCCAAACACCATAAGAAATCCCTGCATTTGCCAGATGTACCATCATCCTAGAATATTTTCATATGCCATATATGAACAAAGATGACCAAAAAAGACCAATTTTTGTTCAGGTGTTTTTCATGAAATTTTTTAGTGGTAAAAACTTAGGAATGGATTTTGAATTTTTAGAAAAAGAAAATGAAATGAAAAGGGAAGGGAAAGGGCCATCCGAACAACAACAGCAGCAGCAGCAGTAACAATAGCTCATGGTTATTCAATGCTTAAAATAGAGTTAAAAGGAGTAGAACCTCAGAAATGAATCAGTCAAACATCTATTAAGCACCTGCTCTTTTCCAGGCCCTGTGTCAGGGCGAGGAACACAAAGAAAGGCACGAGACAGCCCCTGCTGTGAAGGAGCCGACAGTCTAGTGGCAGGGACAACATGTAGACAACTACGTACAAACAAACAATGTACAGGATAAATCAGAAATAATTAACGGCAGGAAGGTAGTAACATGAATGGGGATCAGAAGAGACTTCTTATAGAAGGTGGTATTTTAGCTAGGACTGGAAGGAAGCCGGGAGGCAGAGATGAGGAGGGAGTATATTCCAGATATGGGTGAGAACCAGTGAAAATACCCAGAGTTTGGAGATGGAGCGTCTTGTGCGAGGAATGGCAAAGAGGCCAGTGTTTCTGCCTCGCAGAATACATGGGGTAGTATATGGTGTGTGAAGACTGGAAGGGGGTGGGGGCTTGTGGTGGGGAGCAAGTCATGAAGGGCTTTGAATACCAGAGGATTTCATATTTGATCCTGGAGGTGATAGGGAATCATTGGAGTTTTTTGAGTTAGGGGAATGTCTTTAGGAAGATCACTTTGACAACTGAATGGAGGATGGAGTTGATTGAGGAGGGACTTTTGGTAGGGAGACCAAACAGCAGGTTATTATAGTAGTCCAACTGTAAGGAGATGAGGGCCTGAACCAGGGTGGTGGCAATGTCAGAAGAGGAAGGGGGAGTATGCAACAGATATTACAAAGGTAAAATTGACAGGTCTTGGTAACATATTGAGTATTGAGGGTGAGAAAGAGTGAGGAGTTGAGAATGACACCTAGGTTTTTGAGCCTGGGTCCCTGGGAGGATGGTGGTGCCCTTGGTGCATTGACAGCAGTAGGGATGATGATCCATCAAAAGAGATGGAGTGGTCAGATAGTTAGAAGGAGGACCATTCTGCCACAGAAACCTGGAGAGTATCAGAGAGAAGGTGGGGATTACATTGCAGGGTCCTCCTGCAGATCATACCCTTTAGCCTCAGGTATCCCACAGGGTTCTGCCCTGGACCCTCTTCTCCTATTTACCACTTCACTTATTATCAGCTCCCATGGATTCAATTACCATGTCTACATTGAAGATTCTCAGGTATACCTATTTTGCATTACCCTCGCTGCTGGCCTATCTGACCATCTCCAACTGCCTTGCAGATATTTTGAATTAGATATCCAGGAGGTATCTTAAACTCAGCATGTCCAAAACAGCTCATCTTTCTCCCTAAACTCTTCTCCCACTCCCTTACTCCCCTGTTACTGTGAAGGGCAATACCATTGTCCCGGTCCCCCAGGCAATACAATCTACTCCTCACCATCTCTCACATCTCTTGCCTAATTCATCCAGATTGCCATGGTCTGTCAATTTCACTTATTTAGCACCTCTTGAATGTATGACCTTCTCTCCTCTGAGCCTGCTACTACCCTGATCTAGGCCCCCATCACTTCACACCTGGACCGTTTCAGTGGTCTACCTGTGTGTCTTCCTGCCTCACATCTCTCCCTACTCCAGACCATCCTCCCTTCATCTGCCCAAGTGATTTTCCTAACACTCAGGCCCTACCATATCACTCCCCTCCCCAACTAAAATCCAGTGGCTCCCTTTTGTTTCTAAGATCAAATGCAAGATCCTGTGATGCACCAAGCCCTTCATAACAGCCCTCTCTTACCTTTCCAGTCTTCTTTCACTCTATTTCTTGCCATGCATTATTTGATCCAGTGACACTGGTCTCTTGGCTCTTCTATGAATGAGACAATCCACTTCTCAGTTCCAGTTATTTTCCCTGGCTATTCCCCATGCCTGGAATGTTATCCCTCCTCATCTCTCCCTTCTGGCTTTCTTTAAGCCCTGACTAAAATCCTGTCTTCCATAGGAAACCTTTCCAAATCCCTTTTCATTCTAGTGTCCTCTTAATTATTTCCTATTTATCTTGTACCATAGCTTGTTTGTTTATATTTATTTATTGTCTCCCCAGTTAGATTGTGATATCCTCAAGGACAGGAACTGTCTCTTGACTCTTTTTGTATCAGCCCATAGCACTTTTCTGGCTTTGTGGAAGCTTAATAAATGTTTATTGACTAACTGATTGATATTGTCAAAGGCTACAGAGAGGTCAGGAAGGAAGCAAGCATTTATTAAAGGCCTACCATATGCCAGGCACCACATGGGCTAAGTGTTTTACAGATATCTCATATTATCCTCACAATAACCCTGAGAGGAAGGCACTATTATTGTCTCCATTTTATAGTTAAGGAAATTGAGGGGGAAATAGGTTAAGTGACTTGCCCAGGGTCACACAGCTTCTAAGTGTCTAAGATCATATTTGAATTCAGGTATCCTTGACTCTAGGCCCAGAAGAGAGGATTGACAAAAAGCTATTAGATCTGAAAATTACAAGATTGTTGACCAGTGGAACTCAGTAACCCGGTGTTTGATCAATTATTTAGGAAAGAACCCTCTATTTGATAAAAATTACAGGGGAAACTAGAAAGCAGTCTGGCAGACCTTAGGCCTGGACCAACAATATATTCCACAATATATTCTCCCAAATTTCCTCTCCAAACCAATATAAAACTACCTCTGAATTGTTCCAGGAGCAGGGAAGTAAACTACCAGCCAGACAGAAAAGGTCTGTCTTACCTGGGTAGGACAGAAGTGAGATTCAAGAGCAGCAGCAGCAGCTTCTGGGCTCACAGTAGGGAGCGTGAAGCAGGGCTCTGAGCCTGGGGCAAACCACCAATGAGGTTTGGCTCTCCTGCAAACCAGCAGCTCCTTGGGCAAGTAAGCAGCCAGGACAGCATAGGAGGGACCCTCACCAGGCACCCCACAGCTAGCACAGACCACCAGGGAGGCCTTGACCTCACTGCTGACCAGTAGTGAAGCCCTGTCCAAGACTGGTAAACAGCAAGTTCGTGCTTCTGGAGCCTATCAGCAGAGATACTCTTTTTTCTGTAGCAACCCAGAAGCAAGGCCCCCATACTTGGGCAGATTTGCATCAAAGTTACTTTTCCAGGGCCTGCTAACAGAGCAACCCAGCAGTAGAACACCACCCCTGAGGGAGATCAGCAAGTAGATCACTTCTCCAGGGCCAGCCACCAGAAAGACTTTATTAACTTTTGCACCCAGCAACCAGATACCACCCCTGGAGAAGTCCAGCCCACACCCAGGAGAGGCCAAAAGGGAGGACTATCCCCCCAATACCAGTCAGAAGGGAAGCTTACTCTACAAAGAAAACAAGTGGCTAAGCCCTGAAACCCAGTGAAAGCCACCAGTAAGACCCAGAGCCTCAGCACAAAAATTTGGGACCATGAAGGAATAGAGCCCAACTCTTTCATAAAAACATCAAAGAACAAAAATGAGCACAAAAATTAAAAAAAAAAAGGCTTGGCTATTGAAAGTTACTACAGTGATAAAGAAGAGCAAGGCATAAACTTAGAGGATAATAGTAACACAATGGCTACAGGTGAACCTTCAAAGAAAAATGCAAATTGCTCTCAGGATCAAAAAGAATTCCTGGAAGAGCTTTAAAAAAGACTTAGAAAAACAAATTGGAGAAGTAGAAGAAAAATTGGAAAAAGAAATAAAAGTAATGCAAGAGAACTATGAAAAAGATATATGAAATTTACTGAGGAAAATAACTCCCTAAAAAACAGAATTAACCAAATGGAAAGGGAAGTACAAAAGGCTACTGAGGAAAATAATTCTTTAAAAATTAGAATTGAGGAGGCAGAGCCAAGATGGTGGAGAGAAGCCAGGAAGTTGCCTGAGCTCTCCTAAGTTTCCCTCAAAAACAACATTAAATCAAGCCTCTAAATGGATTCTGAAACTACAAAACCTACAAAAAGACAGAGAAACACAATATTCCAACTTGAGATAATTTAGAAGACTTCAGGAAAGGGGGCGGAGCCAAGATGGTGGAGGAAAGATATTAAGCTCACAGGGCTCCTGATACAGTAACCCCCAAAATAGCAATAAAAGAACCCTTGGGGCAGAAAAACACAAAAATACGGGATGAGGGTTTTCTCCAGCTATAGATAGATTTCAGGGGGCCATGCTGGGCCACCAATAAAGCCTATCCCCACAATCAGGCCGACATACCAGACACCTGCCAGAGGAATTTGACCCAGTGCCACTGAATAGGCTGCAGCACCAGCGTCTTCTGGAACCGAGCGCGCGGTCGGACTGAACGGCTGGCCGGGGAGGGGGGGGCGGGGTAAGTGCAGGGGTACCAGTGGATTGGGGGGAAGGATTCGACTGTCGCACCTCAGCGGGCAACCAGGAAGAAATCCTGAGTGGTGGGAGACCCAGGTGGGGGAGGGGAGCAGGGGAGCAGTCTCATCGGAAGCTGAGAACCACAGCACAGAAAGCTTTGCTGGTTGGTTTCTTAGTAAATAGGCCTGATGTTATCTCCGGACCTGAGAACAGGCCAGGTGAGATTAAAGCCTGCCCCCCCCAACCCAGAACACCTGGGACCCTCTGAAGCTGAGAACAGGAATGGAGCCGAGAAGCAGCCCCGCCCCCCCAGTGGAGAGTTTAAAATCAAGTGAAAGCAAGGCCAGGCAGGCTGAGAAGAAGCCCAATCATCCCCCAGGCCACGCTGTAGCTTGAACAGTGTGTCCTGGAAGCAGCACCACACTTAAAGAAGGAGTTAAAAGCCAAGAAATAGTAAGCCAGGATGAGCAGGCAGAGAAAGCAGAAGACCATTGAAAACTTCTTTGGGGGTAAAGGTAGACCACAGTACAACCTCAGAAGAAGAAGATAATAACAGGGTCAAAGCTCCAACATCCAAAGCTTCTAAGAAAAATATGAACTGGTCTCAGGCCATGGAAGCTCTCAAAAGGGACTTTGAAGAGAAAGTAGGAGAAATAGAAAGAAGATGTAGAGAAAAGGAGGAAAGAATGGAAAGGGAAATGAGAGCGATAAAGGAGAGTCATGAGAAAAAAGTCAACAGTTTGAAAAGCCAAATGGAAAAGGAGATTAAAAAACTGTCTGATGAAAATAACTGCCTAAGAATTAGGATTGAACAAATGGAAGCTAGTGACTTTATGAGAAACCAAGACACAGCAAAGCAAATTCAATTGAATGAAAAAATAGAGGGCAATGTGAAATATCTCCTTGGTAAAACAGCTGACAGAAAATAAATCTAGGAGAGATAATTTAAAAATTATTGGACTACCTGAAAACCATGACCAAAACAAAAGCTTAGACACCATCCTCCAAGAGATTGTGAGGGAAAATTGCCCTGATATTCTAGAAGCAGAAACTAAAATAGAACTTGAAAGAATCCATCTCCTGAAAGAGATACCAAAAGGAAAACCTCCAGGAATATTATAGCCAAATTCCAGAACTCCCAGGTCAAGGAGAAAATACTGCAAGCAGCTAGAAAAAAGGAATTCAAATACTGTGGAGCTCCAATAAGGATAAAGCAAGATCTAGCAGCTTGTACATTAAAGGACCGAAGGGCATGGAATATGATATTCCAGAGGGCAAAGGAACTGGGACTTCAGCCAAAAATCACGTACCCAGCAAAACTGGGTATAATTTTTCAGAGGCAAGAATGGGATTTCAATGAGAAAGAGGTCTTTCAAGCATTTGTGATGAAAAGACCTGAACTGAATAGAAAATTTGACTTTCAAATACAAGATCCTGGAGAAGCATAAAAAGGTAAACAGGAAAAAGACTTCATGAGGGATATTAAAAGATCAAACGGTTTACATTCCTACATGGGAAGATAATACTTTGAAATCATAAGAACTATCTCAATAAGAAATTTAGGGGCTTCTGGGTGGTGCAGTGGATAGAGCGCCGGCCCTGGACTCAGGAGAACCTGAGTTCAGGTGTGACCTCAGACACTTGACAATTAATAGCTGTGTGACCCTGGGCAAGTCGCTTGGCCCCGGTTGCCTCACCAAAAAACAAAACAAAACGAAACAAAAATTCTTCACAAGAAATTCACAGAGACAGGGCTGAACTGAATATAAAGGGATGATATCTGTAAAGCATTTATGTTTTGTTCTTTGTAGGGCAGAAGGGGAGGGGTGTCTTATGTCTGGGGCTGGATTTGAGCTTGGGGGGGGGGCTCCTGGGTCCAGGGCTGGTGCTTTGTCCACTGTGCCACCTAGTTAATCCATGATGACATCATTAAAATAGGGTTGAGGTGTAGGAGGAATAAACTGGGGGAGGGAGAAGGGGAGAGATGGTCTGGGGAGAGGTAGTTCACATGAAGGAAACAAGAAAAAAGCTTATGGAGGAGAGTAGAAGAGGGGGAAGGAACAGACCTCAGCTTTAAAAAAATAAGCTGCAATATGAGTAAGAAACAGAAGAGGGCTCTTACCATTGAGAGCTTCTATGTGGACAGGGAAGAGCAAAACAGAAACTCAGATGAGGACAATACTCTCAAATTGCCTACATGTGAATCCTCTAGAGGGAAAATGAATTGGTCTCAAGACCAAAAAGCTTTCTTGGAAGAGCTCAAAAAGGATTTAAAAAATCAATTGAGGGGCAGCTAGGTGGTGCAGTGGATAGAGCACTGGCCCTGGAGTCAGGAGGACCTGAGTTCAAATCCAGCCTCAGACACTTAACACTTACTAGCTGTGTGATCCTGGGCATGTCACTTAACCCCAATTGCCTCACTAAAAAAAAATCAATTGAGAGAGGTAGAAGAAAAAATGGGGAGAGAAATGAAAGAAACACAAGAAAATTATGAAAAAAAGAATCAGCAGCTTGGAAAAGAAAGCGCATTCCTTAAAAAATTCATTTGGCGAAATGGAAAAGGAGGTACAAAAGCTTAATGAAGAAAACAATGCCTTAAAAATTTGAATTGGAAGGATGAGAAGGACTACCTAAAAGCCATGATCAGAAAAATAATCTAGACACCATATTCCAGGAAATTATCAAGGAAAACTGCCCTGATATTATAGAATCAGAGGATAAAATTGTCATTGAACGAATCCACTGATCACCTCCTGAAAAAGACCCCAAAAGGAATACTCCAAGAGTATTGTAGCCAAATTCCAGAATTATCAGATGAAAGAGAAAATACTCCAACCGGCCAAAAAAGAAGCAATTTAAATACAGTCAGGATTGCACAGGACCTGGCAGCTTCAACATTAAAGGATCTCAAGGCTTGGAATATGATATTCTGAAAGGCAAAGGAGCTTGGATTGCAGCCAAGAATCTATTACCCAGCAAAGCTGAGCATTCTCTTTGAGTAGAAAAGATGGGCATTCAATGAAATAGGGAACTTTCGAGGTTTCCTGATGAAAAGACCAGAACTGAATAGAAAATTTGATCTTAACATACAAGACTCAAGAGAAGTTTAAAAAGGTAAACAGGGGGAAAAAAGTTATTCAATATGGTTAAACTGTTTACATCCCTACATGGGAAGATAAAACTTATAACTCTTGAGAATTGTATCTCTATTTGGACAGACAGAAGGAGTATACATAGAGGGTATAAATATAAATTGTTTTTGATGTTATGATATAAAGAAAATTAAGGGGCAAAAAAAGAGTTTATGGGAAGAAGAGGAAAGGGGAGGTGGAATGGGGTTATATTACATCATATGAAGAGGTGCAAAAAACCTATTACAATAGAGGGAAAGAAGGGAGGGGCGAGCATTGTTTCAACCTTACTCATCAGATTTGGTTCAAAGAGGGAATAACATATGTTCATTTGGATAAAGAAATATAGCTTATTCTTTAGGGAAGTAAAAGGGTAAGGGGAAAAGGGGGGTACTGATAGAAGTGATGGCAGAAGCAGGGGAGAAAAGGTAAACAAAAAGGAAAGGGACTGATAAAAGGGAGGGAAGATTGGGGGAGGCAGGGGTAAGAAGCAAAACGTTGGTGAGGAAGAATAGGGTGAAACAAGGGGTGGGGGGAAGTACAAAGGAGGGAAATATAATGGAGGGAAATAGACAGTAATAATAACTGTGAATGTGAATGGGATGAACTCTGCCATAAAATGGAAATGAATAGCAGAGTAGATTAAAAACCAGAATCCTACAATATGCTGTTTATAAGAAACACATCTGAAGCAGAGAGATACACACAGAGTAAACTGTTGGATCAGAATATATTATGCTTCATCTGAAGTCAAAAAAGCAGCGGTAGCAATTGTTATCTCAGACAAAACAAAGGCAAAAATAGATCTAATTTAAAAGAGATAAGGAAAGAAAAAACATCTTGCTAAAAGGTACTATAGATAATGAAGTAATATCAATACTAAACATGTATGCACCAAGTAGTATAGCATCCAAATTCTTAGAGGAGAAGTTAAATGAGTTACAAAAAGAAATAGACAGCAAAACTGTACTAGTGGGGGATCTGAATCTTCCCCCTTAGAATTAGATAAATCTAGCCACAAAATAAATAAGAAAGAAGTTAAAGAGGTGAATAGATTACCAGAAAAGTTAGATATGATAGATGTCCGGAGAAAATTGAATAGGGATAGAAAGAAATACTCCTTTCTCTCAGCGGTACATGGCAATCAGAGAAGAAAAAGGAATTAAAGGAATTAGAATAGGCAAAGAGGAAACAAAATTATCACTCTTTGCAGATGATATGATGGTATACTTAGAGAATCCTAGAGAATCGACTAAAAAATTACTTGAAACAATTAACTTTAGCAAAGTTGCAGGATATTAAAAAATCCACAAAAATCATCAGTATTTCTGTACATGACCAACAAAGTCCAGCAGCAAGAAATAGAGAAATTCCAATTTAAGTAGCAGTAGACAATATAAAATACTTGGGAGTCTACTTGCCAAGACAAACCCAGGAACTCTATGAACACAATTACAAAACACTTTTCACACAAATCAAATCAGATCTAAGTAATTGGAAAAATATCAACTGCTCATGGATAGGCCGAGCTAATATAATAAAAATGACAATTCTACCTAAATTAATTTACTTATTCAGTGCCATACCAATCAGACTACCTAAAAATTATTTTACAGAGCTAGAAAAAATAATAACAAAATTCATCTGGAAAAACAAAAGGTCAAGAATATCAAGGGAACTAATGAAAAAAAAATGCACAGGAAGGTGGGCTAGCTGTACCAAATCTGAAGCTTTACTGTAAAGTGGCAGTCATCAAAACTATTTGGTACTGGCTAAGAAATAGAGTGGAGGATCAATGGAATAGGTTAGGCACAGGAGACATAGTAGTAAATGACTTTTGTAATGTACTGTTTGATAAACCCAAAGACTCCAACTTCTGGGATAGGAATTCAGTATTTGACAAACTGCTGGGAAAACTTGAAGATAGTATGGCAGAAACTAGGCATAGACCAACATCTTACACTGTACACTAAATTAAGATCAAAATGGGTACATGATTTAAACATAAAAGGTGTTCCCATAGGTAAATTAGGAGAGAAAGGAATAGTTTACCTCTCAGATCTTTGGAAAGGAGAATAGTTTATGACCAAACAAGAGATAGAGAATATTATGAAATGCAAAATGATGATTTTGATTACATTAAATTAAAAAGGTTTTGTACAAACGGAAGCAATACATCCAAAATTAGAAGGGAGGCAGAAAGCTGGGAAACAATTTTTATAGCCAGGACTTCTGATAAAGGCCTCATTTCTAAAATATATAGGGAACTAAATCAGTATTATAAGAATCCAAGTCATTCCCCAATTGAGAAATGGTCAAAGGATATGAACAGGCAGTTTTCTGATGAAGAAATCAAAGCTATCGGGGCAGCTAGGTGGCGCAGCGGATAAAGCATCGGCCCTGGATTCAGGAGTACCTGAGTTCAAATCCAGCCTCAGACACTTGACACTTACTAGCTGTGTGACCTTGGGCAAGTCACTAAACCCCCACTGCCCCGCAAAAAAAAAAAAAAAAAAAAAGAAGAAATCAAAGCTATCTATTACCATATGAAAAAATGCTCTAAATCACTAATGATTAGAGAAACGCTAATTAAAACAACTCTGAGGTACCACCTTACACCTATCAGATTGGCTAATATGACAAAAAAGGAAAATAATAAATATTGGAAAAGCTGTGGAAAAATGGGAATACTTATGCATTGTCGAAGGAGCTGTGAAGTGATCCAACCATTCTGGAAAGCAATTTGGAATTATGCCCGAAGGGCTATAAAGCTGTGCATACCCTTTGACCCAACAATACCACTATTAGGTCTTTTTCCTAAAGAGATCATAAAAAAAGGGAAAAGGACCCACATGTACAAAAATATTTGTAGTTGCTCTTTTTGTGGTCACAAGGAATTTGAAATTGAGGGGTTGCTCATTAATTGGGGAATGGCTGAACAAGTTGTGGTATATGAATACAGTCTGAATTACAGTAGATTTGGCAGCTTTCACATTAAAGAACTGCATGGGCAAACGAGTTAGGTTTACAAGCAAGAATCACCCAGCAAAATTAAATACAATCTTTCAGGGGGAGGGGGGCAGAAATGAACATCTAATAAAATAGAGGACTTTCAGACATTTCTGATTAAAAGGCCAGAGTTGAATAAAAAATTTGACTCCCAAATACAAGACTCAAGGGAAACATAAAAAGGTAAAAAAAGAAACAAGAAATAAAAACTCTAAGAAATTCAATAAGGTTAAAATGTTTATATTTCTATATGACAAAATAATAATTGTAAGGCTTAACAACTTTATTTTAAGAGCAATCAGAAGGAGTGTACGTAGACAGGATGTGATTATAAGGTGACATTGAAGGGACAATAATACTTGTAAGTCCTAACTCTATTATAAGAATAATTAGGAGGAGTATATGTAGACAGAGGGTATGGTTATAAGGTAACATTGATGGGGTGATGCCCCCCAAAACAAAATAAAGGGGTAAGAAAGAAGCATGTAAGAAGAAGGAGGGGGAAAATTGAATGGGGTGAATTGTCCCACCAAACTAAAAAGAGGCATGAAAGAACTATTATAATGGAGGGGCAGGCAAAGATTAAGCCTTACTCTCATCAGAGTTGGCTCAAAGAGGGAATAAAATACACACTCAGTTGGCTTATAGAAATCTATCTTACCCTATAAGGAAATAAAACAAGGCTCAGGGATAATAGAAGGAGGAGGGCAGACTGATACAAGGGAGGAGATAATGGGGAAGGCAGTGATCATAAGTAAAACACTTGTTTGGAGGGAAAGGGTAAGGGGTATGAGTTGGGAGGAGGGTGGGGCTAAACAAATGAAAATAGTGTGGAGGGAAATAAAGTTATCATAACCATAAATGTGAATTGGATGAACTCACCCATTAAATGAAAGTAGAGAGGAGAATGGATAAAAATCAAAATCCTATAATATGTTGTTTACAAGAAACACATTTGGAGCAGAGAGATACAGGGTAAACATAAGGCTCTGGAATAGAATCTGTTATGCTTCAGCTAAAGCAAAAAAGGCAGGGATAGCAATCATGATTTCAGACAATGCAAAAGCAAAAATAGATCTAGGTAAAAGAGATAAAGAAGGAAACTATATCTTGCTGAAAGGTACCATAGACAATGAAGTCATATTATACTTAACATATATGCACCAAATGGCATAGCATCTAAATGTTTGAAGAAGTCGAATTAAGTTACAGGAAGAAATAAATAATAAAACTGTCCTAGTGGGGGACCTTAATCTTGCCCTCTCAGAACTAGATAAATCTAACCAAAAAATAAATAAGAAAGAAGTTAAGGAAATGAATAAAATTCTTGAAAAGTTAGATATGATAGAATGGGAATAGGAAGGAATATACCTTCTCCTCAGCAGTACATGGGACCTACACAAAAATTGACCACTAATTAGGGCATAAAAACTTTACAACCAGATGCAGAAAAGCAGAAATAGTAAATGCATCCTTTTCAGATCATAGTGCAATGCAAATTACATTCAATAATGGATAATTGGAAAAGGGATTAAAAATCAATTGGAAATGAAATAATCTGATCCTAAAAAAAAACAAGTGGGTCAACAAATAAATCGTAGAAACAGTCGATGATTTCATTAAAGAAAATGGCAATGATGAGATAACATATCAAAATTTATGAGATGCAGCCAAAGCAATACCTGGGGGAAAATGTATATCCTTACCTGCTTTCATCAATAAAATAGAGAAAAAGCAGATTAATGAATTGGGTGTGCAACTAAAAAACCTAGAAAATGAATAAATTAAAAATCTCCAATTAAACACCAAATTGGAAATCCTAAAAATCTAAGGAGAGATTAGTAAAATTGAAAGTAAGAAAACCATTGAATTAATAAATAAAACTAGAAGCTGGTTTTATGGGAAAAAAATAAAATAGACAAATCATTCGTTAATTTGATCAAAAAAAGGAAAGAAGAAAACCAAATTACTAGTATCAAAAATGAAAAGGGCTTACTTGCCAACAATGAAAAGGAAATTAAGACAATTATTGGGAACTGTTTTGCGTAACATATGCCAATAAATTGGACAATCTAAATGAAATGGATGAATTTCTACAAAAATATAAATTACCCAGATTAACAGAAGAAATAAAATGCTTAACCAATTTTAGAAAAAGAAATTGAAGAAACCATCAATGAACTTCCTGAGAAAAAATCCCCAGGACCAGATTGATTCGCAAGTTAATTCTACCAAACATTTAGAGAACAATTAATCCCAATACTGTATAAATTATTTGAGAAAATAAGTGAAGGAGGCATACCAAATTCCTTTTATGAGACAAATATGGTGCTGGTACCCAAACCAGGAAGAGCCAAAATAAGGAAAGAAAATTATGGACCAATATCCCTAATGAATATTGATGCAAAAATTTTAAATAAAATACTAGCAAAAAGATTATAGCAGTACATTACAAGGATCATACATTGTGACCAGGTAGGATTTATACCAGGAATGCAGGATTGGTTCAATATTGGAGAAACTATCAGCATAATTGACCATATCAATAACAAAACCAATAGAAATCTTATGATTATCTCCATAAATGCAGAAAAGGCCTTTGACAAAATATAGTACCCATTCCCATTAAAAATCACTAGAGAGGGGCAGCTACATGGCTCAGTGGATAAAGCACCGGCCCTGGATTCAGGAGGACCTGAGTTCAAATTCGGCCTCAGATACTTGACACTTACTAGCTGTGTGACCCTGGGCAAATCACTTAACCCTCATTGCCCTGCAAAAAAACAAAAACAAAAAACACTAGAGAACATAGGAATAAATGGAGCTTACCTTAAAATTATAAGTAATATTTATCTAAAAGAATCTGCGAGTATTATTTGTAATGGGGATAAGCTAAAAGCCTTCACAATACAATTATTATCACCTCTTTAATATTGTACTAGAAATGCAATAAGAGAAGAAAAAGAAATTAAAAGAATTAGAATAGGTAATAGGGGAACAAAGCTGTCATTCTTTGCAGATGATATGATTATATATTTAGAAAATGCTAGAGAATCAAATAAAAAACTACTTGAAATTATTAACAACTTTAGCAAAGTAGTAGGATTCAACTTTAGGCAAACAGT
The DNA here is from genome assembly GCF_019393635.1 of Dromiciops gliroides. Lineage (NCBI taxonomy): Eukaryota > Metazoa > Chordata > Mammalia > Microbiotheria > Microbiotheriidae > Dromiciops > Dromiciops gliroides. Next base: position 158,131,812 of record NC_057863.1, read on the forward strand.
AAACTGACAAGACGAACCAAATTTGCCATCTATAGAGCATGCATCCTGAGTACCTTACTGTATGGCAGCGAAGCATGGACTACATACACTAGACAAGAGAAGCAGATTAACAGCTTCCACATGCGCTGCCTTTGGTGCATCCTTGGCATATCTTGGTCAGATAGGATCACCAACACAGAAGTGCTCCAACTTCCAAGCATCTACACGCTACTGAAACAAAGACGGCTGTGCTGGCTCAGTCATGTGCACCACATGCAAGATGGGTGCATTCCTAAAGACCTACTCTATGGCAAGTTAGCCCCAGGCCAAAGACCTGCTGGCCGCCCCCAGCTTCACTACAGAGTTGTATGCAAGCGAGACTTGAAGGCTCTGGGAATAGACACCAGCAGCTGGGAGGAGATGGCCAAGGACTGCACTCAATGGAGTTCAGTACTCAGGAGCAACTTGCTTGCAGCTGAGATGGGCCTCCAAGCTCTGGAGGAAGAAAAACAAATGAGATGCAGGAACCGACGGGCAACAGAGAGCACAGTTTTCCAATGTCCTCGTTGCAGCAGGAGCTGCGGCTCCCATATCGGACTGCATAACCACACTGTGGCCTGTGGCTCTTCAAAGTGCTGATTTATGGTTGTCCTCGACTGGTGGAAGCCTACTACTACTACTACTACTACTAGGATACAAAATAAACCCACATAAATCATCAGCATTTCTATGCAACAACAGATGGAGACATTCCATTTAAAATAACTCTGGACAATATAAAATACTTGGGGGGGACCACCTGCTAAGACAAACTCAGGAACTATATGACCAGAACTAAAAAACACTTTTCACACAAATAAAATCAGATCTAAACAATTGGGAAAATATTAATTGCTTATGGGTAGACTGAACCAACATAATACAAATGACAATCCTATTTAAGTTCATTTATTTATTTAGCGCTGTAGTGATCAGACTATCAAAAATATTTTATAGATCTAGGAAAAAAATAACAAAATCCATCTGGAAAAACAAAAACTCAAGGATATCATGGGAATCAATGAAAAAAAAACAATGAAAGAAGGTAGTCTAGCAGTACCAGATCTCAAAGTGTATTATTAAATGGTAATTATCGTGGGACAACTAGATGGAGCAGTGGATAGAGCACCAGCCCTGGAGTCAGGAGTACCTGAGTTTAAATCTGGCCTCAGACACTTAACATTTACTAGCTTTGTGACCCTGGGCAAGTCACTTAACCCCAATTGCCTCAATTAAAAAAAAAAAAAAGGTAATTATCAAAACAATCTGATACTGGCTAAGAAATAGAGAGGTGCATCAGTGGAGTAGAATGGGTAGAAATTACACTATAGTAAATGACTATAGTAATCTAGTATATGATAAACCCAAATAATCCAAGCTTTTGGAACAAAAACTCATTATTTGACAAAAACTGCTGGGAAAACTGGAAAACAGTATGGCAGAAAGTAGGTATAGACCAATATCTCACACCATATACTAAAATAAGGCCAAAATGGGCACATGATTTATACATAAAGGGTGATACCATAAGCAAATTAAGAGAGCATGGAAGAGTTTATCTGTCAGATTTATGGACAGAAGAAGAATTTAGCACCAAAGAAGATATAGAGAGCAAACCAAAATATAAAATAGACAGTTTTGATTACATAAAATTAAAACGTTTTTACACAAACAAAACTAATGTAACCAAGATTACAAGAGAAGCAGAAAACTGGGAAATAATTTTTGAAATAAGTATCTGATATAGGCCTCATTTCTCAAACATATAGGGAACTGAGTCAAATTTATAAAAATACAAGTCATTCCCCAATTAATAAATGGTCAAAGGATATGAATAGGAACTTTTCAGGCAAAGAAATTAAAGCTATCTATAATCATGAAAAAATGCTCTAGATCACTACAGTGATCAGAGAAATGCAAATTAAAACAACTCTGAGGTACCACCTCACACCTATCAGAGTGGAAAATATAACAAAAAAGGAAAATGTTGGATGTTGGAGGGGATGTGGGAAAACTGGGACGCTAATCCAGTGTTGGTGGAGTTGTGAAATGATCCAACCGTTCTGGAGAGTAATTTTGAATTATGCCCAAAGGGCTATTGAACTGTGCATACCCTTTGATCCAGCAATACCACTGCTAGGTTTTTATTCCAAAGACATCTCCCAAAAGAGAAAAAGACCTATTTGTACAAAAATACTTATAGCAGCTCTTTTTGTGTTGGCTAAGAATTGGAAATCAAAGGAATATCCATCAACTAGGGAATGACTGAACAAACTGTGGTATATGATGGTGATGGAATATTATTGTGCTCTAAGAAATGACAAGCAGGATGACTTCAGAAAGGTCTGGAAAGACTTGTATGAACTGATGTCTAGTGAAGTGAGCAGAACCAAGAGAACATTGTGCACAGAGACAGCAATATTGATGAAGAACTGTGAATGACTTAGCTATTCTCAGCAATCCCAAAAGGCTAATGATGAAGTATACTATCTACCTCCAAGGAAAGAACTGATATTCATGAAACACAGACTGGAGTATGCTATTTTTTAACTTTCATTTTTTCTTTTATTCAGGTTTTCTTACACAAAATGACTAATATGGTAATGTTTTACATAATTGCACATGTATAGCTTATATCTGATTGCTTACTGCCTCAGAGAGTGAGGAGGGGAGGGAGGGAAGGAGGGATAGAATTTAGAACTCAAAACTTTAAATAAAAATATTTATTATTAAAAAAAATAAACCAATACAGTGACCACTAAACAAACAAACAAACAAAAAGAGGTTGGGAGGGGAGTGAAAAGCAGTTTCAGGAAGCTTGGGATCATAGAAATAATATACTTGTTAAGTCCAGTAGTAGAATGACTTGTAGTCAGGAGATCTGAATGTGAATCCTAGCTCCACTACTAGTTGTGGGACTTTGGGTGAATCACAGCTTCTTTGAGCTTTAATTTCTGTATCAATGATGAGTGACTGTTCTATACAAAATAGTGATAGTGACACTTGTCCTACCTTGATCCACAGTATTGTGTTGAATCTCAATTTAGAGACTGTATCTGAAGGGACAAAAGCAAATGAGATTAACAAATAATAATAATTTCAGTAGAGTAATATTTTATTACTCAGGTAATTCCTTATTATTATTAATATTTGTCCGTAGCTGTAAACTCCCATAGTGGAACTTACCTTCACAATTTTGACTGTGAGAGGTTAAGTAACTTAACCATAATTAAGCAGCTAGTGAGTGTTAGAGGCATACCTTGAACTCGCATTTTCTTGACTCCAATGATTGGTTGAAATTCTCCTCCTTAGTTCAACTTCTACTTCTCCCACTGCCTCCTGACTCCACTGTACTCTGTCCCTTTCAGCACACCATCCCTTCGTTCTGGTCCCTTTTCCCCATTAACATAGCTACTGCCCTAATTCTTCTTCTTCATCATCTTCTTCTTCATCATCACCATCATCATCATCTTATTTGTGGGGAAATGAGGTGACTTGCCTAGGATCACATAGCTAGTGTCAATTGTCTGAGGCTGGATTTGAACTCAGGTCCTCCTGAATCCAGGGCCAGTGCTTTATCCACTGTGCCATCTCCTAATTCATTTAAAAAAAAAACACACAACCTTCCTTCCCTCCCTCCCTCCTCACCTACGCTAGAGAAGAGCACCATTTGATGTAGATTTATAAATATATGTAAAACCATATTATGTATACTTCTGTTTATCATATTTTTCTCTAGAAGTAGATAGGATCTTCCTTCACAAGTCCTTTATAGTTGATATGAGTAAATAGTACTCAGAATAACTTGGTTGTTCACAATTATTCTTCAAATAGTATTGCTGTTACTGTATACAATGTTTTCTTGGTTCTGCTCACATTGCTTTTCATTATTTCATGCAAGTCTTTATTTTTTCTAAAATAAACTGGTTCTTCAGTTCTTATAGCACAATAGTATTCCATCACAATCATAAACCACAGCTTATTCATCCATTACCCAATTCCAATTTCCAATTCCTTGCCACCACAAAGAGAGTTGCTATAAATATTTTAGAATGTATGGGTTCTTTTCCTTTTTCCCTAGTCACCTTGGGAAATGGACCTAATAATAGTATTTCTGGGTCAAAGGGTATAGGCAGTTTTATAACTCTTTGGGCATAATTCCAGATTGCTCTCCAAAATGGTCTCTAAAATCAATTCACAGTTCCACCAACAGTGTGTTGATGTCCCAATTTTTCTATATCCCTTCCAGCTTCTGTCATTTTCCCTAACATTTTAGCCAATTGATAGGTGTGAGATGATATCTCAAAATTTTTTAAATGTGCATTTCTCTAATCAATAATGATTTATAACATTTTCACATATATGTATATATGAACACATACATATAAATATAATTTCTCCATTTTAAAAAATTGCCTGTTCATATCAATTGGGGAATGACTCATAATCATACAAATTTGACAGAGGTCTTTATTTGAGATATGAGAAACTTCTTTATCCGAGAAACTGTCTATAAAACTTTCCCCCAAATTTTCTGCTTTTTTAAAATCTTGGCTACATTGGTTTTATTTATACAGAACTTTTCCATTTAATGTTATCAGAATTAGACATTTTACATTTCACAATGTTCTCTATTTTTGTTTATTCACAAATTCTTCTCCAATCCATTAGTCTGATAGCTAATGTGTTCCGTGTTCTAATTTTCTTATATCTCCCTTTATATTTAGGTCATGTAGCCATTTTGACCATATTTTGGTAAATGGTGTAAGACAGTGATCTGTACTCAATTTCTGCTTTTTAGTTTCCCCAACAATTTTTACCAAATAGTGTATTCTTATTCCAAAACCTTAAATCTTAACATCTGTCAGACACAAAGTTACTATAATAATTTACTACTGTGTTAGTACCCTAATTCAATCACCTTACCCCTTGATGACTTTTTGCATTTTTAAAAAAGTTATTGTTTCTCAGTTAAAAAGCATTTAACAAAATCTTTATAAGTATACATAGTTAAGCAAAACAGATTTTACCCCATGACTATTTAAAAATAAAATTTTATTCATATATTTTATTTTTAAATCACTAGAATTTCATCTAATATCTCTTACCCCCAAAGAACCGTCCCATATAACAAAAACAAACAAAAACATTTTAAGAAAAAAAAATGAAGGAGGAAAAAAAAATCGACTAATACATTAAAAAAGGCTGAAAACATATGCAGTGAACTACATCTTTCCAGAAATGGGAGTGAGGGGTATTTTCCCATATCTCTTCCTTTAATTTAAGCCATGCTTCTTCCTAATTTTGCAACATTTACGTCTTCTTTTTTTTTTTTTAAAGGGGCAATGAGGGTTAAGTGACTTTCCCAGGGTCACACAGCTAGTAAGTGTCAAGTGTCTGAGACCGGATTTGAACTCAGGTATTACTGAATCCAGAGCTGATGCTTTATCCACTGTGCCATCTACCTTCCACTCACAACATTTACTTCTGATTGTTTTGTAGTGAGTCCATTTTCATTGTTTTGGCCATCGGGTATATTGTTTTCTTGGCTCTTCTTACTTCACTCTGTATCAGATCCTGTCTTTCCATTATTCTGTTTTCCTAATACTCATCATTTTTTAAAAATTTATTTTTATTTTTTTAGTGAGGCAATTGGGGTTAAGTGACTTGCCCAGGGTCACACAGCTAGTAAGTGTTAAGTGTCTGAGGCCGGATTTGAACTCAGGTCCTCCTGACTCCAGGGCCGGTGCTCTATTCACTGCGCCATCTAGCTGCCCCATACTCATCATTTTTTACAGAAAGGTATTCCATTACATTAACTATCTTGGTCTGTTTAGCCATTCTCTAATTGGTATGCCTCTACTTTCCTACCACAAAAGAGTGTTGTTTTCAGTATTTAGGGAGCTATGGTGACTTTCTTCTTCTTCTCCTTCTTCTCCTTCTTCTCCTTCTTCTCCTTCTTCTCCTTCTTCTCCTTCTTCTCCTTCTTCTCCTTCTTCTCCTTCTTCTCCTTCTCCTCCTTCTCCTTCTCCATCTCCTTCTCCTTCTCCTTCTCCTTCTCCTTTTCCTTCCTTCCTTCCTTCCTTCCTTCCTTCCTTCCTTCCTTCCTTCCTTCCTTCCTTCCTTCCTTCCTTTCTTTCTTTTCTTCTTCTGGCAATGGAGGTTAAGTGACTTGACCAGGGTCACACAGCTAGTCAGTGTCAAGTGTCTGAGGTCAGATTTGAACTCAGGTTCTCCTGAATCCAGGGCCAGTGCTTTATCTACTGTGTCACCTAGCTGCCCCCCTTCTTATCAGTGACCTCCTTGGGTTATCAGCTTAGTGATTAAATCTCCATATCAAAGGATGTTTTAGTCATTTTAATTTGCATAATTCCAAATTGCTTTCCAGAATGGTTATACCAATCCATCATGCACCATTGTCCCTGTCTTCCCATAGCCCGTTGGCTTCTATCTTTTGTCATCGTTGCACATTTACCATCACCCCTAATTGTTCCTAATTGTTCTCCATGCCTCAAATCTCTCCCCTCACCAGCTACTCAATTGATATTTCTAAATAGTCTGACCGATACTTATCCATACTAAAAAAAAGCCTCCAGGATCAAATATAAACTCCTCCTTTTGGCTTTCAGTACCCTTACCTGTCTTACTCTAACCCATCTTTACAGGTTTATTACCCTTTGTTCTCTTTCACACTTTAGATTAAGTGGCTTACTTTTGGTCACTGTACACAATAGCCTTATTGTTTCTTTGCCTTTTCAGAAGCTGTCTCCACGTTGGGAACACACTCCCTCCTTACTTCTGCCTGTTAGATTACCTAGCTCCCCCTCCAAGATCAACTGAAATACCACCTCCTACATGAAGATTATATTGATATTTAACTCCCAGATGCTTTGTCTCTTCACCAAACCCATAGAAATGACTTATACTTTTATATATATATATATATATATATATTTGAAAATTAAATATAGTTTTTATCTGCCTGTCTCCTACAAAAAAAAATAAACAAAATGGAGAAATTATTTTTATAATATCTCCTACAAAAAAACCCAAAACAACAGATCAGAGAACATGTCTCCTATAGGACAAAACCAGATCAGAGACAGACAGGAAAAACATAATACCAATTAATTTTGTGCCAAGAAGAAAGAAATAAGATCATGTGGAGACCCCCTCCTAAGAAGGGAGCTCTGAGACTTCTTTCTGAGGGTTTATAAAGTTTTTTGTCCACTGGTTACAGAGTGTTATCAGTTTCAATAATATGATACAAAATCAACCCAGAAGCAAAGGCAGTTTAACAATTTCTGTTATAACAAGTATGGAGGAAATATAGAAGCATCATGATAAGATTACAGGATTCCAAAAAAGAGTTGGGCAAGGATGAGGACACCTAGATTTCCTTATAAGATAGAGACTTACTATCCTGAGGAAAGAAGTCACCAGGCAGGGACTTTTATCTGCTAGCTATTTGGACTCAGTTTGGAGTTCAATTGAAGGACATTTTGCTCCTATTAACCCAGGGTTTCATAAAAAATAATTTTGAATAATAAGGTACCTCCATCAAATCCAGGCGATCCATACTGTAAGAATATTTTGGCTGATTTGCCTAAATTGGGGGGACTAATCTATGGAGGACTAATCTGGGGACTTTTGACTCACTGGCTATCTGACTGCTATTAACTTAGTATGGGCCTTTTAAAAATTCCACCACACTGCTCCACTCCCAAAATTGATAAGCAAAGGATTAAGAAGCCTCTTAACTAAATAATCAAAGCAGAGTTTATTTATGAGATACAATTTAAAATTAAGAATACAGGGAAATAGGGGGCGGCTAGGTGGCGCAGTGGATAAAGCACCGGCCCTGGATTCAGGAGTACCTGAGTTCAAATCCGCCCTCAGACACTTGACACTTACTAGCTGTGTGACCCTGGGCAAGTCACTTAACCCCCATTGCCCTGCAAAAAGACAAAAAAAAAAAAAAAAAGAATACAGGGAAATAAAATACACAACCTGACTGCGTTCCCATTCCGGTGCTTCCACCTGCTACCCCTAGAACTTTTTTAATACAATAAGGGCCTTAGTCGCCTCTTGCCTTAGGGTACTTTCACTTGCTCAGCTACTTTCACTAATGCTGCCTGTACCCTGTGCTGACCGCTTCTGTACTCTCCGCTGCCTTCTGTTCAGTCTGTCTGTCTGTCAGCTCCATCAGTCTGCCCTCTGCCGCTTTTGCTGCCCCTCTAATCTTGTCCGAATCTCTTAATCTTGTCTGCTGGCCTTTCCTCCTTGCTCCTAGTCCTTTAGCCTTCTCCTGCGTCCTTCTAGCCCCGCCCCCCCTCTCGTCTGCTGCCCTCCTCCTGTCTAACTCCCAGGTCTATATATATTTTCCTTTTCTACACTTAAATCTCGGGTCTTTTTGCACCCACACACCAAGCTAATCCGCCAGCCAGGGCTGCGGCTGGGGCTGGGGGGACGCTTGAGCATCACGTGCCTCAGCACAGGCTATGCCAGAGCCCCGGCCTGGACAAGCCCAGGATCTCTCGGATAGCTCCGCTCAGGGTGGAGGGAGCTAGTGCTCCCTTCCCTCAGCTGTCTGACCTGGTGCCTTGTACAGCCCAGGGGGCTTTTTGGCTCAGCTGAAGCAGAGGGGGAGGGACACCAGCACCTCCCACACAGAAGAGACCCTGAGGGCCTAAGGCTTTCTAATCTCAGCCCAAAGGTAGGGTCCCCAAATCAAAATAAATTTCTACAATACATTCATATTAACAGTACACACTGGTTTCCCCCAATACATTATGAGTTCTTTGGATATATAAACTGTTAAAGAGATTTTTGTTTTTGTAGTCTTAGTACTTTGAACATAGCATAGCATGTGTTGATTAAATGCTTGGTTAATTGAAATACTCCTTATTTGTTATCATCGCCTAGCTTTTTCCTCCAACTGCCTCTTTTCTACCAAATCTACCATACATTCTTACTTCAGTACAACCTCTGGCCTCTCAAAGTCTCTCCTATTCTCCAAGGTGATCACTCCTTGTCCTTCCTCATTTACTCCCTTTAACAATCTTGATTCTGTAGTTAAGAGGTTCAATAAGGCATTGTCTTTCACTCTTAAATTACTTGCCCCATAGCCTTCTGCTGTTCATTCACTGCCCATTTCTGCTGTTAGTGTACCTTGACCATCTGTATTTTTTCCTATTTTTAAGTCACTGAAGGACTCAGGGAACTTTAAGGAAGTTTCAAAAGCATATGCATGACATCTACTACATATTCATGTTATTTAACTTCTATGGGGTCCTCAAAACTGTAGGACAATTTCTTTAATTCATTTCTGATTTAATTCGTATCACATTTCTAAGAGAAGTTGGTTTAAAACTTCTCAAGACCAATTTTACTCCAACCTACCCTCTGTCAATAAATAACCTGCCTTCCTGAATCTTTTCCTCATGAGTACCCTCATTTTCCTCTTTCACACCTCAAATAATATCTGAATGCCACTTTATCCACTTCTTGCTGTTTGGCTTCCAACCCAGATGAGGATGACACTTTTTGCCAAGACTGGCTTCTACACCTGTGTCCTTGAGCCTGTCCCCTCCTATCTCCTTCAAGTACTTATAGATGAGTTAATTATTTACATGCATGGTTATACTTTCTTATGGCACTTAAATATGACCCAGTTATTAAAAATATAAAAATGGTATTTTTTGCTCCCTAAAAAAGAACCTGAGCAATCTTTTTGTTTTATTTTGTTTGTTTTGAGGATTAAAGACTTTATCTGCAATAATATTATCAACCACTAGATGACTGTATTGGCAAAAATTTACAAACAACATTAAAGTGTTCTGAAAAGCAAATGCTCAAATCAGGCTTTCCCTCTAGTCACTAAAGAGATGAGATTTTTTTTATAATAAAACCTGATATGTGCCAAACCAGAAGCCTTGAACAGATTAGGTATTATTTTATAATTTACTATTAGAATGTTGAAGCATTTTATGACACTGTTTATGTAATTTTTTTTTTTTGTGGTGGTGGTGGTGGGGGCAATGAGGATTAAGTGACTTACCCAGGGTCACACAGCTAGTAAATGTCAAGTGTCTGAGGCCAGATTTGAGCTCAGGTCCTCCTGAATCCAGGGCTGGTGCTTTATCTACTGCGCCACCTAGCTGCCCCCTATGTAATGTTTTGAAGGCACCTTTAATTAAACTTTTGTGAAAACTTAGAGCTTATAACCTTAAGTCATCTTAAGTTCTGATGATCTTAGCTTTTGCTAGGGTATATCTTGCTACGATTTTATAGACTTCAAGTCTTGAAAATATGCCTAGGATGGCTTTAATTCTGAGTTCAAGAAAAATTATATTCTGTATACTATCACTTTTACCACCACCAAACTATTATTTCTTGTGGGATCCAAAATGAATTAGAAAGAAATTAAGAAAGATTTGTTGTCTTGGTATAAATTGCAGTGTTATAATACAGAAGTGTCAAACTCCTGACCCAAAAAACTCTAGATCTAACCAAATTAAAATGTAATTCAGAAATGCTCAACAAAATAAATAAAAATACAACATAGATAATGTTAATTTGTGCGTTTTCTAAGTTAATAAGCACCAGCAGTTTGACACCACTGTAGTAGTGGATGACCACTGGTAAATCACTTGAACTTTCTGAACCTCAGTTTCCTTAATAATGATAATTATAATCATTATTACAGTAGAGGAATTTTGGTATAGTGGATAGAGAACCTGCTTTGGAGTCAGGAAGGTTCAAGTCCAGCCTTAGACACATACTGGCTTTGTGATTTGGAACAAGTCACTTAACCTCTGAGTGACCCTGATAGCTCTCTAGGACTATAAGTTACAGAAGAGGTCCTGGTCTGTGTTGGTAGAGAGAGCTTACTTACTGGAAACTTCTTACACTGATGAAATCATAGGTCTGGACAAAAAGAAATTATAATGGTAATTATTCTTTTGTCATTATATTTTATCATCATCTCATAATATTTTGTCATTATAATTTATTATCTCATCATCTTACATTCTCTTTATACTTGATATAATTTAGTTAGTAACATTCCTATTTGTTTTTGTTTGTTTACATTTAGTGTTTTATGGACTATTATGGAGGTAGAAAAAATTGTTTTTATAATTAAATGTAAGTGTTATCATATGGGATCAACTTCAGACTCAGTGAAGGCACCTTTGAGATTATGCTACTTGCAAATGGGATAACAGAACTGATACTTTATTCTTCCTGTTTGTACGTGGTTTTAATTTCTTCCACTAAGTCTTTCTGTACAGGGTGTCCTAAAAATCTTAGACCAGTTTTAATCCTTAGTAGCTTAAAACTACACTGAGATTTTTAAGGTACCTTGTATTTTAAGAGCTTATCCGGCCAAATCATCTGGAGAGTAGGAGTATTCAGTGCAATGACATGTACTTAAAATGCATTAGGGGTCAATGCTAAATCTAGTTTATTGTGGTTAACAGTTTTGTTTGTGATAATTCTCTAACAGTACCATTTATTTGTGGAATTCTTCAGAATGTTAATTCTGACCACTGGATAGTGTCTAGGTATTTAATAGGTGCTAAGTCTTTGTATTTCTCATTGATATGTTGCACAATTTTAGCCTTTTCCTTGTAAAAATGTACACTAATCAGGCTCTTTTAGGTTAAACTTTCTGTAATTAATGGTGGCAATGACTTGATCCTGAATTGCCATTATAAATCCCTCTTGAAGAAGCAAATCTTTATGACTTGGCCATTTGTTTCGTAATATGTTAATAGGCAACATCACATAATGTTAATAATAATCAACAACAAAACCCATACTACAAATACAGAGAACTCAAAACAACAAAGTATCCTGGAACCAGACATTATTATGGACTAAACTGTTGGTCACAATTGCTGGGATATAACATCAATTCATTAAGAATTAAGAAAATTGGGACAGCTAGGTGGCGCAGTGGATAAAGCACTGACCCTAGATTCAGGAGTACCTGAGTTCAAATCCGGCCTCAGACACTTGATACTTACTAGCTGTGTGATCCTGGACAAGTCACTTAACCCCTATTGCCCTGAAAAAAAAAAAGAATTAAGAAAATTGCCAATTAAGAAAAATGTCATTTAATACATGTCAAAATCCATTTTAGTACAATACATTAATGTACTATTGCTATAATTATGAATTGAGCTAGCCATTCTAGAAAGGAATTTGGAACCATGCCCAAAGAGTTACTAAATTGTAAATACCCTTTGACCCAGTAATGCCATTAGGTGGCCTATACCCCAGAGAAGTCACAAAAAGAGGGAAAGTACCCATGTGTACAAAAATATTTATAGCAGCTCTTTTTCTGGTAGCAAAGAACTGGAAACCAAGGGGGTTCCCATCATTTGGGCAATGGCAGAAAAAAATAAGTTAAAAATATGTAATGGAATGTTATATTGCCATGAGAAATGTCAAAAGGGATGGGTTCAAAGAAACTTGGAAAGACTTTTATGAGCTGATGTAGAGTAAAGTGAGCCAGGAAAATAATTTATATAATAACAACATTGTAAAGATAATTTTGACAGACATAAGAACTCTGATCAATACAATGACCAATCATGATTTCAGAGGACCAGCAATAATTTATGCTAACCACCCCTTGAAAAAGAGGTAATATGATCAGGGTGTAGAATGAGATACATTTTGAGACGTTGCTAATGTGGGAATTTGTTTTGCTGAAAGATCTATTATGAGGATTTTGGTTTTCTTTCCCAAAGGGAGAGAGAAGTGGGAGGGAGGCAAAATAAATGCTTATTAATTTAAAAAAAAAGAACTAAACAAAATGCAACAATAACAACAACAAAAAACGCCTTACCAAGTACTCATAATCTCCAACCTTTGTAGAGTAAAAAGCTCTTAAAATGGGGGTGGCTAGGTGGCGCAGTAGCTAAATCACCAGCCCTGGATTCAGGAGTACCTGAGTTCAAATCCGGCCTCCAACACTTGACACTTACTAGCTGTGTGACCTTGGGCAAGTCACTTAACCCCCATTGCCCCACCAAAAAAAAAAAAAGCTCTTAAAATATAATAATGTAGAAGAAAGGATCAAAATCACATAGAACAGGATGACATGCATATCATCCCTTTTGTCCTATCTACTGATGGAACTATATACTAAGAATGCTTTCAGTGATCCAATAGATGATGTGCTCCCATTCTACTATTTTTATTCAATTACAGAAAATTGCAAAATTTTTTTTTTTTTAAAAACCTACCTGCAGGGAGGCAGCTAGATGGCTCAGTGGATAGAGTATGGGCCCTGGATTCAGGAGGACCTGAGTTCAAATCCAGCCTCAGACCCTTGATACTTACTAGCTGTGTGACCCTGGGCAAGTCACTTAACCCCAATTGCCTCAGCAACAAAACAAAACAAAACCCTACTTGCCCCATAGTCTGTAAAATATTAAATGTAGGGGGCAGCTAGGTGGCACAGTGGATAAAGCACCGGCCCTGGATTCAGGAGGACCTGAGTTCAAATCCAGCCTCAGACACTTGACACTAGCTGTGTGACCTTGGGGAAGTCACTTAACCCTTATTGCCCTGCCTCCCCAAATATTAAATATAATAATAATTATTTTTGGGGTGTCATATATATAGTTCTTTAAGGTTTGCAAAGAATTTTACAAATATTATCTCATTTTATATAAAAAACCTAAAAGAAAAATAACAACCTAGCGACTTGTTTCAGGATCATTTATGTCTGAACCCTATTACAAAAATGAAAAGACATTTATTGCCATTACCATGCTCCATAGTGAATATTGAGAGCAGTTTCTATCTGCTTTTATTATATTTCTCAATCATTATTTCATATGATATCCTTTACAGTTATTTGCTAGAGTATATGTGGGAAAACTGGGCTTCTCTAGAATCTTTCATATTTTCATTTTTTTTTTTGCTATATTTTATTCACTTGGTTTCTTAACCAGAAATCTCTTCTCAACTCCCCCCCACACACACACACACTGTAGCAAAGAATTTTATTAAAATGGCATAGCAAGAATAATGGTTGAAAACATTTCCTCAAACACCAAAGCCATACTTTCCCACAAATTCAGCCCAAGTACAGAAGGTAGAAAGAATAGGCATTTGTTTAAAATGTGATTATAATGAAAAGGAATATAAAGGAATATCATATACAATATATGTAATTGTGTATACAGTTAACAATTGAACGTGATAACATAGTGTTTGATAAACCCAAGGACCACAGCTACTGAGCTAAACACTCACTATTTGACAAAATTGTTAGCAAAAATTGAAAGTGGCTTGGGAAATATTAGATCTAAACCAATATATCACACCATACATATGCCTCAATATGATCCAAATGAATATATAACATAGATTTAAAAAATTATACCATAAATCAAAAGAACAAGAAAAGAGATAGTTTTCACCTCTATGTACCGGGAAAGAATTCTTGACCAAACATGGATCTAGAAGTAGAAGGGACCTTAGACATTATCTATTCCTTCACTTTCATTTTGTAGATGAGGAAAGCGAGGCAAAAGGAGGTTGAGCCACTTGCCCAGGGTAATAAGGGATAGAGCTGGGATGTGAACCCAAGAAATTTCACTCCAAATTCCATACTCTTTCCTATGTAAAAAAAATAAGTAATTTTGTTTACAAAAAAATTGAAAAGACATTTCACCAAAAAAAAGCAATGTAATTAGAAAGGAAATAGTTAATATGGGGAAATATTTTGAAACAAACTTCTAGTTAACATTTTATTTCTAAAAAAATTGGAAATTGTTTCAAATATGTTAGAACAAGGGCCATTCATCAACAAAAATAAGAGGATATAAACAAGCAGTTTTCAAAAGAAATGCAAGCTATGAACAACCATATAAGAAAATAGAAGCTTCAAATCACTAATAAGAGGAATGAAAATTAAAAAAAAAAACTTTTAAAATTGTACTTTATTCTCATCAGATTGGCCCAGGAGGAAAAGGAAAATGATCATTGTTAGAGGAGTTGTGGGAGGGTAGACACAGTAATTCTCTGTTGATGCAACTGTGAGTTGGTCCAACCATTCTGGAAAGTAATTTGGCATCATACTTTAAAAGTCATTGGGGGGGGGCAGCTAGGTGGCGCAGTGGATAGAGCACCGGCCCTGGAGTCAGGAGTACCTGAGTTCAAATCCGACCTCAGACACTTAACACTTACTAGCTGTGTGACCCTGGGCAAGTCACTTAACTCCAATTGCCTCACTAAAAAAAAAAAAAAGTCATTCAGATGTGCCTACCCTTTGACCCAGTGATCCCATAATATTATTCATATAATGTTGGACTTTGCCTTTAACTAACATTAACAATACCTTTATTGCATGGTAAATTTTATATACTCTTTCAGTACGATTATATCTAAATCTGTTTCAATTAAATGTTTCCTGGATTTAATATGTGTTTGGATACTGTTTTGAGGCAAGTATTCCAAAAAGATAAAGGAAAGAGGTAAAGGACCTATATGTACCAAAATATTTATAGCAGTAATTTTTGTTGTAGTCAAGAACTGGGAACAAAGTTGGTACTCATTATTTGGAGAATGGTTGAATAAAGTATAGCACATTAATAAAATGAAATACTATTATGTCATAAGAAATATGAAAGGGATGGATTCAGAGAAACCTGGGAAAATTTATATGAACTGATACAAAGCCAAGTGATCAGAGCCATGAGAACAATTTCTATAATGACTAGAGCATATAATGAAAAACTTAAGAACTTTGATCAGTGCAATAAATAGCCACTATTCTGGAAGACCAATGATTAATCATGCTTCCAAACTCTTCTGCACTTCAAGGGTTCAGAGTGAGACTTAGGTTTATAGACACCATCAGAGAATGGATTGGAGTGGTTCAGGACAGAGTTTGGGGGGATCCTCATGGTGATTGGGTGTCCAACAAAGGAGACAGAGAAAGAGCAGTCAGACAAGGAGGAAATCCAGGAAAGAACAGTGTTATGAAACCCTAGAGCAAAGAGAATATCAAGCAGAAGAAGGTAATCTGAAGTCAAGATGTTTACTAGAAGAGTGAACAAACAAAAAAAGAATCCCACCATAAAAGGCTATTTATGGTGATAGGGGTACTCAAGATACAAACTCAGCATAATGATTCCACAAAATATACAAGGCGTGGGCACGTGCACACACACGTACACAGAGTTTAGACACAGGTTCAGCTAGAAATCTGGGGAAAGACAGAGCAAGGTGGTTGTTTTTTTCCCCTTAAAAATGAATTGGGGGGCAGCTAGATGGTGCAGTGGTTAAAGCACCAGCCCTGGATTCAGAAGGACCCGAGTTCAAATCTGGCCTCAGACACTTGACACTTACTAGCTGTGTGACCCTGGGCAAGTCACTTAACCCCCACTGCCTTTAAAAAAAAAAGAATTGGGGGGTGGGGCGCTAGGTGGCGCAGTGGATAAAGCACCAGCCCAGGATTCAGGAGGACCTGAGTTCAAATGCAGCTTCAGACACTTGACACTTACTAGCTGTGTGACCGTGGGCAAGTAACTTAACCCTCATTGCCCTGCCCCCCCCAAAATTAGGGGGGCAGTTAGGTGGTGCAGTGGATAAAGCACTGGCCCTGGTTTCAGGGGGACCTAAGTTCAAATCTGGCCTCAGACACTTGACACTTACTAGCTGTGTGACCCTGGCAAGTCACTTAACCCTCCTTGCCCTGCAATTAAAAAAACAGCAACTTAATTAGGTTGGAGGGCTGATTAAGTGGCAGTTTTTAACAAAATGTCTCTTTCACTATCTGGTATTTCTGTCTCTGTGTTTTAGGAGATTAGCATGAAAAACAGTCACAACCTAACCCGTAATCAAAAATAGTAATCAGAAAAAGAGGGACTAGACACTGATGCAATGATTAACAAAGTTAAATCATCATCATGGTGTTGAAAATGATGGGTAGTGATGTAGAAATACACCAGTTATGAAGAAAGATTAAATGAGGAACAAGTAGTTGAAATGCTAGCAAACCAGTCCTTATTTAGATAGACCATCTTTATTATCTGTCAGACAAATAATAGGAGAATTAACAATCTAATTTAAAAAAACATTTAGTAAGTATTGTTCTGTGTCCAGAACATTGTCCTGGGTTCTAGGGAGATACAAGATTTAGATAATACTAATAGCTCACATGGAAAGTGCTTTAAGATTTAGAAAACACTATACTTAAAACTGTCTGTGAGTCTCATTGTCCATCTATATTATCTGTCATACATACATACTCTTCAGCAGGCTCTATTGTGTGTTCATTCAGATGCATGTTGAAATCTGGGCAATAGACATTCTTCATCCATTAGGTCTTACTTATGTGGATAATCAGGCCAGATTCCTTGCCTAATGCCATTTATAAGACAGTTATCAAACAGGATTGTTTTTGTTTTTATATCTTCCAAGGAATCTTGAATAATTTTGATAATTAGATAGGAAACAGTCTGTGGTAAAAGAACCTATAAGGCATTCTGT